>NC_052624.1:78513515-78821360 GCF_016161935.1 Mauremys reevesii
CCCAGGACATATCAGGTCCAATTTGATTTGAGCCTCTGCAGCCTCCACCACCTCATTGAATGTTATCCCATTGACTGAGAGATGCCTGGTGATGTGCTTGTACTCGGTTTGTACTTTTACTATGTATCTATAACCTTCATGCAGGCCTTGAGATCAAATGCAAACTTTGCTAGCATGCAATACTTCAGTATTTATATAGGAGTCCTATTACCCACATCTGAGCATGGGATGCTTGTCACCAAGACTGACCAAGAGTGGAATCGGTGTGGAAATCACTTGAAAGAACAATTACCTACCTTACAGCACCAAGGTTCTTCAAGATGCATTGTCCACACACATTCCTTGACCTCCCCTCTGTCCCACTAATTTGAGTCTTTATTGGCAAAAGAACTGAAGTGGTTGAGGCTGCCCCCACCCCTTATGCCCTGGGCTACAATGGTTGTGAGGGTTCTCGGGGTGCAGCCATGGTCCTAATGGATACTGCTATCCAAAAGAATCTCATCTTGTGCACAAGGGATGCATGTGCCCCAAGCGGGCAACCTGCGTGGACAACACATCTCAACCAGAGTTACTGTAAGGTAAGTTCTTTCTGATGAACAGTGGACACAACTCTGACTAAAGATACAGGTAATGATCTAAAAACCTTTATAACCTTGAGAGAGAGAAACATCACATTAATTCTTGAAAGGGAACAAGAGTAGTAAATACTAGCTATCTTACTGCAGGAGTATGTCAGAAACCAAATCAGATAGAGACTGTCAAACCTATATGCATAAATAATTTATTTAAAACATCTTTATTTAAAATGAATCTTTATTTTAACATTCCTTTATTTTTGGAATCTTCTGGGAAAAGACCCTTGCTTGACAGTCTCTTGGGGGGGGTGTATCAAAGGTACTTGATAAAAGAAAAAAGTCTACTTTAGGTGGTAGCATTCAGGCTTGGTAGTGACTATCTAAACCTGTTTCTTGTTAAGAGAAACACAGGAGAAGAAAAGGATAAGTTCCAGTTTCTTTCCCCAACAGTTCAGAAACCAGAATACCAGAGGCACAGCAGATGGCCCAACTTCCACTGAAAGTCAACGGAAGTCAGGGGCCCATGTTTCCGCCCTTGGAAACTTTTTTTTTTTAAATCTCACTGGTGGACGCTGGCCTTGCAAAATTAAATTTGTGATTAGCTTTCCATGTCTAGTATGTAGTTGTGATGGCGTGGTTTTCGTGTGTGTGTTTTTTGCAAATGGTGGTTGGAGGGATGGGAAGAGTAGTGTCCTCTTACTGCTTTACTTTAAAATTGTAAATTTCATTTCCTCTGTTGTATTCAAGGACATCAAATGACTGACCATTTTTGGAAAGTTCAGACAGTATCCTATAAGAACGTTATTTATAGGGAAAAAAATCACTGTAGCAAGATTCATTCTAAAAATTGATCCATGTGAATCAAGTTTTGTAAAAAGGCCAGTTACGTTCCAATGCAGTTCACCCACTTCATTGTAACTGTGATCCATTCACAAGGCAGAATTATTTGAATGTCATGTATGTGCTGCTTTCAGTCTTCCACCATTAGTGATGCAAACCTATTGTTAACATCACAGAAAGGCTGAGCTTCCAATGTAGCATGCTGTCTGGTAGTCTCTGCTTGACTAGTGGCTTGCTTGTTCTTTTCCTTGCAGGATTTGGTTGTCTTGGTTGTCTCCTGGAAGAAGTCTGGAGGTACAGTTGACTTTACTGCATGGAGCAGATCACAATAAAGCTGGCTCATCTTTGGAGATGAGATAAGCAGATTCTCTGCTCCATGTGCTGATTTAAGCTCTTTGCATAGTCTATGCACAAGGGTCCCACAATAAAGCCTGCCCAAAGGAAGGAAAGATTAAATTTAGAATCATATTGAACTATAGCTAGCAAAACTATACTGTTTAGTGGAAAAAGCAATACAAACTACATAATCACTGAATATGAACTCTTTAAATAAAAGCCTTTTAAAGAAACAATCCCAAAGGCATCTTCATAAGTTCAAATCCAGCTTGTCTGCAGGTACATACTTACATTATTACTATATTTCTTAATTTTATTGTTTTTTAGAACCAGCAGGCACAATAAAGCCAAAGAAATTTCAGGTGACAACTCAATTTTTTAAAATTGTTTTGGGTTTAATCAAAAGAAAAATCAATTACTTTAGTAGATACTAGTTGCTGGGAATTAGCTGATATAGATAACTTGTATCTTCAATGCGTGCTTTTTCATTTGAGCACTATATAGACCTAGACACGAATATAGTGGAAAGAACTTTACACATCTATTCAAGTAACAAGAAGTGCAGAACTCACTTGTCTAAGGAAGAGAAACTGCTTTTAACAGCACCTTGAATATTTGAGCTGAATTTGAGTAAAGTGCATTTTTAACCCTACATAAGACTTGCATCTAATGAGGGATGTTGAAAATCAAATTTAACACTGAAAATACAGATCCTAGATAGAAATCATATTTGTGTGTATACCTGTTACTACAGAAGATTAAGAATTTTGCTCAAGTGAAAATGCTTAGGATCATCATGCCAGTGATTTCCAGACTTTTACTCTGATTTTTTTCAATTTATTGTACCTTTTCCCTTCCTTGATGCACTTCTACATTATGCAGTCTCCTAGTTGTCTGTCTCAGCTAGTGATGCATACATGTTTACATACTTTAGTTCTGATCTTAAAGTCATTTCATTGGCCTCAGAAAGGGTGTGCAAGATCAGGCCTGAACTTTCCAATTTTTACACGTCTTGAATTCAGTCACAGTATGTACTAAAGCATTAAGGGTAACATTTTAATTATATTTTGGTTCAAAAGATTTTTTATATTGGAATTTTATATGTAGTAGTTACCAAAAAACATGAATTTGCTGAAACATTAGAAACTTAACATTTATTAAGCGGCAGAGTACTAGTGCTATAAAACAGAATATGAACTATACCAAATTTAAAAGGTCCCTTGCCCAAGGAGCTTACATTCCAGAGGCACAGCAGGTATAATACAAAACACAATGTGAGGGTGCTTTGTATTTGGAGCACCTTGTGAAGAAGGCTGGTCTCTTACAGGTTCTTACCGAGTTAAGTCTGGTTCAGGGAGAGGAGTAGAGAGTAGCTGGTTGAGATGCAATCCCATCTGGAGGCAGCACTGCCACTGGCAGAAAGTGTGTGCTGTGTCTAAATCCAGTAATTTCTGAAAATTCTTTTCTTTCCATTTTAGAAACTGGTCATAGATCATTTTATCTTTGACATGGAAAACTGCAGGATCTAGATTATGAATGGACAAGAAAATAAGGGTTTTTTCTAGAGGTTCCTATGCATTCTCCTATACAAAGAATGATTGGTATGTACAATTAATGGTGCCCGTGAACCTCTAAACACTGAGTATCGGGAGTATCTGAAGTAATCTGTTTTCAAGTGTCTTAAATTGTTACTGTTCAAGTACCAAAAGCCATGAGACTGAAACAAGAATTCAATATTTGCTGGCTCAATTATGTGTCTAAGAGTGCACATACTTGTGTTGTGGGCCAACTGGAAAATCTTTAAAAAAAAATCCCACTATGTGTCAGGTTAACGAGAAGCATTTGAGAATTGCCTGCCCAGTTTCTGTAATCCATAACCCTGTCCTCCTCCCATACAATCAGGAATTCCTCCTAAATCTAAGACTGGTATATTATGTTACCTAAAAACCTCTCCCCACAACCTTTTAACTTTAATATCAAACACTGAAATCTTGCTACTTTTGCAGTATTAAGATAGCTTTCCTCATGTTTTGGGGAAAAACCCCTGCCTTAAACAGGATTTAAACCTGAAGTACTAATTGTTTAGCATGGCATTTGCATAACAAATTAGTAAAGTAACATTTCCAATAGGTTTAATCATAAACCAGCAAAAGCAAACAAAACCTACCAGTTCTGAGTTTAGATGTGTGTAAAGATTATAGCTGATCATTGTGCATAATACCTGTGACGAAATACCCAGTCACAACAGGCCAAGTTAATTAGTTTTAACATTAATCCGGAATGTTCTGGCTTCTTGCTAAAATATAGGTTAAGGCTCTGACTTTAAAAAAATAAGAGATTAATATAATCAGTAGTGCCTAGAGCGCCCAATTAGAGATCAGGACCCCATTGTGCCAAGCACTGTGTACACAGACTATTCCTGCCCTAGAATTTATAATCTGAAGTAGAACCTCAATGCCTAGCAGCTGCCAGTACTAAGTTTGCTTAGTCTCTTGGACTTACCTGTTTAGATAACTCTCTCAATACAGGATTTTATTTATTCTTACTGATACTGACAGTTTCTGTGGCCAAATTTCTATTCGTATTTCCCCTTCCATAAAGTATGAAGTTCTGAAAGTATGAGGAAGAGAGGCAATAGCTTCGCTTTCAAAGCTTCCCTATTGAGTCTGCTTTGAATTAGAATTTTAGACTCGCACATGAACAATGTTTCCTGTAAGTACAAACTGACTTTAGTAAAAGTTCATTACTGAGTAATAAAACAGTCTTATAGAAGTAGCAACATTTGATGCATGTGTATGCAAGTCTGAAAAAAATATTTTGCACTTTTATAGTATACCTGAAGCACACAAATGCCAACACCACTTGACAAAGTCAATATGGATTTTACCCATTTAAAGATAGGCAACTGAGGCACAGGTAAGTTAGATGTCTTTCCCAAACACACAAGTTGGGAATAGAAGTCAGAGTTTAACTTCAAGTCCCTCAGTCCTAACTGCAACACAGCACTGCCTCTCATCTTCACCAATGTATAAATTGAGTGCTGAGGGTAGAGTGTAAATCACCACTAATTCCGATGGAAGTGGAGAGTCCTTACAAAAACAAAAGGGGAAACTGGGGCTAGAATGTAGATTTGCATATAAATATGAAACATCTAGAAACATGTAAAGTTTTTAGTTCTTTGGGGACCTACCTGGGCTACTTGTTGTTGTCTTGTGCAATTCCCCAAATACCATTCCTAGAAGTAATGCCTGTAAATGATGCAATTTCACTTTGGGTTCTGAGTAACGCATCCAGTAGCAGGTTACAGCAACAGGGAGCCACAAGGGACTGGGGATGGGTTGTAGGATGCTGGCTTTCACTCCTAATGTCTCCAACAGAAGTTTTAGCCGATCTGATCTGGGCACCTGCCAAAAAGTCATAATTTTGGATACAAGGTGAAGAGGTCTGGCTTTATTTTGCTGTAAGAAAGTCCATCTACACTTATTTGCCATCTTCACCCAAAGGCAAATGACTTCTGTGTTAATGTGACTTAACAGATCATTCAGTAGAATGAATAGTTTTGGAATGATATTTAATCTATTTCCTATTATCTTTCAAGGGTCAAATTTTTTGGAAGTGTTCCAGTTAGGTGCCTAAATGGAGTTAGGAGCTGAGCACATTGAAAATCTAGCCATTTATTATGCATTCAAAACCACCTGCTTTGGCTATATCCTAGAGGGTGTCAGTTCTGCATCACCTGCATTTCAGGGGTTAGCATTGCACCATAGGTTGTAAACTTGTGCTACTATCCATAGCATTGATCTATACTCCCAGTAGAATCTGCTACATGGATTTTGGCAGAGAACTGCAGTTATCACCTGTACTGTATAAGCTCTCAATGCACATGTGAAAATCTAGCTTCAGAAATTGACTAGTAAATGAGACTTAACTTGTTTAAAAACATTCTAAGCCATTACAGTAACACTGGTACAAACTGTGTATTTATATACAAAAAAACTTCATTAAAAGATTGCAATTGTATATTAGGAGCCTGTGCAACCTTAGTTCAGCTGTATATACATGAATTATAGTCTTGCACATTATTAGGGCCCTACCAATTTCATGGCCATGAAAAATTTCATGGACTGTGAAATAAGCCCTTCCCAGTGAAATCTGCTCTCCCTCGCTATTGGGAGTGCCCCAGCCAGGGGCCTCCTAGCTGCAAGTCCCAGCTGGTCTGGGAAGGGAGAGGACTTATCCTTCCACTGCATGGTTGCTCTCAGGGAGATCAGACCCACCTCTGAGTGTCTTCCCCTGCTGCAGGAAGTTCCAACCCAGGCGGTTCCTGCAGCTGGAGGAGACTTGTGGAGGTGGGTCTAATATGCCTCTGCTCCTGGAAGTGCCCCAGCCAGGGTGCTCCTACCTGCAACTCCCTGCTGGGCTGAGGAATGACAGCACTTCTTCTTTCCTTGCATGGCAGCTCCTGGGGTGTGGGTGAGATAAGATCCACTTCTGGGTATCTTTTGGGTTGGGACCCTCATGGTTACAACACTCTGAAATTTCAGATGCACACAGCTGAAAATGTGAAATTGACCAATTTAAAAAGCCTCTGGCTGTGAAATTGATCAAAATGGACCATGACTTTGGTAGGGCCCTACTCATTATCAGACAGGAAGTCTGCAGTAGAGGAGAAAAGAACCCAGTGCTGTTAGGCACAAATCCAATGCTAAAAATGCAAGAACATCTTTTTCTCTCCCTGCAACCCTTTGCTTCATTTATGGTCTACCCTATGCACTGACCAAGGCAGGATGGGTCCTAGAACACACGAGTATGGTAATTAAATTAAAGACTAGCACAGTGCCTATACAAGGAGACAAATTAAAGTTGCATGGACATTTCCTAACTTGTGCTTGCTTGACTCTGCAACCTTAACGTTCACTTAAAGGTTTTTGTATGCAGTTTCCTTAAAGAAAAATGAAAACAAATGTACATGGGTCAGCAGCAGGGTTTGAATGCAGGTCCCCTGAGAGCCATAGCACCAGTTGGGCTAAAGGAATAAATGGTAATGGTCATAGGCTGCTATTTTTTCATGGTGTCCCCTCCATTTCCTCCCTAACAGGAGACGTACATACTTTGCCAATATATTTTAATAGTTACATACAGCATTGCCAAACGCAGCTCTGGAGCATTCATTTTGAAAGGTGGAGCGGGCAGTGGATGGGACTTGAGTCTACCATATTAGAACCAGATTCTATTCCTAGCTCTCCCCAAAGTGACCTTGTGCAACCTCACAGTTATGTACCCTTTAAACGGGGATGAGAGAGATTTTTTTCCTTCCTCTAGAGATAGGGGTTACAAGGCCTTGATCAATAGTGACTAAACCACACAGGATTGCTACCCCTAGTCAATAGAAGAACTGAGACTAGAACTGTTTCCTTCTCTACCCCAAAATGTTTTCTTTAGCTGCTGCTTTGTCCATGTACTGTCTGGAGCCATGTAGGGAGCTCTATGGAACTAGAAGTATACTCGCTGCAGATGGCACACAGAGAACTGGGGGGACTGAAGTTTGCTCAGTGCAGATGAATTAGAGATTTTAACAGAAAGCCTCTAACACAGGGGTAGGCAACCTGCGGCACACAAGCTGATTTTCAGTGGCACTCACGCTGCCTGGGTCCTGGCCACCAGTCCGGGGGGGCTCTGCATTTTAATTTAAAATGAAACAAACATTTTAAAAACCTATTTACTTTACATACAATAATAGTTTAGTTATATATTATAGACTTATAGAAAGAGACCTTCTAAAAACACTAAAATGTATAGCTGGCACACGAAACCTTAAATCAGAGTGAATAAATGAAGACTCGGCACAGCACTTCTGAAAGGTTGCTGACCCCTGCTCTAATATATACTCAGTATAGCTTGTGACTGTTTTTCCTGAAGTGTATAGCTTGACCAAACCTGGATAAATTTTCATGACCAAAAAAAAAAAAAAAAAAAAAAGCAGCTCTTAAATCAAGGATTACTCCTCATGCAGGTTTTTTTTTTTGTTTTTTTTTTAAGTTTCTGCTCTGAAAGCTCTGGCCTAAAGAGTTAGTTTGACAAAATTGAATGCAAATAAAATAGGATTATAAGGGAAAGTTTTAGGCAAAATTAAATATAGGCCTCTATCACCTCTGCCTATAACTTGTCAAGTGTTCCTTTTTAAAAAGGAAACTAAAATAATTGTGTAATTGTAACATCTCTGAATGCTGCATACCAAAGACTATGACCCTACACTTTAGTAATGCATGTAGTGCTTATTACCATGAGCAGTCTTATAGAAGTCACTTGTACGTACTATATCTAGTACTAAGCTGTCTGGATTGACAAGTTTTTTTTCCCCCTATTACACTCACAACATTGATTATTATCCAGGATATCTGTTCTGACAACCATACCTCAGTTAATGTGGCCAAAGGGCGATGGTCTTCACAAAAATCCCGAGGCAACATTGTTGTTGGAACAAAGGATTTTTTAAGAGTCTTTTGGCTTCTATCAAATTCACGGACAATTGGCAGCTTGTTGGACTGCTTACTTGGGGAAGTAACTTCAGAATTTTGAGAGGCATTCAGAAGTAACCCATAGATGACTTGACGAATGGGTAAGGCAACTGTGTGAGCACTAGGCCTCTGCATGTTCTCCACCTGAACATGAAGGATTGTTCTTCTTAATAGAAGGGCATCACTAATGAATGGAGACAAATGACCTTTTGCCAAAGCCTCAAGCATCCATTGTGGTAACTCTAATTTCCTGGTCACCTGAGAGTCAAAGTTTCCATTCTGAAAAAAATCCTCAAGATTCACATCAGACTCTTCATATTCCTCCATGGAAGCGCACAGAAGCTCCCTTATTTCTTCTCTCTCATGCTTTTTAAGATATTTCAGAACATTGGCTATAGCCTCTGTGGGGTCAGCAAAACGGGATAACCAGTTTAGAAGTCCCTGAATGCGGACATGCTTCCTCCCGCTCCAGCCAGAGCCTCCAACTGGCAGGCGCACCTTGCTGAAGAATGTCTCCAGAGCTGGCAGATTAATGTAATCATTACCATTCATTACAGCAAAGAGAGGAAGAAGGGCTTTGTTCATATGACTGAAGTGGCTGCACAGTCTCTCTAAAGAGAAGCATCGAGCTGGAATGTAGCAGTCCAGTGTGCCTTCACAGGTGCAAAGGTTTCTCCACTGAAAGTAATTCAGAGGGCAATACCCAGCTTTCAAATCAAAAATACAAAAGTCACTGTCTAAAGTTAATACGGGACAGTTCCAATGATTAGCCAATGACACAATATCCCTATCTGCTTCTGAGAAGCACTGGACAAAAGGCACTTCTAATTTGGTCAAGGCTTGCTTGAAAACTTCTCTGGTGAGCAGGGGTAGCACGCTTCCACCACCACCTCTAGAGATGGAATATGCTACCTGGATCTTATCCCGGGCTCTTTCTTTTAATGTCACAAACTTCTTATCCGACAAGTCACACCCTCCATCCAACACAACATATGGGTATATTTTGCATACGGACAAAGTTTCAAAAAACTTGTGTACAATATCTGTAAAAGAATCATAATCCCCTCCATGTTGGAGGTCTAGATTTGATTCAAAATAAAGCCGATGAAACAAATTATTTCCATCAATGATTATTTTTGTGTTCCTTAATTGTAGATCAGTGAAGAACTGCTTGTGCTCTCCCACATAGCTCATTAATCCATGGATGCCCATGCTCTTAACCTGTAACACCTGTAGTCAAACAAATGAACAATTTAATTTTCAAGTACAGTGCACAAAACCTCACCTCTAGACTAATGATCAGATCAATACACACTAGCGCTGTCCACTTACCTCAATTCCTGATACCTCTGAGTCCAAAAGTGACTGTTACAAACCTTTCCCCCGGGGCAAAAGGAAGTGATGTACGCTGTTTACGTATGGCTTTTTCCCTGACAGGCCAACTTGTTTTGAACTACAGCTGCTAGAATTGCACTACCCCACCCCCATGTGACTTGGAGCTAACGATGCCAACTGACTTTTCTAGTGCCATCCAGGGGCACTGAAAGTTACACATCAGAAAAGGGAACTGCGCCCCCTTCTGTCCTCCAGCCTTTCGGTGCAGTCGTATTCAGTGATCCCCACCGGAGCAGGGGCTGTGTGTACATGGCTGAGTTGGTCCATAAATTACATACGTTGTTGTTAAGCCGCCCTCAGCCGCTGTGACACTGAACTAGACACGCACAGGAGGAGACCCCGCCCCCCATGTATTATGTAACTCGCGGCCCGCTCGGGGAGAGACAGTCCCGGTGCGGGGACGCCTCACCCAGCCAGCCGGGGCCCGTCACCGCTCAGGAGCCGACAAGGCCTGGCTCCGGCCCGGAGGGTGCCTGCCCGGCGGGGCGGTGACTAGACGGGCAGACACGAGCGGTGCCTCGTTCTCCCGCGGAGCCTGCCCCGGAGCGCGAGCGCGGCCAGAGGGGCTCGTGCTACTGGCCGTTAAATCGCACTCGGGTGCGCGCGCCACCCCCTGCCTCCCTCCGGCCCCAGGGAAACGCCAGCGGCTGCTGGAGGGAGGTTCGCCCTGTGCCGCCGTATAAGGGACCCGCCGGTGCCGCCCCTCCAGACACGACCCCGTGCCCAGCAAACAGCCGCCACTTCCGGGGGGGAGGGGATGAGAGGCATCAAGATAGGAGGACACGGGAATCACGTGTGGTGAAGCCACGCCCACCCTATTGCGTCACTGTTTAATCGCTCATCGGCGGGTACTATTGACGTCCGTTTCTATGCGACCAGGGAAGAGGAGGTACCGCTGGGTCACGTGACCAGCCAGCTCGGGTTCTCGCTGGGGGCTGGTTGGGTCCGCCCTGGGGGCCTGTATCCCGTCGGGCAGCGCGGCGTCTCCAGGAGACCGGTCCCAAACACATGCGGGGGGAGGGGACAGGCCGGGCTCCGAGAGGCGCTAGCGGGAGGGCGGAGCGGGCCGTGCACGGAGAGCCCGACTGGGACGCAGGGGTGGGACCCGCGCCCCCTCCTCGTCTGGGCCGGGGGCGGGGATGAGAAGGTAAATGGGCGTGCCCCCCCCACGTGTCCGGCGTAGCTCCGCTCGTCCCCCCACGCGCACACCCCCAGAGACACCGGCACCGGGGGTGGGCTGGAGGGCGCCTGGCCGTGCCCTGCTGCCCCAGCCCAGCCGCGAGCGCTGGGTGCTGCTGGGGACAGGCCTTGCGACCACGGGCGCGATCATGAGACTGGCCACACTGGGTCAGACCAATGGCCCTTCCAGCCCAGTTGCCTGTCCTGACAGTGCCAGATGCCCCAGAGGGAAGGGGCGGAGCAGGCAGTCATTGAGTGAGCCGTCCCTTGGTGTCAGAAGCTTAGGGGTGCCCAGAGCATGGGGTTGTGATCCTGATTGTCTTGGCTGACAGTCACCGATGGAGCTATCCTCCAGGAACTTATTTAATTATTTTTTTAACCCAGTTGTAGTTTTGGTTTTCACAACATCCCCTGGCAACAAGTTCCACAGGTTAACTGTGCGTTGTGTGAAGTAGTACTGCCTTTTGTTTGTTTTAAAGCTATTAGTAGGCTGCCTGTCAATTTCGTTGGCAGACCCCTGGTTCTTGTGTTATGTGAAGAGATGAATAACACTTCCCCATTCACTTTCTCTACACCATTCATGATTTTATAGAGTTCCATCATATCCTGCTCGTCCCCCTCCCCCCCCGTCATCTTTTTTCCAAGCTGAACAGTCCCAGTCTTTTTAATCTCTCCTCATATGGAAGATGTTCCATACTCTTAATCATTTAAAGACTCTGTTCTAAGTAGGCTTGGAAGGATTAGATTTGTGTTTGGTAAATGTAGGTAAATGTCAATTTCACTGTTTACACACAAACCCATGAAAAAATAGTTCCATCAATAATAATAGAAATTTACAGATAGGCAAAGTGAGAAAAATGCTGCTTGAGAACATATTAGAGTTTATTTTAAAGCTATTTACTTTATATATTTTGACATGTGATGTTGAGAATTCATGTTTTAATGTAAAGCTTTAACATTTTGAATCTCAAGGTCTACTATCATTAAATAATTATTGGCTGACCAGCCCATAATTTCCCACAATTGTGAAAATTTAAATAGATAAAACTCAAAAAAATTGCTTAAAACCTATAATTTTGCACAACTATGTGCAAAGGAGCATGGCCTGGACCTGGCACCAGCACCGGTCCTGGCGCTGCTCACCGTCCCCAATTAGCTCCAGGTCGCGACACCACTCTAGGTCACAAAACCACACCAGGTCATGGCACCGCTCCCCAGCCTTACGGCACCGCTCTCCAGCTTCTTGGCACAGCTCCCCAGCTTCGCGGCACCACTTCCCAGTTTCACGGCACCGCTTGCTGGCTCAGCTCCGCTTGGCACCACCCTGACCCTCGTGGTCCCAATCCCGTTCCTTGGGCTTGGAGGCAGGGTCTAGGTACTTGGAACGGGACCAGGACTGGTCAGGCCATGGATGCCCTGAAGTAGGGGTAGGGCCACGGCTGGTGCAATAGCAGGGACCAACTCAGTGGCCATTCTGGATCCCGTGGGTGTACCACCAGGCCCAGGGTGCACAGTCTAAAGCAGGGGTTTCTAAACTTGGTTCCGTGGCTTGTTCAGGGTAAGCCCCTGGCGGGCCATGAGACACTTTGTTTACCTTGGGAGACAGGTCAGTCCTTTCTTACAGACAACCCCCAAACCTGAAGCGAATACTCACCATCAACCACACACCACACAACAAAAACACTAACCCAAGAACCAATCCTTGCAACAAAGCCCGCTGCCAACTCTGTCCACATATCTATTCAGGGGATACCATCACAGGACCTAATCACATCAGCCACGCCATCAGGGGCTCATTCACCTGCACATCTACCAATGTGATATATGCCATCATGTGCCAGCAATGCCCCTCTGTCATGTACATTGGCCAAACAGGACAGTCTCTACATAAAAGAATACATGGACACAAATCAGACGTCAAGAATTATAACATTCAAAAATCAGTTGGAGAACACTTCAATCTTCCTGGCCACTCGATTACAGACCTAAAAGTCGCAATATTACAACAAAAAAAGTTCACAAACAGACTCCAACAAGAGACTGCTGAATTGGAATTAATTTGCAAATTGGACACCATCAAACTAGGCTTGAATAAAGACACGGATTGGATGGGCCATTACACAAAGTAAAACTATTTCCCCATGCTTATTCTCACCCCCCGCCCCCCACCCCACACAGTTTTTCCTTACATCTCCTTGTCAATTGCTGGAAATGGGCTATTTTCATTACCGCTACAAACAGTTCTTTTTCTCTCCTGCTGATAATAGCTCACCTTAACTGATCACTCTCTTTATAGTGTGTATGGTCACACCCATTGTTTCATGTTCTCTGTGTATATATATATCTTCCTACTGTATTTTCCACTACATGCATCCGATGAAGTGGGGAGTAGCCCACGAAAGCTTATGCTCAAATAAATTTGTTAGTCTCTAAGGTGCCACAAGTACTCGCCGTTCCCGGCCAATGGGAGCTGCAGGCCATTGCAGGCATGGCTTGCCTCAGCTTACTGCCCGGGGCACGACAACTTGAATTCAGTGGTCACAGTGCTGGGACAGGTCCTCACCTCCCTTCACTGGTGGCTTGACCCCTGAGCGGTGTGTGGAGGAGTCCTCTTCCACAGCCCACAGCCTTCCTTGTCCCTGGTTATGGACATGTCAGCTGTGGGATGGGGGGCACATCTGGGGAACCTTCAGACACAGAGCCTGTGGTCACAGAATGAGCTCTCCCTGCATATCAATGTCAGGGAGCTAGTGGCGGTGCGCCTTGCTTGCCAAGTTTTCCAGGCCCAACTGCAAGGATGTTCTAATGGACAACACCACAGCCATGTTTTACATAAACAAGCAAGGGGGAGCCTGTTCCTCACCACTATGCCAGGAGGCCCTTAGACTGTGGGAGTTTTACATAGCCCACTCCATTCACCTGGAAGTGTCCTTTCTCCCAGGAATTCAGAACATGCTGGAGGACCACCTCAGCCGGTCCTTCCACACTCACAAGTGGTCTCTCCAACCGGATGCCATACACCCCATCTTCCAAAGGTGGGGGTTTCCCCAGGTCGACCTGTTCGCTACCCGATGCAACAGGAAGTGCCAATCGTTCTGCTTCCAGGGTCACAGCCCAGGCTCCCTCATGTACACATTCCTGCTATCCTGGAGAGGTCTCCTGCTCTGCGCCTTTCCTCCATTCCCTCTCGTGCACAAAGTCCTGCTCAAGGTCCATAGGGAGGGGGAAAAGGTGATTCTGATAGCTCCAGTGTGGCCCCGCCAGCACTGGTACCCGACACTGCTGGACAGTGGACATACCGGTCACGTTGCCTCTCCTCCCCAACTTACTCACTCAGGACCATGGTCGCCTCTATCATCCTGACCTACAGTCCGTCTACCTCATGGCTAGGAAGCTTCATGGCTGAACCCCACGGAGCTTCTGTACTTGGATCAAGTAAGACAGGCCCTGCTAGGCAGCAGGAAGCCCTCTACCAGAGCCACGTATCTGGCGAAGTGGAAAAGATTTTCATGTTGGTGTTACCAGCACCTCAGCCCCCGCTCCAGGTGCCAGTACCTTTCATCTTAGAGTACTTCCTGTGCCTGAAACAGCAAGTCCTGGTGGCGTCCTCCATAAGGATTCACCTTGCTGCCATCTCGGCCTTCCACCCAGGTGCGTCTGGCTTCTCGGTCTTCACCAACCCTATGGTTGGTCACTTTCTCAAAGGCTTGGATTGTTTATATCCTCAGATCCCTCAGCCTGTCCCTGCGGGGGACCTTAACCTGGTCCTTTCAAGGCTCATGGGGCCCCTGTGCGAACCGTTGGCCACATGCTCCCTCTTGTATCTCTCCTGGAAGACAGCTTTCCTGGTTGCCATTACGTCGGCGAGATGCGTCACTGAGCTAAAAGTCCTCACCTTGGAACCACCTTACACGGTTTTCCACAAGGATAAGGTGCAATTCAGACCCCACCCGGCCTTTCTCCCCAAGGTGATGTCGAACTTCCACATCAGCCAGGACATTTTCCTACCATGCCAGTACCCAGGAATAGTAGCTACATTCCCTCGATGTCAAGAGCCCTACATCGAGCACACTAAGCCATTCAGAAAATCAGAACAGCCATTTGTAGCAGTGGCAGACCACATGAAAGGCCTCCCAGTCTCATCTCAAAGAACATCTTCCTGGATCACATTCTGCATCCACACTTGCTATGAGGTGGCCAAAGTGCTGACCCCAGCTCTCACCACACACTCCGCTAGGGCCCAGATTTGGTCAGCAGCGTTCCTGACCCAGGTCCTGATCTAGGAAATCTTCAGGGCAGTGACTTGGTCCTCGGTTCATATCTTCACCTCTCACTATGCCATCGTCCGGCACAAGGCTTTCAGTAGAATGGTGCTACAATCAGCGTTCCTTAACTCCAACCCCACTGACTAGGTAAGGCTTGGGAGTCACCTAATTGGAATCAATATGAGCAATCACTCGAAGAAGAAAAAACAGTTACTCACCTCTCGTAACTGTTGTTCTTCGAGATGTGTTGCTCATATGCATTCCAAATCTGCCCACTTTCCCCTCTGTCAGAGTAACTGGCAAGAAGGAACTGAGGGGGTGCCAGGTTGGCAGGGTATTATATTGAGCGCCACTCCAGGGGGCTCCACAACTGACCCAATGGGTGCTGCTAGGGGAAAAACTTTCCAACAGTTGTGCACATGGTGCACGCACACCTAATTGGAATGGATATGAACAACACATCTCAAAGATGTTACGAAAGGTGAGTAACCATTTTTTCTTTGTGTGATGTTGAACTCTTATGTGATGGTAATCGGTCTTTCAACTTCCTCCAACCTCTGTTGATGCTCCATCCTATTTGCTCAGACAGAACTGATGCATTTGCAGCACTTTTGTTCAAAATGAAGCAGGGTGCACGGTACAGAGATCGTTTTTTCGTACTCCAGCATAACCAGTGTCTTGTTTAGGTCTCACCATTTGGAAGAGTTTTTGTCAGCAGACGAGTAGGGAAAGCATGATTATCAGCATCTCGTGGAATGTTACTTGGAATTTCAAAACAGCTAATTTGAAGACAAGATTGCATTTGGGCAGCATTGCTCTTGTCAATAATTCCAATGTCAGCCACAGTCAAACCTGTAATACTCATGAATTGCTCTTGCTGCATAAGATCTACATCTTCCTGTTGCTATTGAGTTTCTTGATCGTACGCAGGATCTTCTGCTGCATCTGTTGCTGTTGGCACATCTCCTTCTTGACTACTGTCCTCATGTTCAGAGATCAGCATTGAAATATCACCTGTTACAGTTGTGGAGTTTTCATTATCTGTAGCATTGTTTGTTAGGTAAGGGTGTGTTTTCCAGTGGTTTGAGAAATGAAGTTATTGGCTTTGAGCTCTTAGCTGCTGCTTCACTCAGTTGTTTTCGCCATCTCTTGCTTGCACCACTTTCAAATCTCCTCTTCATAGTGATCTATCTGGTCAATATGTAACCCATCCACACTTGACATATTCTGCTATAAATAAGTAGCTTATCTACACTTGAAATCTTCCACTGTAAACATCTACACAAATGCTGAATGGTACACAAATGCTGAAAAGACTTAAAATGAAGGAATACGAATTAAGAACACAAAATGAAACTGTCAGACAGGTTATTATCCTTATCACTGAATCAAAACTCAAGCACGCAAGGTATAATATAACAGGCTGAGCTGAAGACAAAGGGATGACATATATATAGTAAACACAGACATGGATAAAGACAGAGGGATAATGTCCAACATTTCAAACATGTATCCTCACGAAACTCACTGTACAAGATTGTCCTCACAAATTTTCACCTTGATTCTGGGCCTATGGTCTACCAAAGCCTATGATGATGGCCAAGCTACCAAGCTAGGGCTCAACCAACCAACCAGTCACCTCTTTTAGCTACCGTATGAAGATAATAATGAGGAATTCTCACACATAAATAATTCCTTAGTCAACTAGACGTAAAACTACAAGGACACTAAAATGTAACAATTCTCTACCTGTCAACACGCACTTGATCCAGCACCAGCCACTAGTAGTGGTTTGTTTATATAATCAGCTGATCTGAGAGGACACCTTCATCACGGTCTAATCTTATGCCATCAGAACCGATATATTTTATTAATATTTATGAACATTTTTAACTCTTTAATATGACAAAATCTATATAACTTAATAAAAAATATGTCTTTTACCAAATCACATCTCTTATTTGCTTAAATTTGCAGCTCTAAGCTGAGAGAATGTGTCATATCTTGGTCCGATAGGGATGTGCATAAAAACAAGTTGTGAAATGTATCAAATGCCAAAAAATTAACAAGTGTCTACATTGGAGCAACCCTTTGAGCTTGAGGCCCAGGCCAAATGGTCCTCCTGGCCCCCCCTTTGATTGGCCCTGGGCTTTTGATAGGTTACAAGATGATGGCTTGAGGTGTGATATTATAATTAACAGCCTGAACATCTTGGTAATACTTTAGAGTATTACATAAAATTTAATCTATTTTTCTGTTTTAGTTGTTGACCTGTGAACATCACTGGAAGAATAGGAGCATTACTAAGGAGACTTGAATTTGAAAGCTACATTATAGATAAATAAATGTGATCTCTGTTACATGGAGCAATGCTGAAATTCCAAGAGGCTATTAAACATGTCAGTGATTCTGCACCTGTTTCCACTTCCTCTGAAACCTTGATTGCAAGAAGATATGTTCTTCAGCAGAAACTTGGCAGAGGAAGCTTTGGAACAGTCTATCTGGTTTCAGACAAGAAGGCAAAACAAGGAGAAGAATTGTAAGTAAGCATCATATATAGTGTGTTGACTCAATGTATTTGAAAAAAAATTGGCCCATATTTCTAATTTTTTTTTGTTCCTTTGTATCTTTTTTGGTCTTCTTTGGTGTCCCATTACCTCCCAATTTGGTATTACCTGCAAATTTAATTAATACACTGTTTACCCTATCTTCACTGGTGGTGCTCAATAGGCTGGCACTGAACCTGGCATTCCACTAGATACCATCTTTCCAACTCAATGCATTATTGTGTAGGCGTCTTCAGTAAGATTTCAGTCTATGTGATGGTGGTCTTAACCAAGCCAGTTTTAACTGATTTTGTAAGTTAAATTTTCTGTCTATCTTCCATATATATCCCTCCTATCCATAGTATCTAAGTGCTTCTCAAACAGTAAAAAGAACTCTATCAAATGGATTACTAAAATCCAGATACATCTAGGGTTAAATTCACACCAATCTCTATCCATTACTTAAATGCCAGTTAAACAACTTATATGAAGCTTAAGTGGTATATAGGGTCTTGTGCTAATTGAACAGGGGTTAATTTTATCCCTTCTGTATAAAATGTTGTTTGTACATTCATATCATTGAGAAGAAGCAATGAGAAGGCATATATACACCATAACAGTTTTCCTTTTCTTCAGTGTACCAAAACTGCTTAGTCCCAACAATAAAGGAAAATAACGTGTTCCACAAGATCTTTCTTGAAGAGGTCTATTAAAATCTGCACCACTCATAATGCATTTCCATTCCATGCTTAATGACCTTCATGAAAATATCATCTTTATTTATTTGAATATTAAAAAGTTGTTATAAAATGCAAAGAGAGAGATCCCCAAAAATGATACAGTTCAATTGATGTGATATCTAACTCTGTAATGCTCCATCCAATTATACGTAGCCTTTAACGCAATCAAGCTGGGCAAGAAAAGAACAAGGTAAGAAAATTTCAGAATTCCTGCTTTTCTTTTGTGGGTCTGTCCCCTTCAGGTGACTTTTCCCAGGGTTTGCCTAATCTATCTAGGTTTTTATACCATGCCCATCCATCACTTTAGTTATGTAGTCAGGGTACCATCATAAAGACTCAAATTGTCGGAGGGGACCTAAGAGAAGCTGGTAGCTAAACCAGCAGGAAATACAGAAGAAGATGTTTTCTGTTTTTGATGATAAAATTGGATGCCTGCTTGTCTAATGAGAAAGGAGAGGTAATGACTATAGACATAATAAAGTGAAAGCCACCATGGTTACTGTACTTTTAATTGATAACAATTTTTTTTTTTTAGTCTCAACAAGTCTTAATTTTGTCTCTACCTGAAAATGGACAAATTTTCATCAATTTATTTTATAATCTCAATAGGATCACAAAATATCACAGACTTAACACTTCCAAGGAATGTTAGCATTTCTGCATGTGAAATCAAATTCGGGTGCGTGTCTAATATTATTGGATGACATTTTTTGTTGTATAGAACTATATTCTCATCACTCTGACAAATTTAGAGACAGGGACTTTAAAAAGTATCTTTTCCCTGTAATCTAGAACTGTGTGTGTCCATTGGACTTGATACTGGTTGCTTCATGTCTGACACCTCAAATAGATAATATTTTCATCCAGAAATAGGCTCTTTTCCTTAAGCTTGGAACCACTTAGTAACCTATGTGAGGAATCAAATTTTCCATGATGACTTGGACATTGTCTTAGGGCTAGTCTACACTTACCAGCCGGGTCGATGCGGTGAGTTCGACTTCTCGGAGTTCGAACTATCGCATCTAATCTGGACGCGATAGTTCGAACTCTGGAAGCGCCGCGGTCGACTCCGGTACTCCACCACTGCAAACGGCGGTGGCGGAGTCGACCTTGGAGCCGCGGACTTCGATTCCGCGGCGTCTGGACGGGTGAGTAGTTCGAACTAGGGTACTTCGAATTCAGCTACGCTATTCACGTAGCTGAACTTGCGTACCCTAGTTCGACCCCCGCCCTTAGTGTAGACCTGCCCTTTGAAGGTAACATTAATGTTGGTAATCCAACTGTGGTCATCATATATGTAGTGTTTCTTGTTGAAGATACTGATAGCAAATCACCTAGCCCAAAGGTGGGCAAACTTTTTGGCCCGAGGGCCACATTGGGATTGTGCAACTGTATGGAGAGCCGGGTAGAGAAGGTTGTGCCTCCCCAAACAGCCTGGCCCCCATCCCCTATCCGCCCCCTCCCACTTCCCACCCCCTCAGAATCCCCAACCCATCCAACCCCCCCTGCTCCTTGTCCCCTGACCGCCCCCTCCTGGGACCCCTGCCCCAATCCAATGCCCCTGCTCCCTGTCCCCTGACTGCCCCGACCCTTATCCATGCCTCCACCCCCTGAAAGCCCCCCTGGGACTCCCATCCCCTATCCAACTGCCCTCTGTTCCTCATCTCCTAACCACCCCCTCCCGGGACCCCCCTGCCCTAACTGCTCCCCGGGATTCCACCCCCTTATCCAACCCCCACTGCTCCCTTCCTCTGACTGCCCTCCCGACCCCATCCACATCCCCACCCCCTGACAGGCCCTCTGGGACTCCCACTCCCAACCCTCCCTGTTCCCCATCCACTGACCACCCCCCCAGAACCTCCACTCCATCCAACCGCCCCCTCCTTCCTGACTGCCCCCCAGCAGCTGCCCCACTCCCTTACCCAACCCCCCTGCTCCTTGCCCCCTTACCAACAGCAGGAGCTCGCAGCCACAACAACCGGCCAGAGCCAGCTGTGCTCCCCACATTGCCCAGCGGGAGCAGCGGGCCAGAGCGCGGCCCTCACTGCGGTGCAGCTGTGGGGGACGGCGGACAGCGGGGGAGGGACTGGGGACTAGGCTCCCTGGTTGGGAGCTCAGGGGCCGGGCAGGACGGTCCCGCAGGCCGGATGTGGCCTGTGGACTGTAATTTGCCAATGTCTGACCTAGCCATATTTTATGAGAATATTCAGCTAATATAACTTCTGATTTCTGAAAAATTTGGACACTTGATTATTGTGTAGAAGGGATATCAAGGCTCATCGGAGTGTGGTGGGGAGCCCCCTGATACCTGGAAGTTTTACAGATCCAAGAGCTAGGTGCATGCTGCAATACTTCAGTCAGTTCAACTAGTGTCAGTAATAGCAGAGTTCTTTTTCATATTTTTCAGAAATATTAAAGTGCATATTGTACAGTAGCCATTTTGGTAGGTCACATTTCCAATAAATGATACATTTGTTGGTTATCATGTTATGGTAATTAGGTTAACAGGGAACTGAAAGAGTCCTATTCACTTTAAACCCAGGCATTGTTTGTTATATTTTTCCAGGACTAAGAAAGAAAGCCTTTTCAGGCAATTTTGTGATGTTGCAGCATTCTGCATCCATAAGAAAGCTTTATGACATAAGAGACCTACATATAATCTACAGAAGATACTTTCCCAACAGAATGGGGCAGGGAAGCAGGTTTTAGTAGTTACACTGTATATTAAGGGTACATTTATAAATAGTTGATAAAGATTTTTAAATGATTGATAAATGCTTTAATAGATAGTTAATCAATTGTTATACAGTCCCACGAGTCAACAGGTTGTTTTTAACCATCTATTACACCTTCTACTGATGTGCTTACAGGCTTCTATAATGTATGCTACTCATATCTGTAACATGCTTATAACATCTATTAATCATTTATTAACCTTTGGTAAACTATTTATAAATGTACTTTTTCTATAAGGCATGACCATTTGGTTTTCTGATTTTTACATGTGCCAAATTAGTTTCCAGCATTTTTAAGGCAACTTTCCATTACAAACTTGTGGTTCTGCTGTATTTGTGTGGAAGCCTGCAGAGAGTTAGCAAAGATATCTTGACTATTAGTGAAACATTATAGTTTTGCCAAAGCAAAGCATTTTGCTGTTTTACCTTGAAAGAATTGCTCATTTGTGAGAAAACTAAAGTCAGTTTTTGCAGTTGGAGGGTGACACTGCACTACAAAAATGCCAAAATTTCTTGCTGGAATAAATTAGCAGCACCGTTTTAACAGTGAAAAGCTGGAAATGATGACCTCTCTCCCTAGATAAAATTATTATTAATAATATAGGTATTTATTTATGTTGCTGTAGTGTCAGGTGTTTTCTAAATGCAGAAAAAGAAATGGTATATATGCTGAACAGATTATAAACTAATGTTCTGTTACTGTACTGCTTAGATGCTTAGCTTTATGCATGCGAGTAATCCCATTGACGTCAATAATCTGATCATGACAGGCATGATTTTTCTAGGACCACATGCATAAGTGTGCAGGAATAGGGCATTCAAGTTGTGATGCTGAAGAACAACTCTGAAAAATATAATTTGAGCATTCTAAACAATGTTAATCAGTTAACTCTTCCACAGACTCCTGGCTTCATTTGAGAGACAACTGAGACAACATTCATGGGAGAGTTTATTTCTACTTTGGACATATGCAAAAATTACAAAATCAATTAGACCGACTCTTATGAATTCATATCTGAAGCAGTCTGCTCATAGTCTGCTCTTATTTTGTTTTGGTAATCTTTGGATGTTTCCATGACTGAGACAGTCCTAATGAAGATTGACCAATAGAAAAAGCTGTGTGTTTGGGGCAATGTCTTCATGTATTCTTGAATATGGCATGAGCAACTCACTGTAGATGAAAGCACTTTGCATGATTGAAAATTGAATGTTTGGGGCTGAAGTGGCTGTATTTTTAGCAGCAAAAACATGAATTAAATTGGAAAATATATTTTTCCATCACAAAAGTGCCTGTGCAAATCCATATGGTAGAATAGGATGACATTAGGACTCATTTCACATTTACCTCTGTCCCAGGTGGTAAAGGCCATGCAGTTTTAAGTAATCTCAGAGGAAGTGCCCTTCACTTCAAACAATTTGCATGCTGATCTGTTATGACATCTTATCAGTAGATACACAAACCTGTCTTCCCCAGATCCACTATTTTGGGATTATAAGAGACACAGGAACAAGAAGCAGTAACATTTATTTTTAGAAAGCTCCAAAAATACCAACTGATCTTAACATTATCTAACTAAACTAAGTACAGAGACTATGTAGACTAAAACCTGAAGTGAGCAGCATTGAGAAAGAGAGAATATATAGTTCCATGGCTACTTTTCCTGGCAAAAGATGATGTATGGACTGTAAGAGGTACTAATCCTCTACATCAGGGGTCCCCAACGCGGTGCCCGCAGGTGCCATGGCACCTGCTGGGGCATCCATGTGCACCCGCCTACTGGCCACCAGACAAGCAGCCGCCGAAATGCCGCTGAGAAGTGGCAACATCAAGAAGCGCTACCGCTGAAATCCTGCCGAATTTCGACGGCAACACCTCTTGATGATGCTGCTTCATGGCGGTATTCGGTGGCTGCTTGTCCGGTGGCCACAGTCCTCGGTGGCTAGTCGCCCGGCACCCCCCCACGGAAAAGGTTGGGGACCACTGCTCTACATCTTCTGTTGGAGAATTTGCTTCCTGGAATCACTGTGTGCACTCCCTCCTCCCCGACCCCTATTGCTTTAAATTGGTCCTGGACATGTGAGGCATTGTGTGTGGGTCCCCTACAGAGCCATTACCTTTGGAGAACTCCAGATACTGGTAAATTATCTTCCTTACCAAAGTATGATGAAGCAAAACATTTATTAAATCCCAAACTAGCAGAAATTGCCAGGTCTGAGGAGCCTCAAGTGAATGAAATGACTATTTATTCTTTTCTACTAGATTTATGATAGGTTTAGGTTTGAGGTGAGTGGTTCAGGGGTACTACTTCTTTAGCAAGGTTTCACTGTAACTCTGGTATAATCCCTACTTCAGAGGTTCTCAACCAGGGTTCTGTGTTGTTATCTCTCTCTTTCCTAATGGTTTCTAACATTCTGTTAGCTTTTTTTTACTGTTGCTGCATATTGAGCGGGTGTTTTCACAGAACTGTCCACAATGACTCAAAGATCTCTTTCTTGAGCGGTAACAGCTAATTTAGATCTCATCATTTTGTATGTATAGTTGAGATTATGTTTTCCAGTGTGCATTCCTTTACATTTATCAGCACTGAATTTCATCTGCCATTATTTCCCAGTCACTCAGTTTTGTGAGCTCCCTTTGTAGCTCTTCCCAGTTGGCTTTGGACTTAATTATCTTGAGTAATTTTGTATCGTCTGCAGACTTTCCTATTTCACTGATTACTCCCTTTCCAGATCATTTATGAATATTATAAAAGCAGCACTTGTCCTAGTACAGATCCCTAGGGGACCCTCCTATTTACCTCTCTCCACTGTGAAAACTGACCATTTATTCCTACCCTTTGTTTGCTGTCTTTTAACCAGTTCACTGATCCATGAGAGGACCTTTCCTCTTATCCCGTGACTGCTTGGTTTGCTTAAGAGCCTTTGGTGAAGGACCTTGTCAAAAGCTTTCTGATCTCTGCCCACATGTTTGACTCCTCAAAGAATTCTGATAGATTAGTGAGGCCATAGGTGCTGGAACTAGAGGTGCTGTTGCACTCCCTGGCTTGAAGTGGTAATAATGACCCAAATTCATGGCTTCTGCCTTCAGCAACCCCACTATAAAAATTGTTCCAGCACCACTGGGTGAGGCATGATTTCCCTTTACAAAATCCATGTCGACTCTTCCCCAACAAATCATGTTCAGCTATGTGTCTGATAATTCTATTCTTTACTATAGTTTCAACCAGTTTGCCTGGTCCTGAAGTTAGGCTTACTGGCTTATAATTGCCAGCATCGCCTATAGAGCCTTTTTTAAAAATTGACATTACATTAGCTATCCTCCAGTCCTCTGGTACAGAACTTGATTTCATATCTGAGTTCCTTCAGAACTGTGGGGTGAATATCATCTTGGTCTTGGTGACTTATTACTGTTTAATTTATCAATTTGTTCCTAAACCTCCTCTCTCGACATCTCAATCTGGGACAGTTTCTCAGCTTTGTCACTTAAAAATAATGGTTCAGGTGTAGGAATCTCCCCCACATCCTCTGCAGGGAAGACCAATGCAAATAATTCATTTAGCTTCTCTGCAATGGCCTTGTCTTCCTTGAGTGTTCCTTTAGCAGCTTGAACATCCCGTGGCTCCAGTGATTGTTTGACAGGTTTCCTACTTCTGATGCACTTAAAAAATTTGCTGTTATTGTTTATGTCTTTTGCTTGTTGTTCTTCAAATTCTTTTTTGGCCTGCCTATTTATGCTTTTGTACTTGATTTGCCAGAGTTTATGCACCTTTCTATTTTCCTCAGTAGGATCTGACTTCTAAATTTAAGGATGCCTTTTTATCTCTAGCCAAGTCTTTTACTTTGTTGTTTAGCCATGGTGGCATTTTTTTTGGTACTACCTATAAATTTTTTTATTTGGGGTATACGTTTAATTTGAGCCTCTGTTATGATGTTTTTTAAAAGTTTCCATGTAGCTTGCAGGCATTTTACTCTTGTGACTGTTCCTTTTAATTTCCATTTAAGTAGCTTCCTAATTTTTTTTATAGTTCCCCTTTTTGAAGTTAAATGATACTGTAGTGGGGTGGTTTGGTATTTCCCCTCCCCTCCAAGGATGTTAAATTTCATTACATTATGCTCACTGTTACCAAGGGGTTCAGCTGTATTCACCTCTTGGATTAGATCCTGTGCTCCACTTAGGACTAAATCAAGAATTGCCTCTCCCCTTGTGAGTTCCAGGACTAGCTGCTCCACGAATCAGTCATTAATAGTGTAAAAATGTATCTCTGCATCCTGTCCTGAGGTGACGTGTACCCAATAAATATGGGGATAGGTGAAATCCCCCATTATTATTTAGTTTTCTATTTTTATAGCCTCTCTAATCTCCCTGAACATTTCACCATCACCAAACTAATCAGGTGGTCGATAGTATAGTCCTACTACTGTACTCTTATTAATCAAGAATGGCATTCCTGTCCATAGAGATTCTAGGATACAGTTTGATTCATTTAAGTTTTTTTTACTATATTTGACTCTTTCTATGCATTCTTTCAGATATAGTGCCCCTCCCTCGCCAGCATAACCTACTCTGTCATTCCCATCTATTTACAAGGCAGGTAATCATGCATGCTGCATTCATGCAATAAATTGAATAGCCCCCACTGTGCTGTTAGACTTCTGCCTGCACTATTTTTACTCTTGTAGCTTTTTGTTTTTGTTTTGATTTTTGTTTTTTTATGTGTGGGGTGTTCGTTGGCCTAAGTTTAAAGGATGTTAGGTATATCTGTGTCTCTCACTCCCTTTCTAAACTCCTTTGCAAAACACCCCTGTTCACTAGCTCCTCTGGTCGCTTAGGAGTTGGGTTTTTAAATAGTGTTCTCCCTGGGTAGCCCCACTCCCTGGTTAAGGGCTGCTAAAGGAATTAGGGGTCAAAGCATTGTTTAGAAACTACTGGACAAGCAGGCCAGTAGGCTTGGCACATTGCCCCCCCAACAGGTTGCATTATAAACTTCAGTCAAGGAAGGACACTGCAAGCACCAGGCATACAACAAACAAATGGACAGACATCAAACTCACCCCGAGGGTCACATAGTCATTCTTCCTTCACTTGGAGAACTCTCTTGCAGTGTTTCATGTCAGTAAAGCAATCTCTGTCTTTGGTAACAACAGAGTCAAGATGCTCTAATGAGTTGATGAATTCAACTTCTTGTCCATCTATTACAAGTGGGTAGAAGTAGAGGTCCAGCAGCCACTTTCATCAGTTTGGTCTTCTTCCAGTTGACCTGAAGACCAAGTTTACTGGCATCTTCCATAAATGTATTCAGTACATTGATGAGATTAGTTCATCAGGATTCAGCTATAGCTGTTTCATCTGCATATTCCAGGTCTGTTATACAGAAGTCATGCAGTACCACCCCCACTATGCAGCTAGTGACTGCTTCTATCATTCAGTCAAAAACAATGTACAACAGATCAG
This sequence comes from Mauremys reevesii, assembly GCF_016161935.1. Taxonomy (NCBI): domain Eukaryota; kingdom Metazoa; phylum Chordata; order Testudines; family Geoemydidae; genus Mauremys; species Mauremys reevesii. Next base: position 78,540,097 of record NC_052624.1, read on the forward strand.
GGGCAGCCACATGCCCTTGACAGACACCACTTTTGTATTCGAACCAATTTATATTTTTTTCCTTGTGAGCCCTTTTGCTGAGAAATTTATTTTACAATAACATCAGCTGTTATTTAATGGGATCATCAATTGACTGCAGCATTTCAAACATTGCCTAGTCTTTGTAAGAGAAAAAATGGAATGTGATATTTAATGATGTAAAAGTACAATAGTTATGTATTAAATTATGGATTCTTATTTTTATTTTATTATTTTTTGTTTTTACTTGCAGCATTTAGCAACAGTTAATAAATGTAAATGCTTGTAGCTACCTATCTTGTGATAAAGTTCTGCAGTTCACCAGTATATCACTTGGAGGCACCTGTGTATTGCAGTTATTCTCCTTAGCTGCTGCTGAACTTTAATTGTAAATTAAACAGTAGATTCCCTTAACTTTCTGTCAATTACATGTGCAATGGGTATAATTTCAGATACAATGCAAATAGCATAACTTGAATACAGTATTCAGGATGGAAAATGTTAATCATTGATGTAAATTTCTCATATTACAGGAAAATATATTGCATGAAAGTTCAAATATTATTCTAGGACAGAATTTATCTACAGTATTTAAGAATTTTTTCCTTCTAACACAGCTGATTTTGTAAGGTAGTAAAGGTATTAAAACATTTAACAAACCTTTCTAAAATTAATCTTTGTGCTAAATGCACCCATGTTGTGGTCCATGTCCATGCTCTGGGGTTATTTTGATGAATCAAAGGAACTGAGTCACATAATCCCCCAAATACATCTCCATAGAGTATGTTTACTATTTAGAGAAAGTATGAAATCAGCTGGAGTTTGCTAATGCAAATAATGTTCAGGAAACATACTTTGTCAACCCATTGTAGTCCCTCTCTCCCAGCCAGCCCAGCAGCTCCTGCCTCCCAGCCCGCTCCTTCCCCCCCCCTTGGGGGGCCTCCCCCCCCCCCGCCCCAAGGTCGGGGGCCCAAGGACAAAAGGAGAGCGCCAGACCTCAGTCAGCAGCCCGCGCCCGCAGCAGCCCGCCAGACCTCAGTCAGGGAGGAGGACGGGACTCCTCGGGCGGGCCCCGGCGGCGCCCCCACCTCCCCCCCGCCCCCGCCCTCCGGCTCGGCCCGCCCTCCCACCGCCCCCCCGCCCGCCCGCCCCGGAGCCCCGCCCCGGCCGCCCCGGAGCCGCGCCGCGCCGCTCCGCCGCCGCCCCGAGGGAGGAGCCTTCCCCGAGGCGCGAGGGGGCCGCCCCGAGGAGCCGCCCGGCCGGGAGCGCGCCCCTGCCGCCCGAGCCGAGGAGCCATGGAGACCCCCGCCCCCGAGCCCGCCGCGCGAGAGGGGAGCACCGACCCGGGAGGAGAGGATCAGTAGCCGGGGAGGGACCGAGGACCGGCAGCCAGGCCCCGGCCCGCCCCGGTCGGAGCAGGGTGGCCAGCCAGGCAGCCGGCAGCGAGCCGCTAGACTGGGGCCTGGGCCCCGCCTGGGGCCCAGTGGAGTGGCCTGGCCCCCCTGCACCCTGGGTGGGGTGGGCCCCCACCCCCTCCCCCCCACACCCCACTCCAGCACAGAGCCCCCTCCCTTGCTGCCTGACACCCCTGCCTCCTGCTGCTGCTGCCTGAGCTGCTGCTGGCCCCCCTGCAGCCCCTGCCCTGCCCTGCCCCTGCCTGCCTGGCCCTGCTGCCCTGCTGCCTGCTGGCCTGGCCTGCTGCTGCCTGGCCCCTGCCTGCCTGCCTGGCCTCTGCAGCCTGCTGCCTGCCCCCCTGCTGCCTGGGCCTGCCTGCCTGCCTGCTGCTGCCCCTGCAGCCCCTTGCCTGGGCCTGCCCTGCCCCTGCCCTGCTCTGGCCTGCCAGCCCTGCTGCCTGCCTGCTGCTGCGCCTGCTGCCCAGCCCTGCCCTGCCAGCCTGCCCTGCGCCCCTTGCGCCCCGCCCTTGCCTAGGGCCGGGGGCTGCCTGAGCTGCCCTGCTCTGTCTTGCCCTGGCTGTGAGTCCTGCTCTGGCTCAGTGCTGTGCTGAGCTAGGCTTGGGCTGACTGGAACTGCTGTTGCCTGCTGCCGCCCTGGACTACCGCTGGGGGGGTTCAACTGCTGCTGCTGCTGCTCTGCCCGGTCTGAGGGTCTGCTGCCTGCTTGTGCTGAGCTGCTGAGCACTGGCTTGGGGCTGCTGGACTGGAACTGATGTTGCCCTGACTGACTGCCCTGCTGACTGTGGCCTGACTGTTGCTGGTGCTGCCTGGCCCTGCCTGAGGGTCCTGTCTGATCTGACTCTGTGGCTGAGCTGCCTCTGCCTGGCCCAGCTGCCTGCTCCAGAGGGCCTGGGCCTGGGCCTGATTGCTGTTGCCCAGAGGGCCTGGGCCTGGGGACTGGCTGTTACTGAGATTACTGCTACCCCAGCCCCCTGCCTCAGAGGGCGGATTGTTGCTTGTGCCCCCCTGTCCCCCCCCCCCCCCCCCCCCCCCCTGGGGGCTGGCTGCCTGCTGTCACCTTGCCTCCCCCCCCCCTGGAGGGCCTGGGCTCCCCTAGGGGTATGGTTATCCAGCCCCCAGAGGGCCTGACCCCTGTGCCTGCTGACTGCTGCCACCCAGCCCCCCCTTGGCCTGGGGGGCCTGGGGGCCTGCCGAACTATTGTTATAGCCCCCCCCAGCCCCTGAGAGGGCGGGAGGAGAGGAGGCATTTTTCTTGTGTCTCTGTCCCCCCCCCCCCCCAGGGGGACAAGACAAGAGCGGTGTGTGTGGCTCCCCTCCCGCCAGCCGGAGAGTTGAGCCCCGACCAACAGCTTACACCCATGTAGTGGTCTAAATCGCTGTGGGAAGAACACAAATTAACTCTAAGAACAGAAATTCTCAAAGAGAACTGAACCTCAGCTGTTGATGCATCTGGTTTGTAGTTGTTGTTCAAGCATATCTTCTGGATTTTAATTTAGCACAATGCCTAGAGAGTGATTTAACAAAACACTAACAACATTTATAGTGTTGTTTCAGTGACTACTCAGAGCAATTTTTGGATGGGACTAGGCAACAATTTGGGGGGATCTATTACCCCTCCCTATCTCCTAATGGCTTTTGTTCATTATAATCATTATGATTATAGAATTCTGCATGCAGCTGGCATATTATCTGGAGCACACCTAAAGTTAACTGACTAATTTTAAATAAAAATGTGTGTGGAGATGGTCAGATCAGTACCAGCCTCCTGCTGCAGAAGTGGATCCCAGGTGCTTGGGAGGGAGTGGGGGGTGTCAATCCATATTTACTAACATTTATAAAAAGTTTTCTAAGGGTCAGTTTTCTAAATAAATGTAGATTCCGTGGGCTGCTAGGTCCCCAGCCATTAGCTTTGTGTGCTTACTGGTGAACTTTAGTACTTACTGGGAGCTTTTCACAAGTGTAAATGAACTGAATTGTCACAATAAGCAACATTTGCTTTGTGCATGGACCCTGTCTTCGTATATGTTTGGCTTATATAAAATTTTTGTACTGGCATTTGGTTAGTGTGTGACTATACTATTACAGCAATAATTATATTCACATGTGGATGCAGGTATAGTGGTATAAAGGTGCTTTATACTGGTATAGTTTACTCCCCTTCCTGTACCAGTGTAGTTACAGTGGTATAGCTGTTGTGTGTAGACAAAACCTAAGAATCTGGGGGCAGTTAGACTTCCAGCTGCTGGAGAGCTCTGTGAATGGTGGTCTCTCTGCCCTCACTTCTTGCCATTTCTATAGGTTTCTCTGCCTTTCTGCCCCACTACAGGGATTCTCTGCTCTTGAGCAGGCTTCCTCTTCAGCTACCAAACCTTATAGAATATAGGGCTGGCTTCAGAACTCATGCCAGCTGCTGCTCCCTGGCTATCTCTCAGCATCAGGCAGAATAGATAAGCAAGAGCTGCAGCGGGGCAGGATTGTAACTGGCTTTAGGTGAGGCAACCAACAGGGGGTGGAGAAGAGGCTGCTGAGCAGGCAAGAGAGATGCTGTTGTCTTACGGTCCTGCACTGCTACTGTCTCTTCCTGCTGTGTCTCATAAGCCTGTTGACTTTGGCCAACACTGTAGTTTCTAATGACTGGTTGGTAAAACGTGGGCCTGCCTGTGTGAAACCAGGGCTGTTGGTTATGATAACTATGTATTAAATGCACCCATACACCAGGATGCATGCATTCAGCACAGAGATTAATTTTAGAAAGTTTAACCCCTGTGAGGGGGTGGACTAGGCCCTGCCACACCCTGCCCTGGAAAACTGCAGTAGAGAGGTCCTCTGAGCTTCCTAGAGTGTCTGTGTGGGAAGCAGCCAATCAGAGCCCAGCAGGCTAGTATAAGAAGAATTGCAGGGCCAGAGTGAGTTCAGTTGCTTGCTAGAGCTGGAGGGCTCCTGGCTAGCTGCTGGGACTCCACTAGGACAAGGCCCTGAAGAGTGGAACCAGACTAGCTGACTGAATTTTTGTATGAGAGGGAACCGAGCTAGCAGGTTAAGTGAGTTAGGCTTACAAAATGTATTGGACAAAATGGCAGCATGACAAGGTGAAGCACGCCTACTCACCTGCAGACTGGCTGAACCCCACTGTATCTGTAGAGGTCATCTGGTGTTAAAACCAATTATTCATCCGTTGAAGAGAGGAGTAGAGACTAAAACGGTGACACACTGTCTGGTGGGAGGAGGGTTTTGACTTAATTACTTTGTCTGTTTGGGGTATTGATTATTAGGGTCTGCTGTCCGTTATCTATCTTTTTGAAACAACTGTGGGTAACTTCTTCCTCCTTTCTCCCAAACCTCCAAAAATCTGCTGCTAGCTTGATGGCAAAAACAGACACCTGTGAAGCAGATACAATAACTGTACAATATATATGAATCTGCTGAGCTATTTGCCATACTGTCCCACATCTCTGTTGTTTTACTTGTAGAGAGCTGGCAGAGAAGATGAGATGTGCATGTGCACAAAGGATATCCACTAGATGGAGAGTGTGTCCTGTGTGGAATTAAGAGGCATTTTATTTCATTTTTCCTGTTTTCTTGGAGAGAAAAAGTTGCATAAAGAGATCTCCTGATTTAGATTATTTGTCTTTGATTCTGTGAATCATAAAGTTGTAGACATGATAAAGCATCATAATCTCCATATTTCCTCTCACTTTTTACTTCTAGTCAATATTTTATGTTTACTTCTGATATATATTTTCATAATCTTGTGAATTATTCTATATTACATATTTCTCTTGAAACAAACTACAGCAGTAACACTGTCGGTGATCATGCTACAGTTTCTGCTGCTTTACATATTAATGTCTAGCACTGTAATTTCAATTGTAAGTGAATTACTAGCAACAGTCTTCTAAATCACTACATAAGAAGTAAAAAGCCTGTGTTTTGAGAAAAATGGAAATCTACTTTGATCAAATTTGCAGTACTTTATACAGTTTATCTAAAAGAGACTGTCAGCAAATGTTTATTAACTCTGTGGTAGGGTCATAGTCTCACTCCTGCTACTTCTGTCAGAAAGGCAGAGCAAAGTCATAGAGAAAGGTGCACAGTGGAACTGAAAGAAGAGGACAAATAACAAAAGATGCTGGCAGTTCTGTGCCAACACTGAATATATAGTGCAATTCCAAGTGAAGTATTGCAACTGCACTGACCTACCTGCCATGTGCAGTATGGAATGATCTTTTTCCTATGAATTTCATTGGGAGGCTGGAATACACGATCCTTAACCAATACTTTAGAAGCTTCAAATGGAAAGGCTTGAAAGTGAATCAGAACAAGATTGAAAGGGTTAGAATGCAAACAGATAACCTGTATGTGCTTATGTGCTTCTGTATAATTTGTTCTCTATGTGATCGCGATGTGACAGACAGAAAAGTTAAGTTTCTATATCAAGAGCAGTAATATAAAAATCTAGCATTGTACATTAGATTCACGAATCAAATAGAATCCTATTTGCATATCTATTTTGATTTTAAAAAGCATAAGCAACTAAAATTTTTAATTACAAATATATGCTCAGGAAATTCCTAATAAAAAGTAGGTAAGAAGCGTCATGGATTATTACTCCTGATATGCAGACAACTGCAGTTATAAACGGCAAAATATATGTGTGATGTTGCACTCTATATGATTTTATGAAAATATGCTAAGGTCTCTTGTAAGGTATCATTACAAAGCTTATAATCTACTGAGTGTGATCATCCTATTTGTATAAATGTACCAATCTTGTATCTGAAACTAGAAATATGAAATATAACTCTGAGGGCCTATTGTAATTATGCGAAGTGTGGGCCATTAATGGTGGTTTGGAATCTTGATGACTCCCATTAACCAGGACAATTGACTGCAGATGGCTCTATTTTACCTGTAAGTCTTCCTGTATACCTGTGTGCTGGCATGTGGGCAATGAAGTCTTGCAGTGACATGTGATCATGTCACCTGAACTGGAATCCATCTTTAACCTGGTGTCTTCCCATTGAGAAGGAGGGGGTGGGAACCCAGAGAGGAATAAAGGATTCCCGCCTTATACAAAAGATATATAAATGGGTGGTACAGAACAAAGCGGAGGGCCATCATGAGGAATCCCCTAGCTACCACCTGAGCTGGAACAAAGGCTGCACCGGGGAAAGGATTGTGCCCAGACTAGGAAGGCATCTGTGAAAGAAACATATTGAAACATCTTTCAGGGTGAGATATTATCTGTACTCCATTGTATTACTTTATTAGGCTTAGATTTTGCGTGTTTTATTTTATTTTGCTTGGTAATTCACTTTGCTCTGTCTGTTACTACTTAGAACCACTTAAATCCTACTTTCTGTATACAGCTGTGCATACCTCTCTATCAGTGTTATAGAGGGTGAACAATTCATGAGTTTACCCGGTATAAGCTTTATACAGGTAAAACAGATTTATTTGGGTTTAGACCCCATTGGGAGTTGAGCATCTGAGTGTTAAAGGCAAGAACACTTCTGTAAGCTGCTTTCAGTTACGTCTACAGCTTTGGGGCAAGTAATTCAGACCCTGGGTCTTTGTTGGAGCAGGTGGGCATGTCTGGTTCAGCAAGACAGGTGCTGGGGTCCCGAGCTGGCAGGGAAAGCAGGGGCAAAAGTAGTCTTGGCACATCAGGTGGCAGCTCCCAGGGGTTTTCTGTGATTCAACCCATCACAATATGCTCAACTGCTGATCTGGTATCCAAGTATAGAATAGGTATGAAGTATTGCCAACATGGCACACATGATCCTATGTTGCTCTGAAATACCAGAACCTGTATTATGCTATGTCACGTTCAACAATATATTCTAATGTGCAGTCACTCACTCCTTACACATTGAGTTAACTGGTGTATCAAGTTTTGTAATTTATTGGTTCATGTTTATGTCTGGCTTCTAGAATTTTGCCTTCTTTTTTTATTTATTAGATAATACTGAAATACTTTTCACTTCTGCAGTACTTCTCATCCTATAGTTTTTTAAGGTGTAGGCTAAACTAGAAGATCACCATGTTGCTATAGACTGCTGTGAGCAACAGGTGTGGCTAAACACCTGCAAGTTTAGACTAGGAAAAAACGTTGACTTCATACATTTTCTGGTGTTGATCAGGCCAGTTTCACTTTGGTTTGGTCACAAACAGGATTTCCAATCTTCTTGGGCCCCCAAAGAAACATCCATACAATGATCTGTGCACATGTAAGCGCTAAGTGACTTTTCCTAGGTTGCACAGGAAGTCCCGGACCAACCCAGGAATAGAACCTAAGATTCCCAATTCATGTCTTGTAGTTAAGGCACAAGTGGAGTTGTACCTGCTTACACCAAGTCTGACTTTGACTTGTTTTGTCACTTAAAAGAAACAAACCAACCCCCATATTCATGTTGGGGTTACATAGACTTGCCTACTATATCTTTTTTTTTTTCCATTTACTTTGAAGACCTGTGAAACTTAGGCCCTGTCTACAATGGGGAGGGTCCAGGAACAGTTTTACCCTGCCCCTGTGGCTGCTCACCATTTTGGGGGTGTTGTGGCTCTGATGTGCTTGCCTGGGTCAGCTAGTTAGTGACAGGTATGTGAATAGTGGCTGTGTTTTAAATCACTGAATCAGTGTTCTGTGTGTTGCAAACAGTACTGTTTCTGTAAAATGTTGTGTTTCGGCTTCACAGAGATGACCTTGGGAGTGCAGCCTCCCTCTTTGTTATCGGTGGCAAAACAGCTGTGCAGAATTAGAAAGCGGCCATGAAGAACTAAGGAAGACTTTCTGTATGATGTTATGATACACTCCATGGCCCAAAAACAGGCACTGAAGGAGTGGCAGGCCAGCAAGAAGAGGGACCAAAAGGAGAACGCGGTGTGCCAGAATGAAGCCACAGGGCGGCTCTTAAACATTATGGAGCACCAAACGGACATGCCCCAGGCGATACTAAAACTGCAAACCGCAAAACTCTTTCCCACGCACCCCCCAGACACTGCCCACACACTCTTATCAACCTCCTGGCTCCAGTCAGTACCCGCAGCATTCCACTTCTCCCCACTCACAGTCCAGCACTGCAGACTCTCAGTTCCCACTGCACTCAACACCCATCCCTCTGCAGGTTGACCCTTCTGAAGTACAGTACCTGATGCACTGTACTCCATGCACTTCTCCAATGGCAGGGCAGCTCTCATTCTCGTGTCCTTGGGCCGCAGGGCTGGGGCGAGCTCATCGCACAGTCCCATGAATATGGCTTTCCTCATCCAAAAGTTCTGCAGCCACTGCTCATCATCCCGGACGTGCATGACAATGTGATTCCCACCACTCAGTGCTTGTTTCCCGAGCCTAAAAGCGGTGTTCCACTGTGGTCAGCACCTTCGTGAATGCCACATGCAATCTCATGTCGTAGCTAGTACGCGTGGCGAGATCAATTTTGTACTTCTCTTGCCTTTGTAGTTTAAGGAATAACTCCAGTGCCACTCGTGACATGTTAGTCAGAGCGAGCAGCATATCGGTCAACAGTGCAGGATCCATTCCTGCAGACTGAAGAGGCAGAGTGCACAGTACACAAACCATTGAAAGATGGTGCCAAATGCGAACGGAAGCACAGGGATTGCTGGGATGTGAAACAATGCATCACGGGGCATTGGGACAGGACCCAGGATACCCCATGACTCCCTCTGCCTTCCCACAACTCTTAGCAGCAGAAGAGGAAGAGATGCTCTGTGGGATAGCTGCCCAGAGTGCACCGCTCCGAATACTGCTGCAACTGCTGCAAGTGTGAACATGCTATTACTCAGGCAGCTGAAAGTGTGAACTTTAAACTTGCTGTTTTGTTTTTAGGTCAGGATATAGAATGAAGACTATACTGGACACATTGGGAACAATGTGCGATGGATATATGTGCTTCCAGTCAATCTGGGGATTCATGGTATCAGTTTTATTGGCAAAATTAGGATTGACGTGTACTAGAAACTCAGACTAGTAAATCCTTAGTCTTTCTTAAAAACTTTCTCATACTCGTCTCTTGAAGTCCAGGTTTTTGCTTGATGTAAAATATCAGGAAGAAGTTTCAGCATTGTAGCTGGATGAGGAACGATGCTTCATAGCAGGAAGGAAACTGACATACATTTTTGGGACCAGGGTGTCATTGTTACATTGATCTTTAATAATTCCTTTTGAAGACCATTGGCACTAGTCATTTTTATTGTCACCTACGAAATGCAGGAAAAAATCCACATTCTCAAGAGATTCTTGAACCATAATCCTCCAATATTTATGAGTTTGCATTTTTTTTAGATTTCTGAGACTTTACTTTCATTTTTCGCAATCAGTACTGTATTGTTTCTTGATGATCCACTCAAAATCAGATCCACAGCCTTCTAGAGCAAGAGCTTAGTGCCAGCATTTAAAAATAAATATGGTGATATCAATGCAATCTCTTCTTACATCACTGTTGTTAGCTACTCCTGGGATTCCTCCCTCCCACCCCCCCCAAAAGATAATTCCTTACTTAGCCAATAGCTGAGTTAGTTAGTATAGTTAAATTACTTAATATATCAATGTTCCTGTGATATCAGTGGCTTGCTATACAACCGTCGACACTGGGAAGACAGTGCTATCATCTGTGGATAATGAATATCCCAATCAATTGTATGAAGAGGAGCTTTGGGTTAAGTCTCACTATTTCATAACCATGCATGGACAAGCAACAGAAGTACACAGTAGGCAATAGGGATTTTTACTTCATAAATATTCAATAGGTATTAATATGTCCCCTTGGTGGAAGGCATATGCTGAGAAGCGCCAAACACCCTGCACTGTTCCTGCATGTGGTAATTGTGGGGTGTCGGCTCAACTTCTGCCTCTGACTTGCATTATACCATTAACCTAGACTCATGCTATGATTCCTTGGAAACTGTGCACTTAGCTGAATAATTTATTACATGACTTTTAATTATTTATGGCTTCTTATTACAACTGAAATAAAATCTAAAGGTGGAAGAGTTCTGTGACTTATGAATATCCAAGAGACAATTGGCAGATTGCTGTGTAGTTAAGTCCCTGCATTTGCTCCTGTTTGTTTCTCTGAAGGTATTCCAAAGAGAACATTCATCTCAACCTGAATCGATTAAAACAATAACAAATGACGTCCTGCTGGTTGCACTGCATTTGTCCATCTAATCATGTTGTTTGCCTTTTCTCCAGCCTCATTTAGGCCTAAATATAAAATAAAACAGGAACTGTGCAGGTCATCATAGGTTTATGAACAAATAATCTTGTCCATGCTAGAAAGTGAACAAGAGAACTGTACCGACAGAGCTTCCTTAACAGGTCATTATTTTTAATAAGCTTTTATTATACAGTAATTTTTACTTATTTCAATCAGGTGTGTTCCTTTTACTTCAGCAAAAATAAGCAGTTAATCTTGCTCTGTATATGATCACCATAGTGCATATTACAGTAGTTTAGTATATAACTGCATATAAGCCAAGATTTTCAAAAGTGACTAGTGATTTTTTGAGTTCCTAACCCTTAAAGGGTCCCAGTGTTCAGAGGGAGGGTGCTTATCATGTTCTGAAAAAATTACATCCATTTTGGGTGTTTCATATGGGCACACATAATCACAAGTCATTTGAAAATCTTGGTCATGATATTAGTGGATAGGATTTTCAAAAGCACTTCCTGTTCAAAGTTAGACTGGTCTGTGGAACTGGGGGTCCTAAGTCACTTAGGTGCTTTTGAAAATCCCATGTAATAACAATGTCTAATATTGTTAATTTTATTCTTTCTTGAGCTCTTTTCTTCCCTTTTAGCACATTCAGAATTTTACCTTTCTTGATTAAATGGCAACTTTCTACTAAAGTTATTTGAAGTATCCAAAGACATCTGCCCAAGTTGATTAAGGAACCTAAGGGAGTAAGGTGCCCAACTCCCGTTGAATTGGGAGATTTGGTCATCTTACTCCGCTAAACTTCTTTGAAAAATCTGAGCCTAAATAAAGGGTTGGAATGAATTATATCAGCATAGCCTGCTCGTGCTCCTATTTAGGCAGTTTGTCACATTCGTAATTAAATGTTTTTTCAAGGTTTCCATAGGTTGCCAAACCCCCCTTTCCCCCCCAAAAAATGCTATTGGTGTAAAGGTCAGCGTTTTGGTACAAAAGGTCCTACTTGAATTCGGTTTAAAAAAACCCAAACAGCTAAAATATCCATTTCACAGTTTTACAATTACAAAAGTGTATGTGCGCAAACAAAAATAAAGAGTGTATTTGTTTGAGATAATTTTGAAAATCTCCTTAAAATAATTTGTAATTTTTTTTTGAGCAGTGCTGGGTCTGCTAAACAAACAAAACCCTTTTTAAACTGAATATGGCCTTAATCCTGCAAACACTTACATGCCTAACTTCAAGAATTAGGACAGTTTGAGTGGCTCTTTGCTCCTCCCCAGTTCAGCCTAAAAGTAGGGGCCCTTCTCCTCCTGGCTAATCAGAGAGTTCCTTAAGGAAGGAGGAGTAATCAATGGCACTACCTAAGGGAAAGACAGCCTGTAATTGATCAGGAAGGGAGATCTAACATTCCAACATACCTAGCCCAGCCTGCCACCCTTGTGTGGTTCTTTGGGAGGAAGTGGTGGTGACTGACCTGAATTTTCCTCAAAGTTAAATATTGTCGTAATTTTTATCAATATTATTCTCAAGTCCAGGCAGCGATAATGCTTTATACAGCTTGAATTTTTGTGGATTTTTTTTCCTTCTCTGAGATGTACAATAAAGACAGTGTTGAATAAAATTTTTTGTAATAAAGCAAAATCCCTTGGAATCATCTTTGCTTCTGCATTTATTTTATTGGAACTGTAGTTTAAATTTTTTAATCTAATTTTTGCAAGTCAGAGGTTACAAAGAGCACAGAATTTGCTACTTCTGGTCAAAGTGGTACTGATTTCCTCTGAGACATGCAAGATATCTGAATGTGGCTATTAATAGTATGTTACTGCAGTGTGTCTGCATTTGCAAGATTAATTAGCTTTTAACTCTTGATCAAGTATATTGTACTTCCTTCCCTGCAGAACTAGCCTTTAGGCTCTTTGCAACATTCTATACATTGTAATGAGAAAATTGCTGCAATGAATGAAGTACATTCTTGATGCATTGGACTATCAATGTATTTGTTTATGTTTATTCTGTTCTTATTGGGGTGGTAGTTGTGAAACACATTTATGTTGATAAACATAACCCCTAATCAATACACATTTATATGTATGGTGAACCCTTCACTCAGTGTATAATAACTTCAGTGCTGATAGATAATTCCTTCCCTGTTGATCTTCACACGTCATTGAGTTCATCTGAGACCTCAGTATCATTGCCACTAAAGCTGAAGTACACGCACAGCTTTTTGACCAAGGATACCCATTATACACAATTAATTTTCTCACATTTCTCAGTAATTTTATCCTCTTGTAAATTATCTGGCTGTGGGATATTTAGCACTGTGTCAGATTGCTGTCATTTATGTATGATGCTAATAATGTACTTTAGAGATATGTTTTGAAAGAGATGTATGCATGGAAAAGAGGTGCAAGGAAGAGTGGGAATTCTGATTTATCAAAGTTGAAGCGGGTTAGTAGTGATGTAAATTGCATATGGCAGTGGTTCCCAAACTTGTTCCGCCGCTTGCGCAGGGAAAGCCCCTGGCGGGCCAGGCCGGTTTGTTTACCTGCCGCGTCCGCAGGTTTGGCTGATCGCAGCTCCCAGTGGCAGCAGTTCGCTGCTCCAGACCAATGGGAGCTGCTGGAAGTGGCCTGGGCCAAGGGACGTATTGGCCGCTGCTTCCAGAAGCTCCCATTGGCTTGGAGCAGCAAACCGCAGCAACTGGGAGCCGCGATTGGCTGAACCTGTGGACGCGGCACATAAACAAACCAGCCCGGCCCGCCAGGGGCTTTCCCTGCACAAGTGGTGGAACCAGTTTGGGAGCCACTGGCATATGGGAAGTGCTTTAAAAAAGTTAAACTGTTTAAATGCATCAAGGATATTTATGTTAAGGAATATAACCATGCAAGCAAAAGCATTAACACACAGACAGTGAATTTTTACTTTATAAAATCTTTTAATTTGACCTTGTACTGTTTGCACATGCTTACATACAATTGCTTAGTATATCTTCTGAGCCTTCTTGCGTCTCCTGTAATCCAAGGTTCACTGTAGCATACCACTAAACTCATTAATTGCAACATGGATAATGCCTACATTTTATGTGTAGGGCTCTCTTTCAGGGAATTATTTTTTCAGAGTAATCTCCACTTACTCTCACAAGCAAACTTCCTTTTTTTGGTGTTTTAAAATACAAATCTGGAGATTCAATAAATGTGACATGGCAATTACAGAATATTTCATCAAAGAATGCTTAAAACCAAATAATGAAATGTTACACTTTATTTTCCTTAACCATTAATCTATTGCCCTAAAAGAGAATCTGATTTAGCAATCAGTGATTACCGGAGTTGATATTAAAACACAGTATGTCGAACATGTACAGTTTGTTGATTGAATGGAAGTCACAATGGGAAAAATGTCTATTTCAGTTGCAAGCTTTTAGCTATGTTCATGGAATGCAGTCTTCAGATATAGATTGTAAACGGATTCCTTGGCCCTTGAAACATAAATCCCCAAAGAATATTTTGTTTTCCATTAAAATTAGCAGCAACTGGCATCTGTGACATTTAATTATATTTTTAAACATGACTAGTCAGGAGGAGAAAGTGCCTATCCACTTTCATTCTATCAGTTAAAATAGTGATGAACAGTAGGTGGTGGTAGAGCAACATCTAGAGAGAGACTTCTAAAAATCATGCTATATAGTCTGTATCCAGCAATATTTTTAGTAACTATTCCTGAATCCACAGCAATTTCTTCATTTTAATTAGTCTAGCGATATTTGAGTTTAAATGTATAAAAAGGCTAAAAAAGGTAATTAAAGTATTTCTGATTTTCTCCAAGGAAAGGTATACCTGAGCTGAAAAATATGGCTTTAGAAGGAGGATTCTTTTTCTTTATTAATCGTTTTATTCGGACAGCTAAATCAGTGTCCATCTCTGCGAGGTACCATAACTTTTGTTTGTTTGTTTTTTTGTCAAGACCACCTGATCATAAACAACTTAAAATAATTTAAATTCTATAAAGGTAATAAAAATAAATAAATCCAAAGGAAAAGATTTCTAAAGTACAAATCAAGGCGCTTGGATGACTCTTCATAGAACAATAATATGGCCTATTGCTTAGCAGGAGTGCCACAACTATTGTGGTTTGCTATTCTGTGTTTTTTGTTTTTTGTTTTTTGTTTTTGTTTTGTTTTGTTTTTTGGTTCCCCCCTTTCCTCCTCCCTCGCCAGCATCAGCATATATGATCCACTAAACCAGTCAGAAGTTTGTCTTGCTTGTGCAGATGTAGGATAGCAGCCAACTGGGCAAATTAATCCCTGCTGTAACTTTATTTCAGTGGAGTTACATCGCAGATGAATTTGGCCCAATAATTTTATATTTTCTACATTTCTTTGATATTAAAGAGGATTATTGATTTCAGCAATAACTATACTGAATTGCTCAGTGGTAGCGCATGAGTTTATATTAAGAGATTCAACTAAATGTTTTTAAAATATTGTAGGTAAATTCAGTAATTTTAACTTTTTATATAAGGAATTATTGATGAAAATGGAGAATGGAAGCTTTTCCTTGGATGATTGTCAATCATAAAATGATAGCCAGTTCTCAAAGGTTGATCTGCAGGTGGCTAATGAGACCAATCCAGGATCTACAGACCTTGTCACATTTGGGGCAGAGATTTCCCAGTGGAAGGGGTGGATCTGGAGTGTTGAGTCAGGCTGCGGCACATTCTTACCTCCTAATATGTGGGTAGGAGAAAATGGGGGCAAACAGAAACACTGAGGACTGTGGTGTGGGGAGCAGGAGGTATGGGGGGCATACAGAAAACCTGGCATTGGGGGAATAGGAGGCCAGTGTGGAAGAGGGGCACACATAATGCTTGGAGTGGGTGGAGAATGGAACGCAATGGTATGGGGGAAGTGACACAGATCTCCTGGTATGTGTATGGGGGAAATGGAGGGGGAGGGGACAGAGCCCCTGGCATGGGGGGAAGGTGGGAATGAGGGATCTGGAGGAGGGGGGAAATGGGGACCACACGGAGCCCCTGGCATGAAGGACTGTTTGTGGGGTTTAACAGGAAGTTCTTGATAAAAAGGGAGATAGGAGAGTGATACAGAGGGAGCTTTTGAGAGAGAATGGAGGGGTGCAGGAGCCCCTGGTGTGTAAAATGAGTTTGGCCTACAGAGCCTCTTTGGTTTTTAATGAACGCAGACTGAATTGTCTTCTCACCCTCTAAAGCTGAGCCATTCAACTCAAGGATAAGGCATGCTGGCCAAGCAGTGGGGTGACCAGATGAGAGATGTGAAATATTGGGACGTGGGGGAAGGATTTTTTTGTTTTGGAGCAACAAAAACAAAAAACAAAAAAATCCCAAGAGCCGGCAGTGGAGTAAAAAACAAAAACAAAAGCCAAAAAAAGAAAGAAAGGAAAAACAACCAAAAGCCACCAGAACATAGGAAAAATTGCTGGGGGCTGAGCACTCACCGGCAGCTCCGCGCCCCGCCCCGCCCCGCCCCCGCACCAGCTCGCCTTCACTCTGCCTCCACCTCCCCTGAGCTGGCTGCCGCGTCCTGCTTCTCCCTCCTCCCTCCAGCGCTTGCGCCGCCATACCCCTGATTAGCACAAGCCTGGGAGGGAGGGGTGAGGAGGAGGAATGTGGCGTGCTTGGGGAAGAGGCGGGGTCAAGGCGGGGATTTGGGGAGGGATCCAATAGGGCAGTGAGGGGGTGGGGCAAGGATTTGGGGAGGGATCCAATTGGGGGAAGGGGCGGAGTCGGGGCGGGGCCGGGGTGGAGTTGGGGCAGGGGGCACGAGCCCCCTCTGCCTGTGCGCTGGAGGGCAAAATATCGGGACAGTCCCGATAAAATCGGGACATTTGGTCACCCTACCAAGCAGTGCGTGAAAACTTAAAATGTTTGTATTATACCTGCACTAAATTCGCTTTAAAAAATCCTAAATCCCTTCCTCCCCCACAAAAATACCAGAAAGACTATAACATTAATTTAAAACAGAAGCAGTGTGATTAGCTAGTAATCTTTATATTGGTTAGATTGCAGATAATTTACTGGAATTGTTGGGGAGAGATTCCTAACTCTCTTAACATTTTTATTTTAACATAATATAAAGCTATATATAAGAATGATCAAAGCCATAAGTCAACAAGTAATGTAACCAATTTATAATGCACAAACAACATACACATCTAACCAATATCAAAATTCTGAACTGCTAAAACATCCCACCTCCCTTCTCTATCAGTCTCTTGTTATTTTCACTTGCAAATGTACTTTCCTTTATACAAGAAATTAATTCCTCCCGTGAGATACAGAATTAATCGTTTTTGTAAAGAGGGGTGCTCTTCCAATGCATTTTCTGCTGTACCAATTTGTCAGTCTGTATATGAAACATATGCACTCTTGTACCTTCTCAGGATTAATCTTTGTGACCACGCAAGGGCAACTGCAATCCATTTTTAAAGGACTTTCCCATTTGGTGATGAGAAATCATATAGCAAATCTAGTTCTGAGATGGCTGTTAATTTATTGTTCCATATACTGTAATTTCGATAACATTTTATAACCCTTGACCTAGAAACTTCTAATATTAGAACACTGCCAAATAGAGTGTCAAAATTCTACCCTGACTTGCACAGTAGCAGAATACATTATTGTCCAATGCAGTGTATTTAAACATTGTACATTGTATGCATTATTTTAAATCACTGAGGTTTTAGGTTAGTCTCACTAGCAGTTCTTATAGCATAGTCCCATGTATTTGACTGTTGTCTCTCTCTGACCCCCTCTCCTTTTTCTGGAGTCCCTGATACACAGCAATGGGTTCCACCATCTGCAAACTGGCCAATATTTGTACATTTAAGATTGAAATTATTGGTAGTTCTAGATGACCATAGGGGCGTAGGGGGCTGCTAAAGCCAAGTAGCGAGCGCCGCGCCGCGCCTTCCCCGTCGCGCGTCCCCCTTCCCTTCTCCTCCGCGCCTGAGCGGCGCTCCTGCGCGGCATGCAGCGCGGCCAGCTCAACCGAGCCGCGGGAACCGGGGGACCCGCCGCAGTCATGTCGGTCCGCTCGTTCCGGCTCGCCCGGACCTGCGGCGGGCATGGGCGCGGCTCCTCCCACCAGCAAATGCCGCGAACGGGCCGCCCCCCCGCGCCTGCTTGGCGCGCTGGGGTCTAGAGCCGCCCCTGATGACCATAATATAAGAATCTGAATAGAAAATAATAGAATAGGTTTGTGTAAGAGGGATCTATTTAGTGGGGAAGGTTGGGGAGAAGGCTGGCTTGTGAATTTTATTTTGTTAGTCTATTTGCAATATTGCAATAGAGTAGTTTAAACAGTCTTTTTTTCTCAATTTTGTACCCTTGTTAGCTACTATAAAGTTTATTCAGGTTAGATCGCTCACCCTTTGTATTTTTACTGTCTACTTTTATGTTTTATTGACTTCATAGACCATAATTATTGCCCCAGTCATTTTACGTGAAATATTTTTGGTTTCCCTATTCCCCCAGATGGAAGTCTCCAGGCATTTATTATTTTCAACAATTTTGTAATATTTCTATCATCATTCAAATAAAGCCATAAAGTTCATGCAAAGTGATAAAATAAAAAGGCCAACATTTTCCAACTTGGGTGCCTAAAATTTAGGCTCCTAAAGTCATATCTAGGCAACCTAAAAATGGCCTGATTGTTTTAGAAGTGCTGAGCACCCACAGATCCTATTAAATTCAATGGGTGCTACAGGTATTCAGCACCTTTGACAATCAGGCTACTTTTATTTAGGCCTCAAGATATAGACATAGAAGCCTAACTTCAGGAACCCAAGTTTGAAAATTTGGCCAAAATTTCCATTTATAAATGTTTTTTATGAGTTTATTAAATTCATAAAAGTACATTATGGACACAACATTTTTTGAATTCTTATTTCATAATACAATGAAATTATGTTAGGTTATTGACTTTATTTAAACTGTACTAAGACAGACGTATGTGAGTTGTGCTACAACTCCCCATATTGAAATCAAAATTATTCTGAAATGTAAAATATTTGTTGTGATTAGCTCACAGATCTGCAAGCTATGAGTAGTTTGTCTGTTTTAATATTAGGGTGGTATGAATCAAATGAACACCTGCTGTATGTGAGACTGAGATTTTGTTTAATTAAACCCTTCAATTATTTTGTCATATATTCGTGTAGCTTCAACCATACTAGTTTATTAAATACATCCATTCTTGACATTAAAAGAGATGTATTTTTTTCATTAAAGCAAACAAACTTATCCCGTCAATAATTCATGTTGCTGTTTAGTTTAGATGGAATGAAAAATACACTGGCTTTTTCCCCCTAGACTTTTAAAATCACTTCTGATCCAATATACCAAATTATATATTTTTTTTTGTGAGGCCATCAATGAAAACAGATACCAGATGGACTCTAAAATATTGTAAATAGTGTAAATAGACTGGGATTAAAAAACACTGTGTCATTTAGTCACTCACTGTTAATTAAAACTTAAAAATTCCCTTAGGGTGCCCATATCCTTGAGGGAAACCTTAGGATATCACCTCTGATTTTTTTGTTTGTTTGTTTAGGTCCCTCCTTGCCCCATATTAGCACTTTTTCAGCCAAGAAGCATTGGGCTGGTTCTGGCCTCGTTTCAAAGCTTGCCTATGTAAGCCAGAGCGGTTGGGCAATATGAGGCAGTCTCTTTTCCCATGAGATGAGCATATTGTCTCCACAGCACTGTGAGTCCCAAGCAAGTCCAGGTGCAGTGCACTGCTAGTACTGGCCAGCTTCTATAATTATATTGAGGGACAGGATTTTTTGAGAATTTCCCCTGCTTGTTGTTTTCCAGTGTGCATCAGGTTGACCTCTGCTTTTAACCACACCCGGCAAACATAGCTTCATCTGGAACAATATATGTTGGCTGGAGAGGGTGAACAGAAAATGATAGAAAGGACTTTCTCCTCCCAAGTTATGAGTGCACTTGAATACAGGACTTTTTCAATTTCAGCCAGCTCAGGATTGAGATGGAGTAACAAAATATCAATAAATTGCCAGGTCAGGTTTATATTTATTATTTTGTATTCAATAAAAATTGCAGGAGTAACATGCTTACACAAGATGAATAGTTGATTCTTCACTTGATTATGCTGGCCTGATCCCAGTGCTACTATCAGATTGGTGAGGTTTGCCTGTAGTAGCGACACTGGGAAGGGGACTGCTGTAGCCAATGAGGTGATTGATTCCTTAGGCCTTTGAAGAACCTTTACATACTGTCATAGTTCCCAGTGATATATTTTCTAGTGCTTTGTCCTGTCTAGTTTTAAATGCCTCTAAGAATAGGGCTTCCACCACCTTGAGGAAAATCATCCCACAATCTCTTAAAGATCTATGTCAGGAAAACTTTCCCTGAGGTTTAGTGTAAAACTCCCTTTCAAAATTTCAACCAGTGACTCCAGTTTATATCCTCTTGTACTATGCTGTCTCTATTTAGTTTTACGCCCTTCAAAGATCAGTAGACTTATCAGGTATCTTGAGACTTAACTAATCTAGATATGTATTACATGCAAAAAACTATCTTGAAAAAATATTAAGGCTACAGAGTCAAGCACTCCAAAACTGACACCCATATGAGTCATCAGCAGGGTATGAACATTTGGGAACTATAAGGGGCTGAAGTGTGATGGAATCTTTGAAGATTTTAACTGCTAAATTCTAAGAAATCTCTACAGAGCATATATGAGCTATGATTTTTCAAAGGCTTATAGCTTGGCCAAATTTGGTTGGATTTTCATCAAATCGTCAAAAGGCACATCCCTGATTTAAATGGAAAAAAAAAGAAAGCCTCCTGCTGCTCCAAAAAATGAGTGTTAGAGCTTCTCAAAGAAAAGGTTGATAGAATTTTTTACATTTGGATGAATTTTTCTAAAAAATTCAGCCTGAGGCAGTTACTTAGCATGTAAAACTACAGCACAAACAGTTAGTTTGTCAAAGTTATAAGCAAGTGAAAAAGGTCTGACAGTGGGAAGTGTCAGGCAGCCTCTGGAAGCAGTGCTACCAAACCTGCCTGTAATTACTTCTGTACACTTTCCTTCACCAATCAATTATTCTGGCCCCTCCGTCATTCTTATTGCTTTTCTCTGAACTCCCACCAACTTCTCTTTAATTTTGGTAATGACCTAAATTTAAATTCCAGATGTGGGCTCACCAGATTCCTAAAGTGAAGGACTATTATCTCCCATCAAAATACATAATATGTGCATGGCAGGTGTTTTAAAGTGGATAATTTAAAAATATTTCAGTTTGCCTAAGTGCGTCTTTTTTTAAATGGTTCATTGGTGGTGGATTTTCATCAGCTGGACTGCAAGTATTAATGGTGTACCATGTACTGTGTAAAGAACAAGTAGTACTTGTGGCACTGACTAATGTGTTTACCACTCTGAAACATGTACAGTGTGTAACTTGCACTTTAATTTAGACCAGCTTTATATTGGCAGTCAGCACCTTATAAAAAGAAGCACTTTGTTTTGTCTCCTTAGAAGTTCAAGGTTGGCAATTATTTTGCTAGAGGGTGATACTATTTGACTATAAGAAGTTTTGGGGGTTATTTTTTTTATATTCACTAACATTTCTTTTTTCCTAAGAGAAAAGCATACGAGGAGATGATAAATCTGCAAGGGTTGTCTAAGTTGAGAATTCTGACAGACCTTCAGATCACGGAAGTGTAGAAGACGTTTTTCTTTGCCTGGTAGGGTAGCCATTGCTTGTGCTATAAGTGTGGTGGTCTTGGAGATCCTGAGCACGTGAATGTGTACTGTCAGTGCTGATCAATGCAGATAGTCCACCACAAGTTTTCTTAAATTCAAATCTACCGGCAGTGTATAGCTACATGTGTTTTTTGTAACTGATAAAAAGTAGAAGTGTACAGTTTCTTTCCTGGACTGAATTATGAATGTCTAACACCAAGAGTTTAGATGTTTGCAGATGCTTAAGCGTGGGAGTGTGAACCAAGCTACTTCAACATTATGTCATAACTCTTTGTAAAAGTAGTTTTCTAGTTTTCTTTCCTCCTCTTATTTTGTGTTATGGAGTAACATAGTTAAGACTACATCAGACTTTTGCCTTTGGCAGAAACTTATACCTTCTTTGGAGTTGAAATAGTGGGTTGCTTTAGGAAGAAGTAAAGTGGACAGAACTCCATGGGGGGGGGGGGGTGAATTTGGAGAGTATTTTGGTGCCTTGTAAGCATTCCTGGAAAAAGAAATAAACAGTAAAAATCACACTTTTTCAGAAATTTTGCATAGTATGCCTCATCAAATTTTATGTCCCTTTTACTCAAAACCCACACCACCCACCAACTTCAAAATTCACCCAAATGTCAACCACACCCTCTTTTGAATTACAACCCAGGACTTTCTGAAATCTTTTGGCCCTTCCAGTCAAAAATGACAATTTCTACGTAAGTAAAAAGAGCATGAAAAAGAAGCTGTTAAATTGGAGAGGGAAAGAGAAAGAGAGAGATTTTGCCAAGTAGCGGATTTAGAGTTAGTGGACCCCTGTGCTCAGCTTCATTTTTGGGGCCCCTCCTTCGGACCTAGCCAAGAAAAAGAACATTCTCTCTTATCTCCCTCCCCACCCCCATTTTTCATTCTTTTTTCCTTCCTCCTCCTCCTATAAGTAATAGGAAGTAAATGAAAATAAAGCAAGATACCTTGATTGTTTTTGTAGTCTAACTTATTTTTCCACAGGCCACTTGAAAATCGCTGAGGGTCTCAGTGGACCACTTAATGATCTTTCCAAATACTGTTTGTACCATTAGCTAACTATTGTAAAGCACTTTGGATAAGAGCATTTTATAAAAAATATGTAAAAAAATGTTGGGGTGTGGGGTTTGGCCAGGACTTAGGGTACTGGAGGGGGCTCAGGGCTGGGGGTGCAGAGTCTTGGAGGAAGTTAGGGTGCAGGAGCAGGCTGGGTTTTGGAGTTCAGGGTCTGGCCAGGAGTTAGGGTGTAGGAGGGGGGCTCAGGGTTGGGGCAGGAGGGGGCACAGGGTTGGGACAGGAGGTTGGGACATGGAGCGCTTACCTGGAGCAGCTCCTATCTGGTGCAAGAGATGCAGGTGGGAATGTGTGTGTGTGGGGGGGGGGCTGCAGGAGCTCCTGTTTGTGCTCAGAGTGGGGGTGGGGTGGGGGTGCAGGAGTCAGGGAGGGCAGGGGGCTGGGGATGTGCTTGGGGTGGTGCAGGAGTCAGGGCGGGGGTTGGGGGGGGACTCCCAGCCCCCTGCCCTGAGCAGTTCACGTTGTGGAGTCAGGGCAGGTGGCTGGGGGTGCAGGCGTCATGGCTGGGAGTGTGGGGGGTGCAGGAGTTAGGGAGGGCAGGGGCTGGGTGTGTGTGAGGGGTTGCAGGAGTCGGGCTGGGGTGCAGGGTCTGGCCAGGAGTTAGGATGCAGGAGGGGGCACAGGGTTGGGGCAGGAGGTTGGGGCATGGATCACTTACCTGGAGCAGCTCCTATTTGGTGCGAGGGGTGCAAGTGGGACTGTGTGTGTGGGGAGGGGGGCTGCAGAAACTCCCGTTTGTGCTCATGGTGGGGGTGGGGGCATGTGGGGGGTGCAGGAGCCAGGGAGGGCAGGGGGCTGGGGTCGTGAGGGTGCTTCCAGACTCTTGCCCTGAGCAGTTCACGTCGGAGGGGGTATATGTAGGGGGAGTGAGGGGGCCCCACCTTTGCTCCGCCCTGTCCCAATTCCACCCCTTTCCCCAAGGCCCTGCCCCCACCTCTTCTCCGCCTCCTTCCCCGAGCGTGCTGTGGCCCCACTCCTCCCCCTCCCTCCTGGAGCGACCTGAGTGCCAGCAAACAGCTGTTCGGCGGCGGGGGCAGCGCTGAAAGGGAGTGGGAGGGGTGGGAACATGGCATGCTTGGGGGAGGAGGCAGGGAAGGAAGGAGCTTGGCTGCCTGTGGGTGCGGGCGGAGCCTGCAGCAGGAGCCCCAGGAGCCGGCAGGACCAAGCTTCTGCCCCCCACAGCTTCCTGGCTCTGGGGTCCCCTGTCGTTGGCAGGCCCAGTGCCAGGGCACCCTGTGTTTCACTGTAAATCCACCTCTGATTTTGCCCATCAAAATAATCTTTGGTTAGAGGGATAAGCACTGGGCTGGGAGCCAGATGACCACAAGTTCAAGTCTTACTTCTTTCATGGACTGGTTTCAATAATTTTCTATTTTCTTCACAGTCATTATTGAGCAAGCCCTTATATGCCTATCTTAGGAATAAGGCAGGTATTATTTCCCCCCATTTTACAGATCATACAACTGAGGATCTTAGTTGCAAAACACCACCTCTGGCAAGGTTTAGTATTTAGGTTGTTACTGTTGCGGAACCAAATCTTATCCATTTAGCTACACTGCATCTCAAAAAGTTTAGGCTAAAGCTATATGGTTGGTTTAACTCTTTCTAAAATGAGAATCCCAGTCTACACCCTTCACTATCACCCTCAGGTCTGACTCTTGTCCCCTCTGCATTCCAGTTAGGCAGTTTGCACTCCTCCACTTTGCATAAGAGCCAGCAGCAGGAACAATGAGAGCACAGGAGAGACAGTGTCCCAGCTCGTGATTCCAGTGCCCTGCTCCACAGGGGCCGCAATTGCAGGGAACATCCTGCTCAGTTTCTGCACTCTGGAATGGAGCATGCTCATTAGCATGTAGAGTTTAGCTGCCAAACTCTAACAAGACTCTACTGGGCATGTGCAAACTGTGATTTTTTTTCAAAGGCTTATAACTTGGTCAAATTTGCATAGTTTTTCACAGGAACATGATCAATAGCACATTCTTGGTGCCATTCTGTCTCCCCTGCCAAATTTTACGTCAAAGTATGGAGGTGCTAGAGCCTCTTAAAATGCAATTCTAATAATTTTGATAACATATGGAATACAATATATTTCCCACTGTCCTTGTTCTTGGAAATGGCTCCATTCTTTTTGCCAAAACTTTCTAAAAAATTCAGCCTGAGGCAGACAGCTGGCATTGAAAATGTCAGCCCAAAATGTTAGTTTGGCAAAGTAACAAACAACTGAACAGAGTGTGTTTTATAATGGAAAGTTGGGCAAGCTTAACTAGAGATAGAACTATATGCTCATGATATATGCCTTCCCTGTATAATACATTTTATGCACAGTAACTCTAACTGGTATGTTTAATGTAGGCCAGGCCACTGTTTAGAGCTGATTTATTTACCATTTCTTGTTGTTTCTTTTCTGATTGTTAAAAAGAAATTAAACGTTATTCCTCAAGACTGTCATCTGTTTTCTTTACCAGAATCCTGATGAGTTTGAGCTAATTTCCTTGACACTTTATTAGCAATTCAAAAAGGCTGCTTTGCAGAAAGGATCTCCAAGTGTCTTTTTTATATTAAACATAGAAAAATCAAACATTTTATATGTATATAATGTGTGTGTGTGTATCTACCCACACATACTTATCGTATAAGTAAATTTAATCTTGATTGCTTTGCAAAATTTTGTTTCCCAAATGCAAGCAAGTTGCCAATTCTGGATATGAATTAGCATTGTATAGTAGTAAACCAGTAGCTCATTTATAAAAGTACAGCTTCTTGATTTGCTGCTCTGTGGTTGAATTTTAATAAGATAAACATCTGCCAGTTGTCTGACAGTTAATGGCAGCATCAAAATCACTGAGTGACTAAGGTGACAAGTTACCTTGACATGTCAGGTTTTTATTGCTGTCCTTGGCATTTAAGGATCATGTATTAAGTGATATTTAATGAAGACTCATTCTGTTTGTCAGTTCCATGACATGATCTGTGTGACGGAAGGAATAATGTCTTGATGTCAACTTAAGATGAGAAGATTGCAGTAGATATTACCTGTCTTAATAGCACAGAATTAGTTTGAGGAGATGTAGGCAAATCAGATTGCATGTTTTATCATCAGGCTGCCAGATGGGGCTTAGGTGAGTTTATGTGAAAATTCAGGCATTGTTACTCAGTAACTGATGGGTTCTGTCTGGGGGAAAAAATCACTTATGGGGATTTACTACATTCACTCCTCAGAGCAAGTGAATTTCTCTAGTTTTGTAAAATTCTATTACTGTCATGTTTAACTACTGCAACTGTACAAACATGCAGCAGTGAACAGCAAATTATTTAAAAAAAATAATATGAAGACATAATTTCAGCTTGGAATATACCTTTAATTTATTCAGAAGTCAGTGGAAATTAATAATTTTGCTTTAATAAAATACAGTCATATTCTCCATATGCTTAAAAGGCTTCTTCAGATACAGATCAGCATTGTATATTCTCTAGTTCCTAGTTCAAGTGTATGAAAATGCACACCTTATTTGATACACATACATTTCTTTCTTAAATCCTAGTAAGAGTAATATTCACGTCTATAGTGCCTGTCATCACAAAATGTTTTCCAAAAATTGATTGTTTCACAACACTCTGGAAGTAGATAGAGATGGGTCTGAGTGCCAAAGCCAGCCATGAGTCACTCACATGATTAACTTTACATACATGCATAGCCCCACTGATTTTGCAGGATTGGGGACATTTAGGTCCTCCAGAACCAATCTTTGACCCCAAAGTTTGGTAATTTTGAATATGGAGTTTTGCTTCGAACCCTGTAGTCTTTGTACTTCTTAGTTTGGCAGGGTTCAGGTCCTGCCCAGTCTCTAGTTCATATTATTATCCCGATTTCATAAATGGGAAGATGGAGGCATACAAAAGATAAAGTGACTTCCTTACGCTCACATAGCAAGGCAGTAGGAGAACTATGAATACAAGCCAGATCTTGTGACTCCCTATTTCATGTTTAAATCTCTAATTTATGTTGCTTCTCAATAGTGTTTATAAAATCTATTATCTGTTTTTTCCCCTGTACATTCGATATTATATGATAGGCCATAATAGTGAAAGTATGTCAAGAAAAAAATAGTACAGTATAAGTTACTGAGCAAAAGTATTTTCTTAAATATTGCTGGATTGGCAAAAATATTTTTTTGCAAACACACCTGAGATCATGTGCAGTGGTATTGGACCATTTTAATATCTAGCATGTATGCCAGCATTTTACTGTAGTGTCTTTATATTTACTTGATATAGTCTGATCACTTCACATTGCAAAGCCAGATCAAACTTATTCCAGTTAAATGTTTGGTATTAAGATGTCATGGTAGGAAACGATAACTGTGGTTGAAGCTTTTTGATTTCATATATTGCCGCTTTTATCAACTTGAGGGATCTTTTTTTCCAGAAAGGTTCTGAAGGAAATCTCTGTTGGAGACCTCAAGCCCAATGAAACAGTTGAAGCAAATCTAGAAGCACAACTACTCTCCAGGCTAGATCACCCAGCCATTGTCAAGTTTTATGCAAGCTTTGTGGAACGAGAGAGTTTCTGCATCATCACTGAATACTGTGAAGTAAGACTTCTTGTAAATTATTGTGAACAAATTACAGGCAGTGTGCAAAATTCTGATATGAATCATACAACATTTTAAGCTTCTGTTCCCATTTTTTGTGAATCCCACATGTGGTCCATAGCAGGTTGAAAGACAGAGATAAAATATATTGTAAGGCTTTAATATGAAATTGTAAAAAAAACAAAAACAAAAACAAAACACCCAAGCCCAACCTTTTAATCTTCTTCAAAAATTTTCCATCCAACTCAAAATGTGCAGCTATCCTGGATACTTTTTTCTATAGCTTGGCTGTTACTATCTGGCTAGTATCACAAATGGATTTTGTGCTGGCAAATCACATTGTTGCAAGCATCCAAATTTGGTCTTAACAATTAAGAAAATAAAATTCCATAGAATGAAAAATTAATTCACTCCTTAAAGTAACTTTGATAATTAGCTGTTCTTTTATTGTCGGACTGTTCAAGTTTGTTCTGGAAACGACATAATTTTTTCAAAGTTGTGAGACAGTGAATAACTATCACTCTGTTAATCCAACATATGTTACAAAAGGACTCTGGTAAGTTGCAAATAACACTTGACGGGGCATTTCATTATGGTCAGATACCCGTGGAATTGACATATGAAATTAGGGAAAAGTCAAGTCCAGGGCCTAGATTCTTTCCTGTGTTAGGGCTACTTTTTACTGTGCTGCTGGTGCAAAGTGGCCCTAAAGCCAAAGTAATCACAGACACGTCACACCAAAATAGGGCCTTTCTCTTCCTCTACTGCTGTAGAGCCTGCATAATGGCTCCTATACCCAGCCCCTCCCTTGAGCGGGTATAGTGAGAATGGCTGAGGGAAAAGGGCATGGCAGGGACTCCCCTGCTCCCAGGCAATCACCAGCTGCTGTAACATGCCCTTCAGGTTATATGTAACCTGGGCAAGCAAAAGCAGCCTTCAGGCTGCTCTAATGTGCACTAGAAAACCAGAAAATGTACGTCTATATGTCCTTAGTTCTGATACATCTTTCTATATGTAATGGCATACAGAGCTTTTCACCTAAAATTAGTCTGTTTAAATCCTGCCTAAATTAATGGTGAGCAAAATTTGCTGCCACCTGATGGGTGTTTGGAAGCTTACTGTGTTCTATGTCCAGTTTCTAATGCCAATAACTACTTCCACAATTGGCAGTAATTGGTACCGTCGCTGGCAGTTTAAGGAGAAAGACCAAGTATTAAGTTAGCATGGGAAAATGAGTTACCCCTTGTTCTGTTTCCTCCAAACTACTGTGGCTTTGAACCTTGCTGATGGAACAGTGCAGTGCAAGCCTCCTGTGCAGCTGCCTGACGCTGTGTCAGTTCTATGAATAACAGTCTGGCACTTTTCATCAGTGCTAACGACACTTGCAATTATAGAAGAGAAGTGTGTGTGTTCTGGTTTGTTTTTGTAGACTTCTCTGGTGGGTGACCCATTTCAAATATTTTAAGGCAATATAAGAACAGTCATGTCAATCTGATTTCAAACAAAAGTACCTAGATGAACCTCTGATTCTATTTTGTGGCCTAAAACTGGACATCAGTGAAATATAATTCTTAAAAACAATAATGGATTAATTCCCCTAAATGACAAATGATTTTTTTTAATACAACAATGAAATGTAAAACATAAGTCATTACATTCTTAAAATAAGAATAACTTCTCATTTCCTTTCTTCAGTGCAGTTTCAGTTCAGCCTGAAATACACATTCTCTAAGGAAAATTAGCAACTGTAGTCATGAATGCCTGTTCACGTTATCAATCATAAAAGCCAAAAAAGCAAATCCCATTTCAAAATAGTTATTACTGCATGTTATACAATATTCATGAAATTTAAATGTCTGAAGTAGCTTGATATCCTCCTTGTCCTTCACTTTATTTCGTTCTCTCCTGAACATTAATATACTGACCTTCCCAAACACAAAATAGGAAGAGTGAACTTCTTCAGGGTTTCCTGGCAACTACATTTCAGAATTGTTTTTCTTGAGCATTTTTTCCTAAGGTACTTACCTTTTCCATGGAATCAAGCTTAGAACAATTTGTAGGTCATTGGAGCCAATCTTTTAAGGGTGAGGGCTGAACATTATTGAGGTTGAGGGCCACAATCAGCACTGTAGGGCAGATTCTGTGCCCACTTCCGCTCCCTATGCATTGCTCAGACCACACATAGGAAGTAGAAACCACACACAAGCCTCCTGCCTGGAGTCCCCCAACATGGATGAGTGCCCAATAGGTATAGAACTCCTCAGCTCCTATGCTTTCCCTGATGTAGTGACATATTGGTGGGGAGGGTTATGTTAGACCAGGGAGGAGGAGTGGCTAGAGCATGGTCCACAGTGGTAATCCCCATGAGGTGTATGGTCCTATTGTACCATAACCAGCTGGTACAAGTTAGAGCAGGCACTTTGGAGTGGGGTAGGGAATCAAGGAGCTGTCACCAGGGGCGGCTCTAGGGTTTTTACTGCCCCAAGCAGGCTGCCTTCAGTGTTTTGCCTGCGGAGGGTCCGCTGGTCCTGTGGCCTCGGTGGACCTCCCGCAGGCGTGCCGAAGCCGCAGGACCAGTGGACCCTCCGCAGGCACGCCTGCGGGAGGTCCACTGAAGCCGCGGGACCAGTGGACCCTCCGCAGGCACGCCGCTGAGGGCAGCCTGCCTGCCGCCCTCGCGGCGCCGGCAGAGCACCCCCCGCGGCTTGCCACCCCAAACACGTGCTTGGCGTGCTGGGGCTTGGAGCCGCCCCTGGCTGTCACTGGTTGTGAATTCTGAGCTTCTTTTCTCCCTCTTCTGGACTGGTCTGGGTGGCTCCATGGGATAGGTGAATTATCCTTTTCTAGGTACAACACTAAGCTCAGGCAGAGCCCATCTAGCTACCCTGTGGAGAAACAGGTAACGGAGAAACTAGTACTACTATCTCTTATCTCCCCAGCTAGATAGCAGGTGCCACCAGGAAAGCTGCTGAGCAGCTGGAACAGCAAAGGGACAGCAGGTGTTCAGCAGGGCTGCCCAGACGGGGGGCAAGTGGGACAATTTGCCCCAGGCGCTGGGCCCTGCAGGGGCCACCACGAGAATATAGTATTCTCTAGTATTGCAACTTTTTTTTATGGAAGGGGCCTCTGAAGTTGCTTTGCCCCAGGCTCCCTGAATCCTCTGGGCAGCCCTGGTGTTCAGTGCTCCTCCCAACTCACAGCAGAGCTGCTTTTGGGGCTACATGGGAGGCAGGGATTCTACTTCCTCATGTTGTGAATCAGTTGACTCACATCAGTTTTAAAACTGCAGGGCATAGTTAGGGAACATATTTTCAATTCCTAATCAAATGCAAATATTCTTAACACAGTGGCTCTTGCAGGCCACAATTTAGAACCTCAAGGACTACAAGTTTGGACACTACTGTTGTAGGCTAAATCACTCCCATCCCCGGGGAAGCTTGTGGGAGCTGGGTTGGAGTGATACAAAAGGAGGGTGATCTGCTTTGCCTGCAGTGATTGTGGCTGCAGCATCAAGCTTTGGGGGCTTGGGAAAAACAGGGAATACTGGAGAGACCCTCAGGATTTTGACTAGAATGTCAAGCACACTGGGAGGGAAAGGTTTGGAGAGGAGAAATTGCATAATTCAAGATAACCATCTGACTTGTAACATTCTATTATTTATATTCTTAATCACCACCGTGGAATAAGAATGAAACACTGTCTATTTTCCTCTAGTATCTCATTGTAATCTCCACCCAATACTTGCAATTAAAATAGCTATGGTGTAGGCAAAGATCTATGTATCTTATAAATTGATTGCAAAGATGTAGATGGACAATGAAGTAGAATTATATGAATAGAAGGAATTTGTGACAATTATCCCTGGTTAGAATGGACAACCCCTAATTTTTGACCATAGCTATTTTTCCAGAATAGTTGAATGATAAATATAAATACTGAAATTTTGAATAATAGAAGATTAGGATTGGAAGAGACCTCAGGAGGTCATCTAGTCCAACCTCCTGCTCAAAGCAGGACCAACCCCAACTACATCATCCCAGCCAGGGCTTTCTCAAGCCAGGCCTTAAAAACCTCACTAGTTAACCCATTCCAGTGCTTCACCACCCTCCTAGTGAAATAGTTTTTCCTAATATCCAAACTAGACCTTCCGCACCGCAACTTGAGACCATTGCTCCTTGTTCTGTCATCTGCCACCGCTGAGAACAGCCTAGCTCCATCCTCTTTGGAACCTTCCTTCAGGTAGTTGAAGGCTGCTATCCAATCCCCCCTCACTCTTCCCTTCTGCAGACTAAATAAGCCCAGTTCCCTCAGCCTCTCCTCCATAGGCGCCAACTCCGTGGGTACTCCGGGACTGGAGCACCCATGGGGAAAAATGGTGGGTGCTGAGCAATCACCGGCAGCCTCCCTATTAGCCGATCCTCACCCCCGCCCCCCAGTGCCTCCTGCCCACTGGCAGGCCACGTGGATCAAAGCCTCCCACCCGCCATGATCAGCTGTTTCGCGGCATGCAGGAGGCTTGGGGAGAGGAGCGAGGAGGTGGTGTGCCTGTGGGAGGGGGCGGAACTGAGCAGGAAGAGGTGGTGCAGAGATGGAGCAGGGACCTGAAGAGGCAGGGTGGGAGTGGGGCCTTGGGGAATGGGTGGAGTAGGGGTGGAACCTGGGGCAGAGCCAGGGGTCGAGCACCCCCTGGCACGTTGGAAAGTCAGCCCCTGCGCTCTCCTCCTATGTGTCCCAGCCTCCTAATCATTTTCATTGCCCTCCGCTGAACTCTCTCCAATTTGTCCACATCCTTTCTGTAGGGGGTGAGCCCAAAATGGTATGCAATACTCCAGATGTGGCCTCACCAGTGCCGAATAGAGGGGAATAATCACTTCCCTCGATCTGCTGGAAGTGCTCCTACTAATGCAGCCAATATGCCGTTAGCCTTCTTGGCAACAAGGACATTCTGTTGATTCTTATCCAGCTTCTCATCCACTGTAATCCTCAGGTCCTTTTCTGCAGAACTGCTGCTTAGCCAGTCAGTCCCCAGCCTGTAGCAGTGCATGGGATTCTTCCATCCTAAGTGCAGGACTCTGCACTTGTCCTTGTTGAACCTGGATGAACCTCATCCGATTTCTTTTGGTCCAATCCTCCAATTTGTCTAGGTCACTCTGGACTTTATCCCTACTCTCCAGCATATCTACCTCTCCTCCCATCTTAGTGTCATCTGCGAACTTGCTGAGGGTGCAATCCATCCCATCATTCAGATCGTTAATGAAGATGTTGAACAAAACCAGCTCCAGAACCTACCCCTGGAGCACTCCGCTTGATACTGGCTGCCAACTAGACTTTGAGCCATTGATCACTATCCGTTGAGCCCAACAATCTAGCCAGCTTTCTATCCAACTTATAGTCCATTCATCCAATACATACTTTTTAAACTTGCTAACAAGAATATTGTGGGAGACCGTATCAAAAGCTTTGCTAAAGTCAAGATATATCATGTCCACCGCTTTCCCCATATCCACAGAGCTGGTTATCTCATCATAGAAGGCAATCAGATTGGTCAGGCATGATTTGCTCTTGGTGAATCCATGCTGATTGTTCCTGATCACCTTCCTCTCCTCCAAGTGCTTCAAAATGGATTCCTTGAGGACCTGCTCCATGATTTTTCCAGGGACTGAGGTGAGACTGACCGGTCTGTAGTTCCTTTTTCCCTTTTTAAAAGATGGGTACTATATTTTCTGTTTTTCAATCATCCAGGACCTCCCCCGCTTGCTACGAGTTTTCAAAGATAATGGACAATGGCTTTGCAATCACATCAGCCAACTCCCTCTGCATCCTTGGATGCATTAGATCCGGCCCCATGGACTTGTGCATGTCCAGATTTTCTAAATAATCTTAACCTGTTCTTTCACCACTGAGGGCTGCTCACCTCCTCCCCATACTGTGCTGCCCAGTGCAGCAGTCTGGGAGCTGACCTTGTCTGTGAAGACGGAGGCAAAAAAAGCATTGAGTACTTCAGCTTTTTCCTGAAGTGGGATCCTGATGGGATCCTGCCCATCAGTTCCATGAGAGAGTCAAAGTCTGCTTTTCTGAATTCCAGAGTCTGTATTCTGCTGCTCTCCTTTCTTCCTTTTGCCAGGATCCTGAACTCGACCATCTCATGGTCACTGCTGCCCAGGTTGCCACCCACTTCTACTTTCCCTACCAATTCTTCCCTGCAGGGCCAGCTCCAGGTTTTTTGCCGCCCATAGCAACCAAAAAAAAAAAAAGGGTGTGGGGGGGGCGCAGAGTGCCGCCACTGAAGCAAAAATAAAAAAATAAAAGCCGGAGTACCGCCCCTTGAAAAGGGCTGCCCCAAGCACATGCTTGGAATGCTGGTGCCTAGAGCCAGCCCTGCTTCCCTGTTTGTGAGCGCCAGTCAAGAGGATCACGGCCCCTAGTTGGTTCCTTCAGCACTTGCACCAGGAAGTTGCCCCCAACACTCTCCAAAATCTTCCTGGATTGTCTGTGTACTGCTATATTGCTCTTCCTGCAGATGTCAGGATGATTGAAGTCCCCCATGAGAACCAGGGCCTGTGATTGGGAAACATCTGTAAGTTGTCCAAAGAAAGTCTTGTCTACCTCATCCTCCTGGTCTGGTGGTCTATAGCAAATGCCCACCACAACATCACCCTTGTTGCTCTCGCCTCTAAGCTTAACCCAAAGACTCATGGTCTTTGATATCTCTAATTAGAAGATTATTTTCCTTTTAGGCTGCATGTATTTTCAAAAATTGTATTAAACAGAATTTTTAGAAAGCTATATTGATAAAGATCAGCATTAGAATTAAAGGGTGTGTCATATACCCAATATGCCTGTGGGTATCGGATAACAACTGAATCTTTATTTTGGCATAAGAAGAAATGTTTATAACTCTTATATTAAACATGCAAATATCCTCCAATGTTTCAGGGTCGAGATCTAGACTGCAAAATTCAAGAATACAAAGAAGCTGGGAAAATATTCCCTGAAAGCCAGATAATAGAATGGTTTATACAGCTGTTGCTTGGAGTCAACTATATGCATGAAAGGTACAGTAATTTACTTTAATATGAGAGCAGTTAGGTGTGATATGACAGAGCAGACTTGTATTGGCTAATTACAGATATTCAAATGGAAATAAAACCCTGCTGATTATTTTTTTTA
The DNA here is from genome assembly GCF_016161935.1 of Mauremys reevesii. Classification (NCBI taxonomy): domain Eukaryota; kingdom Metazoa; phylum Chordata; order Testudines; family Geoemydidae; genus Mauremys; species Mauremys reevesii. Next base: position 78,574,310 of record NC_052624.1, read on the forward strand.
TATATAGAAAACCCTGTATACCCATTTTGAATTAGTATATGTGTAACGTGGTGATTGAAAAACCATTTAGCAAGAACAGTGCATTTTTTTAAGGGTCCGACCCTTCAATACCTATACTTCTATTACAACCTATTATATAGCAATATTATGATCACCCTCTTTTAGCAGTAGTCATCATTTGCAGACCTTTATTTTCTAAGATCCAGGTGACAGCCTTGAGAATATAGAGTAGAATCAAAACAGTTAATCAAATCTTGTGATTTAAAACAAATATTCAGCCTTATAAGAGAGAGAACACCTCTTAAACATAAAGAGTAAAGTGTATTTCTGGAGCAACTCCATTAATATCAATAAAGTTACCTTAGGGATAAATTTGGCCTAATGTTCCTCATTTTGGATATGTGTTTGAAGGCACTTACTACTTTCATCAGTGCATCAATGACTTAACCTAAAAAAATACTGCAGGTGACTCAGTCAATTATGTTTCGAATCTCTAAGCGATGAGCATATTTTTATAACTAATAATGTAAGATCCATAAGACCAGAGGAAATGAATGAGTCATTCCACAAAGTTCCACAGGTTATTTATTTCAAACCTACTTATAAGGTCCACTTATTCTTCTCTAATCTAGAGATATGAAGAGAGAAATAAGAGAGAAATGATTCCACTCTAAGGCTGAATGGCTTTGTCTAGGCTAGATAAATTTGGCAAGCTGACCACTGGTTGGTCCCACCAGCACATCTGTTACACCCCTCCACCTTCATGTTCACACACAATTGCTCCCAGCAATGTGCAGATAGTTGAACTACTGTTTGGATTAGATTTGCTTTGAACAAGGCTAGCCACCATATGATGTTCTACCCAGCCAGTCTCCCCTAATGTAGTCCCAATATGGACAGTGATTTCTGGCATACTAACCCTGGTGGTGCAAATAGTCCTACCAGTGCACTGGACACTACTTAGGTAGCTTGTCTAGTCCACTTTTTCACATTTCACTACACGGGTCAAGTTTGACCTAGATGAGACTCCTCACATGCTTAAAGTTAAGCATGGGCTGAAGTGCTTTGCTGGATCAGGACCAGCGCGCTCAGCTTTGCAGGATTAAGCCCTAGGACAGCAGACAGGGGATGAAAGACTCCTTTCTTAGTGGCTTTTCAGAAGTTCTAGAGCAGGGAGCCTAACTTTCAGCATCTTCCCTTTTTCTCTCTTTTTCATCAAAGTTGTTTGTGGCTGTTGGCAACACTAAAATACCATGGTGATGAGCTTGATATAAAATCCTATATAGCTAGCTCTACCCTCCCAAATCCCAGCATATTTCATCCTTCCATACTCAAAGACTTGGACCCATGCCAGTCTTTTAAGGATAAGAATCCCCTGGCTGTGCAGGCAGTATTTTAGCAGAGGTTGGTACCTTTGCCTATACATCTACAGACTATGCTGATGAGAGCATGATGGATAGAGGTCTCTACTTTGAGTGCTGACTTTCAGATTATCCAAGGAGTGCTTTCCCAGCATTTGCCTCAGACAGAATATGAGGAATATGATTGAAATGAAAAACCTCAAAATCTAATTAAACTATTAGAATTAGGAATTAGGCATTAGGAATGGTCATATCCTAGAAAGACAGCTTTGTGTGAAACCCTTACTTAAACATATACATATTAAATAAGGGGATACACTATGTAATAAAGTGAGACCAAAAAAGCTTCGCTGTCCCAGGCTCTTAACTTCTGTCTTTCCCCTGTGATTTTCATCTCTCTATGCCTTCTATATCTCAGGTCTCCCCCTGCGCGCGCGCGCGCGCGCACACACACACACACACACACACACACACACACACACACACACACACACACACACACACACACACACACACACACACACACACACACACACACACACACAGCCTTTTATCCACTTTCTCCCTGTACTGTATTTTTCTTGTCCTCCACTTGGTCTACAAATAAATCTTTAGAACTCTCTCTGGTAAATAAACCTCCCTTGGTAAATAAATGTATTAAACTACTGGGCTTCCTGAGAAGTACAGTTTAATTCTCCAGTGGCAGCAACAATTTGAGTTTTGAATAGCTTTTTATTTTCTCTCTTTGAGCCATCACTGTTTAATGGCACTTCCCCAACCACACTCAGGTAGTTTTGATTTTTATTTACATTCCTTTTAATGCATCATATATTTGTATATAGATGCACATTAAAAATATTCTGTACCTTTCTGGTATTATCATGCATCATAAAAATTATCAGAGCCAAACAATAGCAAGTATGTAAATATGTGGACTTTTTAATAAGTCTATAACAGGCATCCATTCTAGGTACAAAAAATATAATTGCCAGCCTCTATTTATAATTATACTGATTTCTTCTCTAACAATAAGGAAAAATTATAGCACATGCTTTTAATCATTTCCAGTTCTAGTGCGAAGACAACATGAGCCTAAAACTGGAAAACATGAGTATTCATAAACAATTGCATTTCATAATAAAAAAAAATTCCTTGGATTGTGTGAAGGAGAACTTTTGCTTAGGAGTATTTAAATTGCATACATCTATCCACATAGCTGAGCATGTGTCTACAGCTTAGCTGAAACTACTGGTTCAGTATTTAAAAATTCTATTTTCAAAATAAGATGTTTTTGCTACCTGGAAGGATTTTTGCAATGACAATACAGATTAGCAAGATTAGAAATGTTCATCTTTTTCTTGTGCTTCATAAATCTCAAAGGGTATGATTATCTCCTGGTGACCACACCACCTACTGTGTATTTTACATAATTGGAAGTTTTTTGGATTTGAACTTGACAGCTAAATTGTCTAGAATAAATGGATGAACATCTCATCTATCATTAGTATAACAGAAGAGAGAAATAATGGACTGCATGCTTGTTTAGGTTAGAGAAAGTTAGCATGCTAACCACCACTTGCTCTAGCGCTTTGAACACATCACATGTCCACACACAAAATTGCACCTAACAGCATCCAGCCAATCACGCCATTGTTGAGACTTCTTTTGAGTAAAACTAATCACTATGTGGTCCTTCACCTTGGTAATTTCCACTAGAGCAGTTTCAAAATGGAATGATTTTGGCATAGTAGCCCCAATGGTGCAAATAGGCCTTCAACTACCATCCTACAGTGCACGAGGCATTGCCTAGATTGCTTGTTTTGGTCTTTCTGCCTTCTACTGCACAGGAGTCAAGTTTGCCAGAAACCACTTAGCTCTACAAATAGTTCTTCACACACTGTTCAAATTAGTTCCATTCACAGCAGTAAACTTCACTCTGTTTCAGTTGGCAGCATATGGCAGAGGAAGCCTTATTCAGCATGAGCAGAGCATGTTGCAAAAAGTTCTTCCATACTTTTCTATGGAAATAGATTGTTTTTGTCTACTGCACCTTGAAGTATGGTGCTTTTATATGACAAGTAAGGATCAAATGCACAGTCTATTGTACATAGGCACAGGTAACTCTATAACATTTTTAATAACTAAATTTATCCACATTTGAAATCCACACTTTGGAATCCAAATCCTGCCCAGAAATCAGTGACTGGTTGTTTACTTCAGAGTTTCTTTGTGATGAATAGTAGCCACAGAATGTATCCATCTGTACAAAGTGAGACATTTTATATAAAAATAAATATGTATACATATGTGATATAATGATGAATGTCACTTTAAATAGCGTAATGTTCCTTGCTAATTTAATGCATGACAAATGCATGTATATTGCTTGAGAAAGTTGCTATAATAAGTGTATTTCATCTGTTTATTAAGAAACCTTGGTAAATACCCACTGCATAATCCATTGATAATTCATTCTCATCTCTTAATGCACTATAGAAACAAATTGGTTAACTATTATCCTTGATGACAAGAACTGGAAGAAGTAGTTTAAATATTAAAATACTATTGAAATCTTTTCTTTATATTTCACTAAGCGTAAAGACTCATTTTTCAGTCTGCAGTCTATAAGTATACAATAATGCCTTCTATTAGGTATTTATTATTTGTATTTTATTGTTAGTTATTTGTGAATAGTATATATTGGACTCTGTGAGATTACCTTTGTATCTCATGAAAACATTACTTTCCCATGAGATGTGGACGAAATTGCTCAGTTAAATGATGCATCAGAAGAAGTTATTCTCTCAATATGGAAAACATTTTAGAAATCACTATAGTATTTCAGTACAGAAAACTTTAAAATTTTCCGGAAAAACAGGGCAGTATTTGAAGATTGCTGAACAACAACTGTAGTCAATTACCATATTTGATTTTATTGCTCACCCCTAAGGATTCTAGAGCCTCTGGTGCTCTCTTTATCTATTCTAAATGGTTGAAGAATTGGTCTCAATGAGACTATGCAATACCAGTAAGTGTAGGTATTGTAGACTGTTGTTCTAATTCCACTTGGGGGCAGATTATCGCCCGAAAGAACACTGTTGCATATGCCACTGACACCACAGGAATCAAGTGGGCAAGGTAAAACCTAGATGGGATGGTGGGATATGAGGGAGCCCTATGGGGAGAGAATTAACAAAAATTCCTTGAGCCTGTGCTTTGTATATAATATAGATGATGGTGATTATTATTAGTTTTTATTTGGGTGGGGGGAGGAAGATAAGGGTGTCATAGGTAGAAATTTCAAGAAGTTGAGAAAATATGGTTACACACAGCACTACTCATGGCTTAGAAGGGCAACTAAAATGATTAGGGGTTTGGAACGGGTCCCATCTGAGGAGAGATTAAAGAGGCTAGGACTTTTCAGCTTGGAAAAGAGGAGACTAAGGGGGGATATGATAGAGGTATATAAAATTATGAGTGATGTGGAGAAAGTGAATAGGGAAAAGTTATTTACTTGTTCCCATAATATAAGAACTAGGGGCCACCAAATGAAATTAATAGGCAGCAGGTTTAAAACAAATAAAAGGAAGTTCTTCTTCACACAGCGCACAGTCAACTTGTGGAACTCCTTACCTGAGGAGGTTGTGGAGGAGGTTGTGAAGGTTAGGACTATAACAGGGTTTAAAAGAGAACTGGATAAATTAATGGTGGTTAAGTCCATTAATGGCTATTAGCCAGGATGGGTAAGGAATGGTGTCCCTAGCCTCTGTTTGTCAGAGGGTGGTGATGGACGGCAGGAGAGAGATCACTTTATCATTACCTGTTAGGTTCACTCCCTCTGGGGCATCTGGCATTGGCCATTGTCAGTAGACAGATACTGGGCTGGATGGACCTTTGGTCTGACCCAGTACGGCCATTCTTATGTTCTTATGGTGTCATGTGAATCCTTGAGGAACAGCTTGGTTAAAACTGATGGGAAAGAGAGAGAGAATGATAGATATATTTTATTTTTTTCAAATAACACTTTTTCCCTGAGAGGGGGTTCTCAGATCTTTGAGGATCCCCCACTTTTTAATTCCTCTGTTCTGAAGTATCTCATGATGAGGATTATCCTTCTGGCAGATGACTGAACATAGCTCCCTTAAGACCAATCAGATGGGTAAAAAGAACAACAGGTTTTGTTCTCTCCCATCAATGGCTGAATATGTTGCCTCTGCAGCTCACCTAATTCCTTACATCAAAGGACTGAGTGCTAGTCTCAAACTATGATACCTGCATTCATGTGTTTTATGCTAAGTATCTAGTTCCTAATACTGCAAATAACTGCACATAGATGCATTTCTCCACCACAAGGAGCCCATTGAAGGCAATGGAGCCAGGTGCAGGTACAGGGATGTGTCTGTGTATTGTGAGTTGCAGGACTAGGTCCTAGTCTGCGAGGCTGACCTTTAGTAACACGGTTCTATTGAAGGAAGTGGCTGGGTTAGTATATTTGACTATAATTTCTCCAAATCAGATGAAATTGAATTCCCCTTTGTGTTTCAGGCGAATACTTCACAGGGATTTAAAAGCCAAGAATATTTTTTTGAAAAATAACCTTCTTAAAATTGGTAAGATTTCCTTACTTTCTTAGATGACTTTTAGTACTATAGAAAATTCCATCACAGATGTTATAAATACGTAGATTTAAATTAGAGGGTATCTAGAGGTGTCTAATACACTATCTTTTTTGTGGTTTAGTTCTAAAACTATGGTAATACTTAGTTTTGTGAATGGGTTTTTAACTAGGGGATGTCAACTTTTCATGCACGAGCATTTGAAAACAAAAGGATATCTTAATGCATTATTTTATTTTGAACTTGATCTAGACTTGGGAAACAATGTATATCTTTTCTATAGAAGATTCATGACCAATTGATTTTTCTCCATGTTTTAAAAATCATTGCAAGTTTTTTTTGTAAAATCATTTTATGTCTCCTTATGAACATTCAATATGGATAATTAAAATGTGCATATAATTTAATCCCCAGCTTTTTCTTATAGTTATTGATATTTATAATAGCTATTTCCAACCATTACACCCTAGATTTACTAATCTTTATCTAAACTGCTTCTTTATTGAAATATTTATAGGAACATATTGCCAAGTCTTGTCAAGACACTAGAACTGAGAAAACTCTGGAATCTCTTATTTTTACAATATGCAGTTGTCTTATTTTCAAACATTGCACAATATTAACATTAATAAAATAATGCTCCTTTTCAAAATCTTTTCTGGTGAAAGAATTGCAAAAGCAATAACTTTTCCCCCTTATAAAACAGTTCTTTCTTTTTCTGTATAAGTGCGTATGTTCATGCACTGCATCTGTTTTATTCCCCTGTGTAAGGGGGACAGGTGTACTGACTCTTATACTCAGTATGTTTGTGTCCATCGCAGCCAAATTGTTAGTTAAATTCATTAGTAATTTTTTTTTACTTCTTCTAAACATTCTTTTATATGAATGTTATGGTAATGAAAGGTTCCAGACTGATATTGTAGCAATTTGATCTAAACTAATCTCTGATTTTCTACTGCACCCATCACCATGGTGACTAGTTGTCAAAGTCTTCTATTTAAAAGGTACAGCATGCATAGGCATCAGCAGTGCAAAATTCTCCACACTGCCTAGACAATATGCCTTGGCCTTGAACTGTAGGAATCACCTCAACAGGAGAGAGAAAGTTCATTCTTTCAATCCTTAGCAGCTCTGCTGAGAGTATAAGCAATGTTGCCAGTTATTAGTGCTGCTTTCTGTGAGATGGATGGACATTAATCCATGGGGAAAAGGACTGACTCTGTCAAATCAATTTATAATATACCAGACAGCCATAAGATGGAAAAAAACTTCTGTTTACTATTAGCTTGGGCTGCATTTGAATCAACAGTGCAGAAGTGAAAAGTTCTCTATCTCATTACCAATACTCTGACCCATTCAATTACCCCAATTTTTGTGTTTCAAGTGGCAGATCCTTGCTGATAATTGTCATAGCTCCACTGATTTCAACAGTTATGAGAATTCACACCAGCTGAAGATCTGGCCCTAAATTTTTTGAATAATATTAAATTCTAAAATGTTATATTAAAGACACTCAAAGTAATGTGATACAGCATGGCCAGAGGGCAGCAGGAGAGGGTTAGAAGGGAGCCTTATTCCCTGTAAGGGGAAGAAAGTTTGCTATAGATTAACTAGAGCACCTGAAGCCAATTAGAGCACCTGAAGCCAATTAGAGCACCTGCAGTCAGTCACATGATAAAAACCCCCTGCTTCAATCAGACAGTGTGGGAGTTGGAGCAGAAAGGATTGGTATTGGAGCAGAGAACAGTTTGAAGGAGTTGGAGCAGAGCAGATTGGTGTTGAAACAGAGAACAGTTTGGAGGGAAGCAGAGGAAAGTTTGGAGGAGTGCTGCGGTGGGCTAAGAAGTCCAAGACCCTAGGTAAGGGGCACCTGGCTTGTACAGAGGGAGGGCAGGAAGCCCCCCACAAGCTGAAGGGCGGGAGAGGGAAGTATCCCAGGGGAAGGAACCGTCAGTTCAAGTGGTTCACCACTATCCTCAGGGCCCCTGGGCAGGTCCCTCCCTCTCCACTCCCCTCCTCAAGGACACTAGTGGGGCAATTAATATTCCAATTCAGGGGCAAGAAATGGTGCCCTGAACGCCCACAAAGAAGAGAAAGCGCGAGACCCATCATAATAGTGCCAGCAATTTGCCACAGAAAGTTTAGAGTTCCTGATTTGATTTTGAGTCTAGATTTTCTTATCTATCTAGTATTTTTTTTTAAATTTTTACTTTTTACAATTTTACTTTAAGGGGACTTCGGAGTTTCTCGTCTCTTGATGGGATCATGTGATCTGGCAACTACATTTACTGGGACACCTTACTACATGAGCCCAGAGGCACTGAAACATCAAGGTTATGACACAAAATCTGACATTTGGTGAGTGAGCAACATGTTTAGACTGGAGTATTCATTTCTTTGTAATGAACAAGTCGATTAAAATGCATTCGTTTTCTAGGTTACCATCTATTTGCTTGTATTATGTGCTTGCTATTTTTTTCTTTAACAAATTTTTTGAATACAAAAGAAGTCAGGGCCACCTGGTTAGAATGCTTGACTTCTCCATTAGAACTATTCAAAGGCATTTATTTCAATTCATAGCTATGTTGCAATTTGGAGCTTTGTTCCTCATGTTTAGAAGTGAGTAGGCTGTTGTCATAGGATGAGCTGGGCCTTTAAGGGGAAGATCAGGTGCAGCATCATCTGCCAGTATGTGTCTGGGGAAAGCAGCAGCTTGCTATTAGGCTTTGCAGTGACTGGGATCTGGGAAAGGACCAATAATGGTTCCCTTTGCAAGGGCACCAGGAAGATCCTGGGAGCGGCTTGACTGAAGAAGCCTGGAAAGGGCACGGGGAGGAAGGAGACAGTAGGAGATAGTCCTGGGAACCATGAAATAGAAATTGGTAGTGTGAGGACAGACAGATGCTTTGCAGCACAGGGTCCCAGGGTCAGATCCTGGAGTGGTTGGAGAGCTTGGGCTCACCTACTGTGTCACTTAGAAGTGGTGGTAAAAACCACGGTGCTCAAGGTTGAAGAGCTTTATGAGCCCCTGAGATACCTAAGTCTAAGTGTCAGAGGGGTAGCCGTGTTATTCTGGATCTGTAAAAAGCGACAGAGTGCTGTGGCACTTTATAGACTAACAGCCGTATTGGAGCATGAGCTTTTGTGGGTGAATACAAATGGACGTAGTGGAAATTTCCAGAGGCAGGTATAAATATGCAGGCAAGAATCAGTCTAGAGATAACGCTGTTAGTTCAGTCAGGGAGGATGAGGCCCTCTTCTAGCAGCTGAGGTGTGAACACCAAAGGAGGAGAAACTGCTTCTGTAGTTGGCAAGCCATTCAGTCTTTGTTTAATCCTGAGCTGATGGTGTTAAATTTGCAAATAAACTGAAGCTCAGCAGTTTCTCTTTGGAGTCTGGTCCTGAAGTTTTTTTGCTGCAGGATGGCTACCTTTAAATCTGGTATTGTGTGCCCAGGGAGATTGGTTTTTGTATATTGCCATTCCTAATATCTGTCTTGTGTCCATTTATCCCTTTACGTAGGGACTGTACATAGCAGGGGGGCATTGCTTGCACATGATGGCGTATATTACATTGGTGGACGTGCAGGTGAATGAACCGGTGATGATGTGGCTGATCTGGTTAGGTCCTGTGATGGTGTCACTGGTGTAGATATGTGGGCAGAGTTAGCATTGAGGTTTGTTGCATGGTTTGGTTCTTGAGTTACAGTTACTATGGTGTCAAGTATCAGAGGGGTAGCCGTGTTAGTCTGGATCTGTAAAAGCAACAAAGAATCCTGTGGCACCTTATAGACTAACAGACGTTCTGCAGCATGAGCTTTCGTGGGTGAATACCCACTTCTTCAGATGCAAGTTACTATGGTGCGGTGTGTGGTTGCTGGTGAGATTATGCTTAAGGTTTGCATGTTGTCTGTGAGCGAGGATTGGACTGCCACCCAAGGCCTGTGAAAGCGAGGGATCATTGTCCAGGATGGGTTGTAGATCACTGATGCGGTGGAGAGGTTTTAGCTGAGGATTGTTGGTGATGGCCAGTGGAGTTCATGCAGTCCTCCCACACTGATAGGGCACAGCTGAATGCATGGAGGCATTTGGTGGCAGAGGCCAGAAAAGCATACAGTGAGCATGATCGGAACACACAGGAGGAGTTGCTGAGGCTAATGAGGGCGCAAATGGTCATGATGAGGCATCTGGTGGAGCTGCAGGAAAGGCAACTAGAGTACAGACCACCACTGCAGCCATTGTGTATCCGCCTGCCCTTCTCCCCAAGTTCCATATCCTCACCCAAACACCCAAGAACATGGGGGGGGGGAAGGCTCTGGGCACCCCACCACTCAACTATAGGAGATGGCCCAAGCAACAGAAGGCTGTCATTCAAACAGCTTTGATTTGTGGTGTGACTACAATAAGCAATGTGGCCTTGTCCTTTCCTCCTCCTGCACCCCACCTGTTATCAAACCCTTTGTACACCCAGGCTTCCTTTTACTAGTCAGCATTGTCAGTGATCTCCCATATTTTTTAATAAATAATGAATGGATTCAGAACAATAGGGACTTTATTTCCTGTGCCAGCTGTGGTCGAAGGGGGGAGGGGGATTGGCTTATAGTGAAATACATTCACCAAAGGGGGCGGGTTTGCATCAAGGACAAACACACACAACTGTCACACCGTAGCCTGGACAGTCATGAAACTATTTTTCAAAGCCTTTCTGATGCGCAGCACACCTCGGTGTGTTCTTTTAATTGCTGTGGTGTCTGGCTGTTCAAAATTGTCCGCCAGGCGATCTGCCTCATCCTTCCACCCTGCAATAAACATCTCCCCCTTACTCTCACAGATACTATGGAGCACACAGCAAGCAGCAATAACAATGGGAATATTGCTTTTGGTGAGGTCTGACCTACTCAATAAACTGCGCCAGCGCCCTTTTAAATCATAGAATCATAGAATCTCAGGGTTGGAAGGGACCTCAGGAGGTCATCTAGTCCAACCCCCTGCTCAAAGCAGGATCAATTCCCAACTAAATCATACCAGCCAGGGCTTTGTCAAGCCTGACCTTAAAAACCTCTAAGGAAGGAGATTCCACCACCTTCCTAGGGAACCCATTCCAGTGCTTCACCACTCTCCGAGTGAAAAAGTTTTTCCTAATATCCAACCTATACCTCCCCCACTACAACTTGAGACCATTACTCCTTGTTCTCTCATCTGCTACCACTGAGAACAGTCTAGATCCATCCTCTTTGGAACCCCCTTTCAGGCAGTTGAAAGCAGCTATCAAATCCCCACTCATTCTTCTCTTCTGCAGACTAAACAATCCCAATTCCCTCAGCCTCTCCTCATAAGTCATGTGCTCCAGCCCCCTAATCATTTTTGTTGCCCTTCGCTGGACTCTTTCCAATTTTTCCACATCCTTCTTGTAGTGTGGGGCCCAAAACTGGACACAGTACTCCAGATGAGACCTCACCAATGTCGAATAGAGGGGAATGATCACATCCCTCGATCTGCTGACAATGCCCCTACTTATACAGCCCAAAATGCCATTAGCCTTCCTGGCAACAAGAGCACACTGTTGACTCATATCCAACTTCTCGTCCACTGTAACCCCTACGTCCTTTTCTGCAGAACTGCTTCCTAGCCATTCGGTCCCTAGTCTGTAACAGTGAATGGGATTCTTCCATCCTAAGTGCAGGACTCTGCACTTGTCCTTGTTGAACCTCATCAGGTTTCTTTTGGCCCAGTCCTCTAATTTGTCTAGATCCCTCTGTATCCTATCCCTATCCTCCAGCGTATCTACCACTCCTCCCAGTTTAGTGTCATCTTCAAACTTGCTGAGAGTGCAGTCCACACCATCCTCCAGATCATTAATGAAGATATTGAACAAAACCGACCCTTGGGGCACTCCACTTGAAACCGGCTGCCAACTAGACATGGAGCTGTTGATCACTACCCATTGAGCCCAACGATCTAGCCAGCTTTCTATCCACCTTATAGTCCAATTGTCCAGCCCATACTTCTTTAACTTGCTTTCAAGAATACTGTGGGAGACCATATCAAAAGCTTTGCTAAAGTCAAGGAATAACACATCCACTGCTTTCCCCTCATCCACAGACCCAGTTATCACCTCATAGAAGGCAAGTAGGTTAGTCAGGCATGACTTGCCCTTGGTGAATCTGTGCTGACTGTTCCTGATCACTTTCTTCTCCTCTAAGTGCTTCAGAATTGATTACTTGAGGACCTGCTCCATGATTTTTCCAGGGACTGAGGTGAGGCTGACTGGCCTGTAGTTCCCCGGATCTTCCTTCTTCCCTTTTTAAAAGATGGGCACTATAGTAGCCTTTTTCCAGTCATCCGGGACCTCCCCTGTTCGCCATGGGTTTTCAAAGATAATGGCTAATGGCTCTGCAATCACATCCGCCAACTCCTTTAGCACCCTCTGATGCAGCGCATCCAGCCCCATGGACTTGTGCTCGTCCAGTTTTTCTAAATAGTCCCGAACCACTTAGAATCATAGAATCATAGAATTCAAGATCAGAAGGGACCATTATGATCATCTAGTCTGACCTCCTGCTAGATGCAGGCCACATAAGCCGATCCACCCACTCCTTTAGCAAACGACCCCTGCCCCATGCTTCGGAGGAAGGCGAAAAACCTCCAGGGCCACTGCCAATCTTCCCTGGAGGAAAATTCCTTCCCGACCCCAAATATGGCGGTCAGCTGAACCCCGAGCATGCGGGCAAGACTCTCCAGCCATACCCTCTGGAAAAAGGTTATATCATATCATTGACCCATTGTACTATTTACCAGTGTGGCACTTAATTGACCTATTGACTAAGCCCGTTATCCTATCATACCATCTCCTCCATAAACTTATCTAGCTTAATCTTAAAGTCATGGAGGTCCTTCGCCCCACTGTTTCCCTCGGTAGGCTGTTCCAGGAGTGCACTCCCCTGATGGTTAGAAACCTTCGTCTAATTTCAAGCCTGAATTTCCTGACTGACAATTTATATCCGTTGGTCCTCGTGTCCACATTAGCACTGAGCTGAAATAATTCCTCTCCTTCCCTGGTATTTATCCCTCTGATATATTTAAAGAGTGCAATCATATCTCCTCTTATCCTTCTTTTGGTTAAGGAAAACAAACCAAGCTCCTCAAGTCTCCTTTCATACGACAGGCCTTCCATTCCTCGGATCATTCTAGTGGCCCTTCTTTGTACCTGTTCCAGTTTGAATTCATCCTTCTTAAACATGGGAGACCAAAACTGCACACAATACTCCAAATGAGGTCTCACCAACGCCTTATATAACGGGACTAGCACCTCCTTATCCCTACTAGAAATACCTCGCCTAATGCATCCCAAGACCGCATTAGCTTTTTTAACGGCCACATCACATTGCCTACTCATAGTCATCCTACGATCAACCAGGACTCCTAGGTCCTTCTCCTCCTCCGTTACTTCCAACTGGTGCGTCCCCAGCTTATAACTAAAATTCTTGTTAGTCATCCCTAAATGCATAACCTTACACTTCTCACTATTGAATTTCATCCTGTTACTAATACTCCAGTTTACAAGGTCATCCAAATCTCCCTGGAGGATATCCCGATCCTTTTCCGAATTGGCAATACCTCCCAACTTGGTGTCATCCCACTTCTTTCTCCACAGAGGGCTGGTCACCTTCTCCCCATACTGTGCTGCCCAGTGCAGCAGTCTGGGAGCTGACTTTCTTTGTGAAGACAGAGGCAAAAAAATCATTGAGTACATTAGCTTTCTCCACATCCTCTGTCACTAGGTTGCCTCCCTCATTCAGTAAGGGGCCCACACTTTCCTTGACTTTCTTCTTGTTGCTAACATACCTGAAGAAACCCTTCTTGTTACCTTAACATCCAAAGGCACATTCTACTACCATTCTGCACTTGCTCAGCATGTACTTGAACTGCTACTTACTGCTGTCCAGGCTGCCTGTATACGGCTTCATGAGCCATGGGAGCAAGGGGTAGGCTGGGTCCCCAAGGATAACTATTGGCATTTCAACATCCCTAACGGTAATTTTCTAGTCTGGGAAGAAAGTGTCTTCTTGCAGTTTCCAAACAGCCCCGAGTTCTGAAAGATGCGAGCATCATGCACTTTTCCCGACCATCCCACATTGAAGTCAGTGAAACAGCCTTTGTGATCCACCAGTGCTTGCAACACCATTGAGAAGTACCCCTTGCTGTTTATGTACTCTTTGGCAAGGTGGTCCAGTGCCAAGATAGGGATATGCGTTCTGTCTATTGCCCCACCAGAGTTAGGGAACCCTGTTGCAGCAAAGCCATCCACTATGACCTGCACATTTCCCAGAGTCACTACCCTTCCTAGCAGAAGGATATTGATTGCCCTGGCTACTTGGATCACAGCAGTTCCCACGGTTGATCTGCCCACTCTGAATTGATTCCCGACTGACTGGTAGCAGTCAGGTGTTGCAAGCTTCCACAGGGCTATCGCCACTAGCTTCTCAACTGTCAGGGTAGGGCTCATCTTGGTATTCTTGCACTTCAGGGCGGGGGAAAGCAACTCACAAAGTTCCATGAGGGTGACCTTACACATGCGAAAGTTTCGCAGCCACTGGGAATCATCCAATACCTGCAACACGATGTGGTCCCACCAGTCTGTGCTTGTTTGCCAGGCCCAGAATTGGCATTTCACTGTATCACATGCCCCAATGCCGCCATGATATCCCAATTGCCACATCCCGTGCTTTCAGGAATGTCTGTGTCCATGTCCTCACAATCTTCCTTGTGCTGGTGTCTCCTAGCTAGTCTCTGCACATACTGCAGGATAATGCATGAGGTGTTTACAATGCTCACAAAAGCAGTGTGCAGCTGAGTGGGCTCCATGCTTGCCGTGCTATGGCGTCTGCATGGATGGCCAAGGAAAAAAGGCTCAAAATTATTGTTTGCCATTGCTTTCAAGGAGGGAAGGAGGAGACTGATGGCATATACCCAAAACCACCTGTGACAATGTTTTTTCCCCGTCAGGCATTGGGAGCTTAACCCAGAATTCCAATGGGCAGCGGAACTGTGGGATAGCTACCCACAGTGCACCACTCCGTGAGTTGATGCTAGCCACCGTATTGAGGATGCACTCCGCCGACCTAATGCCCTTAGTGGGGACACACACGATCTACTGTATAAAATCAGTTACTAAAGATCAACTTCTATAAAATCGACATAATATCATAGTGTAGACATGCCCTTACTGTCTCATATCCTAAAATGTCCCATTACCTTCCTGAAGAATGTAGTATTTCTTTAAAAAAGGGACTTCTTTGTTTTTTTGTGGGCACATGTATCTGGGTGATTGCTTTTTTTTTTTTAATATTTGGAATCAGGAAATTCTCTGTACAAAGACTTTGAACACTGGACTGCAGTTTTATTACTGAATTACTTGGAATCCCTGAAGATTTCTGCTCCAGTCCTCCTCAGATATATTGGTGGCACCTGGGGACAGTTCTAAATATTGAGAACAGATCGCCAAACTTTTAGACACCTAGTAACATTTACTATTATTCACAGGCAATATACTGTAGTATTCAGCTTGTGTCAAGGGAAAGGTCAGGAATCTTGTCTCATGCTTACTGTAACTGAACTGAGAACGATTTTATGTCAGATTCTGCACTGTTAATCTGGACCCAATGCTATGAAAGTGTCATTCCATTCAATAAAAAATATTGAGAGGGATTTCAAAAGATATGGGAAATAAGTCATTCAGCATGCAGTGAAATCCTGTTCAAGACATGAATTATAGTTGTTGCTGAGTTGCTATAAGGAGTATTTATTTTCTTGTAGTATGAGCAGTTTTATCAGTGCAGCTTTCTATACATTAAACATAAAGGAAGTGGGACAAATTCTATTCATAATTACACCCGTGCAATCCCTCTGATGTCATTGGGGTTGTAGAGGACTAAATAAGAGCAGAAATTGGTCCAGTATATTGAGATGGCATCTGTTGATTACACTTCCTTAATGTAAAGCGCCAAACCACACAAAACAGAACCATCACAAGCAGTTTATTCTAGATATTATACTTCTAATATTTCATGGTACTTTTCAGATCTAGTCTTTAAAGGCTGTCTTCTACACAGGATTCTCACTCTTGGGTCTCATGCTCCCAGTGAAAGAGAGGACAGACTCCTATAACTCAAAACTTTCTGGCTGTCTGAGGAAGGGGTACTGAAGATCCACATGCACCATCAAATGCCAGAATCGCAGCCCTAAGTAACTTCCAGTCGGCTCCTTGTTAGTCAAGAAAGCTGAGATCAGATCCCGTCAACCACCATCGCTCCAATTCTACTTTAATCTGTGACAGGTTTTGAATTTCTTCTGTTGGTCCCCTCAACCCTTCAGTTAGTCTTTTAATACCTCATCTGTTTTTTTGTGTGCATCTGCTCATCCTTACGCACTTGAGGCTTCGTGGCCCTGAAATGCTGGCCTTGGTGTTAGCTTTAGATTCTACTTGTTAGTCAGTTTGTTTGGGAACCCTTCTTTGCCTGCAACTGAATTGTTAATTTGGTTCCTGCACTTTATATTTTCAATTGACATTTTTCAGTGCTTTATGTATGAGGCTTTAACACATTAGGTTCCAACAACAATACTTGATTTTCCATTCTTTTTCAGAGCATTGAGGTTTTGTGTCCAGACCTTAAAACACTTTGAGATTTGGAGATGTTGCATCCTATTCTGTTTCTGATGCTTCTGAATGTTTCTTTCTAGATCCATGCTGAAGTTTCTGGATGTTCAATTCAGATATATTTTCCTTTCAAACTACCTTGTGATCCAAGATGCCATCATTCCTCTCATTGCCAGTAATGAAAGATCAAGAGTTTTAAAAAGTGTGAATGTGACAGAAAGATGACACCAGCTGGTGAGCCTGACTGCTGCATTTTTGAATGAACTTGCTCTGCTCTTGCATCCTATATTGATAAGTTGGTGAAGACACTTCACACCTCTCTCCCCTTCTTCAGGGACTCAAGAAAAAAAGTACAATTGGCCCTAAAATACCACTGACTATACTTCCCTGCCCCCTCAATAGAGTGTGATGGTTGAGGTGTCTATGCCTGGTGGGGAGAACTTTATTCTAAAACCCAGTGTCACCTTTATTTATCTGAGACTGGATAGAAGACTGATTCCATCCAAGTTAATTTGACAGCTATTTTGACCTTTCATGAACTAGTAATTGAAGGTAGATCAGTATTTCTGTACAGACCCTTATCAGGTTAGTGCAAGCTTTGACACATTTGAGGGCCAAAGCCCACTAATGTGCTTCTGGACAAAGCTGATGAAAAGTCCTTTTGAACCAATCAGTATATGAGAAGCTTTTTTTTTTTTTAATCGAAGCTCATTTTCCTAAGGGCAGTGATTTCAGCTCATAGATCTGCTTTATTCTATATTTTACAAGTATACAGTGGTGTTACAGACTCTTCCTACATTCCTTCCAAAGATGATGCTAGGTTTCTACATTAGTGAGCCTATCATCCTGCTAACATCTTCCCATGACTGCATATCTTACATGTTTCTTCTCCTCAAATTTGATGTTCAGATATTCTTTGGTTTCTACTTATTGTGAACTAAAGACCTTAGAAAGCCCACCCAGATTTTTTTTCTTTTGGCAATGAATCATTAAGCGCTGCTGTCTTGAAAGAATCATGTTTATGTGACTGTAAGATTGTATTCTGGCAGGCCTGGAGAGAGGTTTCATTTCAGGACATGTGCAAGGCAAGATATGTACATTTGCAAAGCTCTGTTGCTAAGATTCAGCCTGTAGAGAAGAACCTCCGTTTGATTTGTTAGTACTGCAGAACCTATCCTACTCCTTAGAATCTCTTTCTTTTGGAATATTTTTGATATAAAGCTTTGTTTTATGAGGACTCATCCTTAAGGCTCTGTCACTTTTCACCTCTTGATCCTTTTTTTTTTTCAAATTAAAAAAAGGAAAAGAAAAGAGTGCTCTAGGAATGCACGGGACAAGGTCAAAATAGAAATATTAACCTACTGCTGGCTGAGAACTAGTGATGTCCAAAAATAAAAGTGAACTCAAGTAATTTTTACAGCAAAGGAGAAAAATCATCTATAGACAAAAAGTGGAATCTGTTTAACAAATAAGATGGATGCCAGCTTAAAATAGTGCCAGCAATTCATACATAATACTGTAAACAAGAAGGATGTTATAATCAAAAGAAACACTTGGGTCAAGCAAAATTAAAACACTCAGACTGCTGGCATCATACTACTGTAATAAATCATTAAAAACTCTGAGAAATTCCAATCTAGATTTCATTAGGATAGTGCACAGAGATTGCTCTATTCAGAGGTTGTTTTCTACTTGTTGGTGATATAACTGAGAAGCCATTACCTGTTCTAGAGTCTTGACCAAAAATTAAAAATTTGAAGTAGGCTATTAATTACATAGAATATAAATGGACTAGGTCTGGGTTTATTTGACAATTGAATTTCTGCAGTTAGTTTTAAAATGGCAAGAATGACAATGAAGTATTGATAATTATGGTGACATTTGAGCAATAGGATGTGGGATAATCTATGGGAGGTACTCTTTTTAAATGAAACTAACTGCAGATGTGTTGACTTTTAACCTGTTTTTTATAATGTGTGCTTGGCATATTTTGCAAATGAAATACATTCATCAACTAGAATTTGTATAATATCTTTTACAAGATGTGTAATTTTTCACATATTGTTGTCTTGAGGGAAGTCCAGAACAACGGATAGGCAACCATGAAAGCTTTGTGCAACTGCCTGTTCATGGTTAGGTTCAGACCTGAAACTCAGGCAAGGTTTTATTGAGTTTTCAGCAAAACTCGGGCCAAGTGTGGGGTACTGGGGAAAGGAGTTATCATTCTGAGTGTAAACCTAGTTGTTTTAACTGACTTCAACCAGAAATGAAGCAAAACTCTTATGGTTTTGTATGAATTACATTTTCATTTTCTCTTTATGCCCAGAACTCAAACTTGAGATGTAAACCCACACAAAACAATATTTGTAAAAAGATCATATGAAACCATGGAAAAATTAAACTGTTGACCTTAGAATACTTCTACCACTGTTAAAAGAAGTCAGGATAGCAGAGGGGAATATAGAACTCTGTCAATTGTATCACTGGTGAATAGAAATGTCAGTTAAATTATAATAAATTGGGAAGACCAGAAAATGTGGGCTTTAGAAAGATCTTACAAATTAAAGGGAAATTTCTGAATCTAAATTATATTTCAGCAGCCTGGGAGGCTGACTTTCTCTTGCATTTCACTGTGAGCGTGAACTCCTAGCCCTGTTAAAATCAGTGGGAGTTCAACGGGGCCAAGATCTTACTCTAAATCTTCAAATTATATCCTTAATTGACATATCTAGATTCTTCATCAAGGTGACCTCTGGGAATAAAAGAAGATGAAACAGGGTTAGTTCTCTACTGATTAAGTTGGCCCTGGTTTTCAGATTTTTTTAATTCTTTGTCCCCAGGAAACTCAATCAGGTCAGCAAAAAAGTAGGGTAAGAGGAGACATTTTAAGTAGAGGTCTTGTTCTTTGGCTGCCTGTTCATTCTCTGCACTTTCTTGACCTCAAATTTGATGAGTTGCATGGCCACTACTGCATCCTTGAAGCTGCAGTATACTCCAGGACCTTAATGCAGCCATCTGTGAGAAGGGAAGAGGAAGGAAATATCTGTTTAGCTGCGGAATCTCCTACTCTCACTTTCACATAGTTTCGGAGCAGTGGCATACAAGGGAACACAGAAGAGGTGAGCTGTTGAGGGGGGAACCCCACATAGTAGCAGGATTTGCACCAACTTGAATGAAGGGGGATTCAGCACCCTTCAGTTCTACACTATTTCTAATAGCTATTTCTAATATACTTGCCCCTTTTAATGGTATTCTGTCCATACTTGTGATATTAATATTTTCTCAGGATTCACTTCTTAAAATTAGCTGAAGTAATTTAAAATGAAAATATTCTAGTGGTAAACCAAGTTGGCACTCAACACTTCTGGCATAAAAACTGCAATAATGGTTGGAGGAATGGGGCAGAAATGATTAGGAATGTAATTTTGTTGGAAACAGATTGGGCTTTCATTCAGGCACCTAGTAAACTCTTTCCAAGAATATCAGTAGCTGAATTTTGTTTTCCTGAGCCAA
Source organism: Mauremys reevesii (assembly GCF_016161935.1). Lineage (NCBI taxonomy): Eukaryota > Metazoa > Chordata > Testudines > Geoemydidae > Mauremys > Mauremys reevesii. The sequence continues at coordinate 78,594,456 of NC_052624.1, forward strand.
GTTAATATCCCTGTTACATTTAAAGCCTTTGCCCTCAAATTCTTCTGTGTGATCTTGGCAGATTCTGACAGATGGTCTATGGAGTTCAGGTGTATTGGGCTCCACATACATCCTGTCATGGGATTTTCATTTTAGCTTCACTTGTTTCTCTTTGTTTATGTTCACATCAGATTTTATTTTGTTAGGTTTTTTTAAAATTATTCATCTGAAGATGGGGCTGAAGATGCACAGAAAAGGTGCATAATTGAAACTACAAAGATTCTAAAAAGTAGCAGCAGAATTTGTGGATTGTAGAGATTCCTAATACTTTAATATGAACCATTTTGTTTCTAACTGGTTTGCATTTCTTGTTTCTTTTTATTGCACTGTTTCATTTTAATATTATGGCAATTCAGTATAGTAGTTGAATTAAGTGCAAGATTCACCAAAGCTCTTCCTAGCCAGTTTCAAAAAGACATTCAGAGAAACATGCAGGGCTATGAAAAATAACACATATTCTGCAAGTTTGTGGGGGGAAGGGCTAGCTAGCATACAAGTGTTCAGTTCAATTAAACCACTCACGTATGTTGTCTAAACTACACACACACAGACTGTTTTTGCTTGAAGTCCTATCCCTATGCTGGATCATGCAAAGTGTACTTGTGTACTAAGGGGGGGTGTTCTATTTCATGCGCATGTGTGTGCCTTTAAAACTAATGGCTATTTTATATGAGAATTAACAGAAAAGTATAGACATTTTGGGTGTAATCAGGGCCTCACTGTCACTCTGTCAGGATGTCACACTTTATTACTTACATCAGACTTTCCTGTATAACAATGTAGGGCTGGAGTCCAGAATCCATCTTTTTTGAGATCAGGTTTACTACATATCCCCTGCCACACCAAAGACGACATAGAAAGTTTCCTAAAGAAACAGCTCTCCTATGCTTTAGAGCAGTGGTTTTCATACTTTTTAGGCAGCATACCCCTTTCCAAATAATGTAGTCTACTGCATACCCCCTTCTGAGATAGGGTCATAATATACCTATGATTAGATTGCCAAGACTTACTAAATAAAATGTGTTGTGTGCCATTACAGAATTTTTCTCACATACCCCAAGATGACAGCTCATGTACACCTAGGGTACATGGTCCTTAACTAGCTTTTAGGCAACTCTGGATGAGTAATAAGAATCTGTTGAAATGTAATTCAGGATGCAGAAAATCCCAGTTTGGTCTCTGACTGATTGCCCAGATTATCCACAGATAAAAACACATAAAAATGAAAGAGTGCTTATTTCATTTTGCATGTTTTATTATCTCGTATATTAAAATACAGCAAGATGTATACTTGGGAAAAGTCTTCAGAATTTTTATTTTTTGCCAGAGTTGTAGGTTTGTGCAGCATTTCTGAAAGGCATAGATAGATAGATAGAGATAACTCAAAGAGAAGTGAGATTGTGATTAGTTTAAAGCATCTAAAGCTTATTTTTTCTCTCTGTTCCCTTCCTTGTCCCCAGTAAATTTGGAAAGAGAAGAACCTAAGGCTGACTGTGCTGGCACTGTCATTTCATTCATTTGAGTTTTAGGTCCAAGCACACAATCTGGTGTCAAATACTCCAAAGTTGTGAGCATGCTGATTACTTTGCATTTCAAAAAAGTTTGGGTATAGTAGAGTAATTGCTTAATAACATCTGTGCCTTTCATTATCTCTGATGTAGTCATCTAATTGTTCTTAATGATACCTATTTCCCTTCCTAAGAATAATGGGCCCAAATCCTCAGCTCCTGTGAATTGGTGTAGCTCCATTGAAATCAATGCAGCTATACTAATTTACATGAGCTGAGGTTCTGGGGAGGCTGCTTCATGTGCCCCTACCCCCATACCAACTTCCCAGATCTTTATCCTTCTACTGCACCCCACTCTGAAATCCTCTAGGCCATTCTAAGCTTTGGCTTCTTCTCTTGCCACCCTTCCCTGTCTCCACTCTCCCTCAGACTATAAAACCCAGGTCTCAAGCTCCTTTGTTCCCAGAAAAGCCCCCTGCAAGGTAGGGGTTGACACCTCTGAGGTACAAAAAAATGGGACATCCAGGATGATCCTGAACCCATAAAACTGGACATCTGACAGTGTATACTGAGCACACTGACAGATTTCCTGGGAAAGCTGGTGTGTGTACTGAGCACCCTTACAGATTTCCCAGGACAACTACCTCCAAAACAGGGATGATCCTGGGAGAACTTGCACAGGTGGCAACCCTACGCTAATGTCACTTCAATATCTTAGTACCTATTGGCTTTCCCCACTTCTCCCTAGCTGTCTGTGCGCTTGTCCATCCCCCTCCCTCTGAGGTGTGCTGGGGTGAATGGGATCCTTCTTCCCTACCCCAAAACTCCTCAGAGGGAGGGGGATGAAAAGAGGGTAGAGAAATGTCCCATCAAGAAATGTCAGCTTGGAAGCTATGCTACATCATTAGGTGAGTGTGAGGACAGTATCTAAATTTCAAAAGATGTGGTTCTGTCACAGAATTTTGAATTTAAGAAGATTTGCAGTTGCTTTCTACTGTAGAAATTATAGAAGGATATAACTAGATTAATACAAATCTGGGCTAATTAAAGTTTTTTATAATAAATAGTTACCAGTATACGTAAAAAAAGCCTATTTTACTTCCTTAAGACTTAGTTTAATATATGGGTTCAATTCATACAACTTTTTAAAGGGCCTAATCCTGCAAACCTTTATCGCACGACTAGTCCTTACTATCAAATATAATCTCCTTGAAGTAAATAGCTCTACTCACCTGAGTAAGCATTTGTGGTATCTGGCTCTAAATAAATATAAAACATAAAATCCACTTAACTAATAATAGTCTTCCAACGTTCCTTCTAGTTATTTGAATTTGCCTCATGTACGTGAATGTTTTGGAAATTTTATATTGAAAGGAAGTTCATTAGTTAGCCTAAAATAAATGATCCTCTGGTAATTGACAATCCACCCACACTCTGGAAAATAGTGACAGTTCCTGAAAGCATATAAAACACAGTTCATTGCTTGAATTGTGTCCTTTTAGAGCTGCAAAGAGAGTTTGTTTTTAAATTTCCTAAAATAAATAAAAAATATTTTTCTTAACTACTCTACTGAAGTACATGTTATTTTCTTGTAACCCTTAGTCTTGAATTTACTGAATTCCCCCTACACAAATCCCAGCATGTTGGAGGATATCTGCTAAAAACTGTAGAGCAGTGTTTTCAATCTTTTGTTATTTGCGGACTCCTAAAAAAATTTGAGGAGAGGTGTGAACCCCTTTGGAAATCTTTGATATAGTCTGTGGACCCTCAAAGGTCCATGGACCAGAGGGTTGAAATCCACAGCTGTAGAGTATTGTGAGAAATTTGAAACGTTTTAAACATTGGGGCTCACTGGTCAACATAATGGCAGATGAAATGTAACTTTGCTCAATATAACGCATATTGGCAATCAGCTACTCTGTGCTGCTTATAAAAGCTAATGAGTTCTGAACTTGCACGCCTGCCCCCCAATGGAAATGACAGTGATTTTTGTGTCTAGCTCAATGAAAATGTCCACAGAATTAGTTAAACAAGGTGGTGGGTGTGATGGGTTGGGTCACAGAGACCCCTTTGGGACTGTCACTTGATGTGCTGAGACTACCTCTGAGCCCATTTTCCCTGCCAGCTTGGGACTTCAGAACCCTGTCTCATTGAGCCAGACACGCTAGCCTGTTGTAAACACAGACCTTGAGTCTGACCCATGGCCCGAAAGCTGCAGACTTAGTTGAAAACAGCTTAGCAAATTTTCCTGTCTCTATCACCCAGACACCCCCAGCTCCCAATGGGATCCAAACCCCAAATAAATCCATTTTACTCTGTATAAAGCTTATGCAGGGTAAACTCATAAATTGTCCGCCCTCTATAACACTGATAGAGAGAGATGCACAGCTGTTTGCTCCCCCGGGTATTAATTGCTTCCTCTGGGTTAATTAATAAGCCAAAGGGATTTTATTAAGTATAAAAAGTAGGATTTAAGTGGTTCCAGCTAATAACAGACAGAACAAAGTAAGTTACCAAGCGAAATAAAACAAAAAATGCAAGTCTAAGCCTAATACAGTTAAGAAACTCAATACAGGTAAATCTCACCCTCAGAGATGTTCCAATAAGCTTCTTTCACAGACTAGACTCCTTTCTAGACTGGGCCCAATCCTTTCCCTGGTTCAGTCCTTGTTGCAGCTCAGGTGGTAGCTAGGGGATTTCTCATGACTACAGCCTCCTTTGTTCTATTCCACCCCCTTATATAGCTTTGGCACAAGGCAGGAATTTTTTGTCTCTCTTGGTCCCCACCCCTCTAAATGGAAAAGCACCAGGTTTAAAATGGATTCCAGTACCAGGTGACATGGTCACATGTCCTGTGAGACCCCAAGCCTCCATTCTTTCCGGCCTGACTTACAGGAACACAGGAAGGCTTACAAGTAAACAGAGCCATTTACAACCAATTGTCCTAGTTGATGGGAGCCATCAAGATTCCAAACCACCATTAATGGTCCACACTTTGCATAATTACAATAGGACCTTAGAGTTATATTTCATATTTCTAGTTTCATATACAAGAATGATACATTTATACAAATAGGATGACCACTCTCAGTAGATTATAAGCTTTGTAATGATACCTTACAAGAGACTTTTGCATGAAGCATATTCCAGTTACATTATATTCATACTCATTAACATATTTTCATAAAATCATATGGAGTGCAACATCATAGTGGGTACATTTAAAAAGGGATAAACTATTACAGAAAATATGCTACTGACACTATCAATCACACATCCCCAAGTGGCATTTACTTTATCTAGTTTTGGTTACTTCTATAATGAAAACTCTGGACAATAATAATAAATCTTTTTACTATCCTGAGGCACAAATCAGGATGGTACAGGGCTCTATCCCAACACATGAGAAGATGCAGACCCTGTCTTGAAGAGTTTACAATTGTTGGGTGAGAAGGTTACAATAAATAATTTATACATTTTTTTTTAGAAAAGAGACAACTATGTCAGGAAATTATTATTCTTCAGAATTTCTTGTGCTATCGAGATGACAGAGTGCTCCACAAAGTTACTGGAATTTTGATTTTCTGTTTTTTGAGTGTTTAATTGAAATGTCAATTTTGGCCTCACTACCTTAAAAACAACGTAGCAGGAGTTGGAAGATCCATAGAAGGAGCATCAACAAAGGGTTAAAAATACAATCCTTACATATGAAGACAAAACTGACAAAGCTTGGATTATTTATGCTGCAAAGCAGAAGGATCAGAGGGATGTTGACTGTGATTGTGACAGGTATACTGAGAACTGATCAGTCTCTCTTTTCTATGTGATCAAATAATATGAACATAAGGGGCCATTCTATGAAATTAATGTGCATCACATTTACAAAAATGAAATGGTACTTTACACAACTAGCGAACCTATAAATTTCACTAACACAGAAGGTCATCAAACCAAATCTCTGGCTGGATAATTTTATGACCACTAATAATATTAGTAGCTATTTCAGCTAAGATTATAAAAGTAATCAAATTATATGCTTCAGGGCATAATCTGATTGCTTATGGTAATCAGGAATAGATTTCCCTTCCCCATGTGCAGTATTGCACAAATAGCTGAATGCATTAGGGTGTCTTTTTCATCTTACCCTGAAGCCTCAGGTGTGGGTAGGATACTGGACTAAATAGATAAATGCACTGACCTGATATGGCAAATCTTATGCTCCTGATGTCACCTTAAGCTATTTCAGATGCCAAAATCTGCAGTCTTCAAAACAGATTGTATCTGCAAAAGCCAGCTGCAACACATTGGCTGTCAGACTGGGATTCTCCCTTCTTTTCCTTCCCACTGCCTGCTACCATTTCTGTTTAACAGTTTCAGATACCATGTGTATGTATACTTCTGTGTATAATGTGTGCATGTGTGTGTGTACCTGTATTGAGAGAACATTTCCTCATGTAACAATTGTCATGTCTCCTAGTTTGACCTTCTAAAATACTAACAGCATAAATACTTCTTTACTGTATTAATATCCATTGTTTGGGGGGTTATGGGAGCTCCTAGGTACCCAACACTTTTGAAAATCAGGCACTTATTTAGGTGCTTAAATATGGAGTGAGCATAACTGGACTTTAAGCACCGACTACTACCAATTGTACTGAGGTCCAGTTTTAGAAAGCATCACTGAGAAACATGTACCTGATATTTTGCCTCTTTTTTTTGGTCTGTATTATGCGTACAGCATGGGCCTCACTTTCATCTCCAAAATGTAACAACTTGGTCTCATTTTTAATTGCAAGATGGACCGGTATGCTTTCTAAAAGTTGTATTTAACTAATCAAAAGTGAATAACTGAAATTTGTCATATCTCCTATAGTTGTTTCCTTGGACTGTCATTGTATCTGATTGCATCAGTTCTTCCCACAGATATAGTAAAGTGATTTAAAGTCTTTAGAGGGAATGCTTGGTGGAATTGCAAAGTGGTGTTATTATTATCTAATATGTAAGTCTGTCACTGTATCTCAGTGGGTCACAGCTGAGAATGCCAGATTCAGGTCAAACTCCTGAAAAATAGAGCAGACTCACAAGTGGTGGTTATTCTATCATTAGATTATACCAAGCCAGTAACAAAAGTAAACTTCTGTTTTATCACATTTGTTAACAAGAAGTCAAAAATGCAATCTCCTTAGGCATTCCAGCCTTTGTCTCACCACCCAGACACTGGACTTTATGATGAGTGGTTACTGAAAATCAATATAATCAAATATAGGGTCCTTCCAATGTCAAGAGATCAGCCACTTAGCCAGGTCAATAACTCAGATCTTACCCAATAATCACACTACTGCCAATCCTTGAGGAGTTTAAAATGGTTAATAGATCATATACATACAATAATTGCAAAGTCCTTATATCAGGTCTGTAGCAGTGATGTTATAGACTGCTGGCTTGTAAAGTCTCTGCTAACTCCCAAAAGATTGGAAGGTCCTCGGTCCATAGTGCAATATGCTCCTTTTAGTTGTAAATCCACAGTCCAGAGAATCAGGGCAGGAAAGAGGCAAAATGGAGATATCGCAGAGGTCTTTTATACCCTTTGCCATATGCCTGTAGATTTACTAACTCAAATACAGCTCACAGCCTCAGTTTGTGGAAAGTTACTGGCCTAAGATGGAATCCAAAGTCACATGACCATATCATATGTCCATATATGCTTTGATGACTCTTAGAGGCAGCCATTGCCCATATCCGTGCTGAGGCATCCACAAGAAGACTTACTGGATGGGATGAATTTATTGTATGGCCCATTGTTAGAGTGAATTGTCCTTAATAGTCCATCAAGCTTGAATAGTCCATTCACAATGGGCTGGAGAGACTGGATGTAAACTACCTGGTGGGTGTTACCCCAAGAACAAACTCATTTGAGATATATTTCAGAGGGGTAGCCATGTTAGTCTGTATCAGCAAAAACAACAAGGAGTCCTTGTGGCACCTTAGAGACTAACAAATTTATTTGGGCATAAGCTTTCATGGGCTAAAACCCACTTTATCAGATGCATGGAGATATAGATACATAGCCAATATTCATAACTTCAAATACAGTGATGATACATGAATTTAAACAGGATAATCTTACTTAGCAAAAAATAACTTTTCCTTTGACACCTTACATGGCACATTTTGCACAAGACCTGTTGCAATGTACAACAGTGGCAACATCAATGACACAAATGGTCATATTTCAGTCATCAAAAAGTCATATGAGTATCAGAATATTTGTCCTAAATATATTCTATCTGGAGATCTTTTGGCTCCATTAGGAGCTTGAAGAAGAGCCCTGCAATGGGTGGGAGAAGGGGAAACCAAGGCACCCGTTTAAAATTCACTGTTCACATAGCATCCTCTTGATTTTGATAGGTTAAAATTGGAGCTGGGCCTGAGCCAGGATCTCACATTCTTTTCTCTCATGCCCCCTGTATAAAATTTTCAAGGGGATTTAGATTTGAATTTCTTAATATGAACCCACCACTTAGGTTTTGGTTCTGGTTTGAATCCAAAACTGGATGGGGTCTAATGTCTGAAAGAATGAGACTTGGATGTGTGCCTCGGTGACTGCAATCTCACTAGAACGCTCATTCCTGTGAGTTTTCAATCATTTGAAGCCATTTTAGGTGCTTTTAAATCCAGACCTGAACTCTAGTCCTGGTTTGACCTCAAACCTAAACCCTAAATGAATCTGTATCTGAACATCACCTCTCTGCCGGTCTCTAATTAAAATAACCAGTACTTACTGTAACAAACACAAAAGCTGATTTATATAATAATCTTTTAATGCAGTTTTCTTTCCTGCCTATGTCTGTGGTATTGAAATGATAATGGCTACAGGCTTTACAAATGCTAAGCAGTAGCAGATGATTCTATGGTCTGAATGAAGACTATTTCAGATGAAGAGAACAATATGGCATCGAAGTGTCCTATCATCAAGAGAAAAGGACACACACTTCAGCTATTTACAGACACTGTTGTTATAGTTACTGTACTGTCACTGGGTATGCCACTTCAAAATATTGTCTTTATTTCCTTACATCATTTTATTTTGTTCTTCTAGGTCACTGGGATGCATTTTGTATGAGATGTGCTGCCTGGATCATGCATTTACTGGACACAATTTTTTGTCTATTGTGCTAAAAATCGTGGAAGGCAACACACCTTCTCTTCCTGACAGATATCCAAGTAAACTGAACGCAGTCCTCCACAGGTTTGTTGTTCTCTGACTTATCATATATGTTCAATTATTTTCAAAATAATTAAGATAGCTTTCTTCCATTAACATTTCAGCATGCTGAACAAGAATCCTTCTCTGAGGCCATCTGCAGCCGAGATTCTAAAAATCCCCTACATTGATGAACAATTACAGGTATTTAAAGTGAAAAGGCAATAGACATACACTTAACATGCAAATATGCATGGTGCAGAAATGCACTAAAGTAGAAGAACATTTGATGAGAAGAAATGAGTCAGAGAGGAGTCCATGCAAGTTTGAGATAGACATTTTCTTTACAAATGATGGTGGGAAAACAAAGCTTTTGTCACCACATCCTCTAGAAAGGGGACTGGGTGAGTGAGTCTGCTCAGCATGAAATTTTATAAGCAATAAAGAGAGCATTCATTTATATATTGCAAACTTCTGAGATCATTGGGGGTGAGAAGGTATGAGGATTCTCTACTCTATTCCACTTGGCCAATGGCCAAGAGGTATCCAAATATTTAATGAAAAACAACGCATTCTAGTAAACAACTTGCTTTTCTGTTTTGTAGTCTTGCTAAGGGATATATTATTTCTAGGCTTTATGGGAAGAGGGACAGAAAAGTTGTTAAAACATTTTATATTGGGACTGTACCAAATATTGGATCATAGATGAAGATGTTGGGTCACTGCATTACTATAATTTGTTGATTTTGCTGCTATTGTATTTTTTTAGCAGAATGTCAAATGCAAATTCACAAATATGGCTCTGAAAGACAAGACATTTAATTGTCAGAAAGAAGCTGCTCGCATCGTTAATGCTGTGTAAGTACTGTAGTGTTTTTATTAGTAAAAAGTACTACAAGGGAAAGAGTTGCTAAATGCATTCATGTTTTAAACATTTATTTAAATTAAACTCATGAGACCAAATTTTTAAAAGGGATCTGTGCTAAAAATGCACACACTGATGTACACCTACATTTTTAAAGCGCTTTGAGATCTATGGTGAAAAGCACAGTATGAGAGCTAAGCATTCTTATTTCTATGTACAAACCCATAACAGCATGTACACATTTGGTTAATTTTTTGCAGAGTATTTTTACATGCAAATATAGTACCTGTTGTATGTGTAATTAAATTATTCCTGCCCACAAATACAAGTTAAAGCACATTTTTTACATGTGGTCCTCAGATTTGTACCTTTTGAAAGAGTAGGTCATGATTTGAAGTATGTTATGATTCAGTTATGCATTGTGTAGTTTGTGACTACAGTAATATCAAAGCTTTTTTTCTACATGGTTTTAAACTGAAGACATAAACATTTAAACTAATATTCAGTATGCAGGCCTGTAGTTATCATTGTAGTGGCCTTTTAACTATATTGAGAAATTAATAGTAATCATATGTATTGGATCGTACTCTAATATGCATTGGATGTTACCTATCAGATAATTCTATGATATTAAAGATATTTAATTTAATAAGTATTAAACCACAATACTGCAATGATTAACACAAATTTCAGTGCTGATAATTTCATTCTGCCTTCTTACATTACCCCTGCAGTTTCAGTTAGATCTGCATTCCACTTCACTTCCTGTCCCTAGATTTTGTGTCCTATTGCTTTGCACTGTTAAACAGCTGATGTTTTCCTGCACAAAGGTGGCAGTAATTCAGGGTTGGGTGAAGTGATGCACATTCTTGTCTCTTACTTGCCTCCTAGTTTTTTATGAGGCTTAATTAATTGTTTGTAAATTTCTTTGAGATCCTCAGATAACTTGCACTTCTGTATTGCCTGTTATTATTATCCTTTGTAATCACATAACAAGCAATATAATACAAATCAAACAAATAGATGGACATAAACATTCATAAAATATTACAGGAAGCTCCCATTGCTTCATATTTATTACTTGATTTGTCATGGGACCTATGTAAGAGCAAATTCATAGCTCTTCAGAGGAGATATGTTTGTGTGGTAGTGGAGAGTTGTGCTCCCAAATGTGATCGGCACAACATGCAAGCAAGGTTTCAATGTCCAAAAAGTGTTTGAAATGTGTTAGCTGAAATACATACTGAAGCATAAAGTATTTGAAATATCAGGGATGCGATTTTAAGTCCTGGCCTTCATTTGTGGACACAATTTTTCACCTCCATTGAACTGCACACACCATTTTAAACTTAAATCACACTTTTTCTTGCTTATTTATTTGGGGCCAAAAATTGTGGGTGCAGCTTATTATGGGAGCAATATTACACCTGAAAAATGGAAAATCAACCTCCAAATTTCCAAGTGTTTCCAGGATGGACTGATCACACCTGGAGACTACCATTGAAGGAATACAGTAAGCTCCAAAGGTGTTTCATTGGATCTGGTTTAAATATATTGAAACAGATCACCTTTCTAATTGACATTATATATGGACAGAATTGGCATATACAGAGAGAGTGTGTGTTTATTCTGTGGCCAGTAACCCCTTGCATCCATTCAGCACTGATGGGTCTGTGATCTTCCTGAACACAAGGAACACGTTCTAAGTGTTAACAAGTTCTTTGCATGAATCTATAGAGAAATTCTTGATTTCTGTGACAAATAAGAATTTACTTTTTGATAAACCTTTCTATAAACATCCATTGCTTTTCCATGTGTCCTTATGCAGTAGAGCTCTTAAAACACTCATTTCTCGGAAAAGGTGCATACAGTCTTGAAGATTTTCTCCTTGCATTATGTTTGTTCCATATGAAAAGTCAGTTTCTCTTGGCAGTGGTGATCTCTGTTTTCAGAGGCCCAGAGTTCCCATAAAATGCAGCACAGTGCAGATCATCTGTTTTTGGCAGAGCTTACAAATTTACCCTTAAGCTTTTCAAGTTAAAGGCAACTGTTTTTTTGTTTTTAAATAACCCTTATCATTAAATATAAAACCTCCCAGAAATATGCTATATTCTGAGTCAGTTGGGTTAAGTCTTCAGAATATGTATGAAAATAAGATGTATGAATCTAATTACAATAATATATAAAGGTTTTAAATAAAATTCAGATGAGATCAGTAAAAATCTGTATTGCGATTGTTGTTAAGCAAAATGCCAAAGAGACAGATAAAAAAGTGTTGGATAGTCTGGAAAGTGTTGTCATTCAAAAAGTCAAAGGACAACCATTTAAACTTGAAGGCTATATAATCATAAATTGCTATAAGCTTGAAGCTGTATTTCAGTTTTGGAAGTCCTTACCAGGAGCTGCTCAATGTACATCCTTCCCAACTACTTTGTCATTCTACATCTGTGTATTTTTTTCTTTCCATGAATTGTTTATATATCAAGCCCAGCCTAGCTTTATGTTTTCTAATAAAAGTCCATAATAGTTTACTGCAGTTCTACCCAAGTCATAAATTTTAAATATTTAAATGAACATAAAGCTGTACAAATTCGCTTTCAACTTGGAAGAAAAATGGCTTTGTTATCCCAGAGGTTTTTGTATTATGAATCCCAGCTCTGTTATAATGCATAAGAAATATGTCTAAATTATTCATTCTTGAAGGATTTGTTCCAAATTGCTTAATAACTGAAATCTTCTTGTCTTTGTCTTCAGTGTCATGTTTCCCAATACCACTGAGATCCTTCTAATATTTTCCTCCATAGACAACATTTGAGAAATATGGTAAAAATACCTCTACCTGCATTGTAAACTTTCTGATGTTTCCCAAGATAATAGGCCATGGGGAACTATGTGATTTATTGGGACATAAAATTAAGCTCTTAGATGATCAAAGTAGATGAAGACTTAGAAGCTAAATCTTGAATCTTGAGAGTAAGAGTAACAATTTGAAATGAATATTGCGCATCATAAATTCCAATACTCTAAACTTTTGGTTTACATGGGAAGTCATAATGTATGACTGCAGTTGCATTTTTATTATCACTGTAGGCTGTAAAATAGTCTGGGATCTGTACAGTTTTTTCAAGTACAGCACATGTATTGATGTCTTGTGTTTATGGATACAGTTGAGATCTGGAATAGGTGAGTTAGTAATTCAGACTTAGCTTTCAGGGGAGATCTATGAAAACCATTTGAGCCATGAAAAAACCACTACTATTCTGTGGGACCAGGAAGTGAATAACAGCAGACAGCATTTACAAGGAAGTAAATGACTATTATAAAATCTCATTAAAGGAGCATTAACATTTTCTTCTTTTATACTGGTTTACAATTGATTATTAAAAAATTCTGGTTGGTATTGTTATCAGTTGCTTGACTTTTAAACTGAAAGGTAGAATTTCTGCTTGTGATATCTTGAATGAGACAAGAGACTATAACTTTTGTAGGTGTGCTTCCATATTTATTATTGTATTAATAAAGTACTGAGAATTTCACTTTGTCTATCCTCTTATGAAATATTTAAAATGGTTCATGCAAAATGTTCTGGGTTTATAGGTCTGCATTTTGCATACTTTTATAATGAAAATAAGTCTGATATAACACTACTGTAAGTAAGCAAATCTCTGTTTAGTCCATTACATTACCTATGCTTTCCTCATTATTACACTCAGAATGTCAACATCTCTCAGCATCACAGTGATGTAATTTGAAATATTGCTGTTTACATTTTTATATAAATAGAGGCTTGCATGCTGTTATTTTTAGGCAGAAAAAAATCCATTTGCAAACTCTGCGGGAACTGTCTGAGGTGCAGAAAATGACTCCACGAGAGCGAATGAGGCTGCGGAAGTTAAATGCTGCAGATGAGAAAGCAAAGAAGCTTAAGTAAGATGTATAACTAACACTGTATTTTCACCATGCATTCCTTCACCTGTGCAATTTGCCAGGAAAGCAAGAATGAAAACAGTTGACATATAGACACTATGCAGGTTCTTCAGCTACTGATGGGTGAATGGTGATTTTACATTAGTTAGATAAGAATAATTGCTGAAGTGGGGGGAAAAGTCAGAGCATTAGCCCAAAACTCTACTTCAGACACTGCCTTTTTTACTAAGTAAATGAGTAAGTAATTTTTGGACTGATTTCTATAAAAGGTGGGTTTTTTAAATGACTTGTTGAGGCCACTACTCTGACGAGGCAGCCACCTGGCTTTGATTGGCAGTCCAGGTTTGGAGGAAACCGTCAGTCATTGTGGCCACTGGGATTTGCGTAGAGGGGCAGAAAATTAATAGTCCTAAAAGAAAAGATGTTAGGTAATGGCCTTAGCAAGTGAGCAGATACAATGGTGTTGGGCATGGTATAAAAACTCTAAGTAGAGAGTTTTTTTCCTGAGACCATGATGGGTCATAATAGAGACTCTTTGAAATACAGTGAATACTCTTCATGAGAGGAACATGAGGAGGACCTTGAAGTGATGTTTGAATGCCAAGGCTCCACTATAAAATAAGGAAGAATTTATTATGTTGCTGATCTGCTCGATTTTTTCCCAGTAAAAAAGTTGCAACTCTTTTTATTTGAAGTGAAAAAAAAATCAGACGCACCACCTCCTTGAATTCAAGGTTAATATCCTCTTCAAAACAGTCTCTCAAAGTTCAGTCTAGATTAACTAATGTTTATTTTGTTACAATGGAGTGGTTAATTGTTTATGACCATTGGGATCAGCATCTTAGTCTTGTCATGCCAAAGCAAGCATGCGTCTTAATTTAGTAATGACATCGGATTACAAGAAAGACTACAAACAAGTAAAATAGCTGAGGTATTAAATCCCAATTTGAAAAAAATTCAGAATCAGCATTTGTTCTATTTGACATATATGAAAATTAGTGTAAGGGAGGGGTTAAAATTACAACTGGGATTGGAGATGATGATGCTGTTATATGGACAGGAATTCTCATACCAATAGAAATTGTTCTCCCTGGAAACACACTCACTGTCTAACAGCTATTGGAATTTCACCATCTCTGCTACGACTTGTGGCTGTTGCTTAAAATCTTTGATAATATTCTTAACTATGAGAGGCCAATGTGCAAATGTATAGAAAAAATTATTAATAATAGATTACAGAAGTCACTTAGTATTTTGTAGATTGGGATTAGGAAACAGTATAGAACGGCAGTTTTTAAATTCATGTTTCAGCAGATAAAATAAATGTATCTCTTCAGTAGCATAAAAGGGATAGTCATCTTCAAAACCCATTCATAATCATGAAATTAAAACACTGGCCTAGATTCAACTCTGGGATATCTGAGCATACTGTAGTACAAATGCACCAGGGAAAGAAAGTAGAGGTATTACAAACAGGGCCGGCTCTAGGTTTTTTGCCACCCCAAGCAAAATAAAATTTGGCTGCCCCCACCCCAGCCCTGGCCTCCCCCTTCCTGCACCCCCGTGCTGCCCCAGCCCTGGGCTCTCGGTCCCCACCCGCACCCCCTGGTACCCCAGCCCTGGGCTCACACCCTCCCCATTCTGCACCAGCTCTGTACACCCCCTTCCCCCCATCAGTTCCCCCCCACACCCCCTGCTGCCCCAGCCCTAGGCTCTGCCCCCTCCACCCGCACCCCCTGCCACCCCAGCCCTGGGCTCTTTTCCCCCCCTCCCCCACCTGCACCCTCCTTCTGCCCCAGCCCTGGGTCACTGGTGACTTGCTCCCAGGGCAGGTCATTCAGCAGGAATTTTGGATGTGCACAGAACCCAGACAGGATTGGTTCCCATATGGTTACAGAACTGCAGTAAAGTGGAACAATTTTCAGCTTGTGTGATTGGAGGATATCTGGATACATATTATAAGACTGTCCTATATAAATGAGGAAAAGCTGAGGTGCCTTTATTATTCTTTTCTTCCACTCTTTGTTTCTATGGGGAATTTGCCAATGCAGTATCACTGTCTTCCTTTTAAACAACAACAAAAAGAAAAAAGCAATGGCTGTTGAAAATAGCAATTCCAGTCCTAATAACCACTGGGAAGCATTTCTTGCTCAATTTTATCCTACTTTTTCTACAGCAAGTTACAGTGGATCAGTATATTTGATTTGGGAGAAATGAAGTAACAGCTGCCCAAATTGAGCTTGAGCACTCCTGAATTTTGAGGTGTTCAAAATCTGGAAGGCAGGTGCTAGATTCCCTTTCTGAATATTAGCTAAATCTGGAAAGGAAAAGTCAATTTCTGCTTCCATGGCTCAGAAGTGGAAATCCTCCTAAGTGCCTGGTACTGTATCTAAAGCTGCCCAGCTCCAGTAGAGCCTCCCCTCCCTTACTTTTCATTTTAAATTCTAGTGGGATCCACGTACCTCCCTTGCTAGGCTTCAGATAGAGAGGGGCACTGTCCTTTTAGTCCCTCCAATTCCTTCTTTGGGGGCTGCAATGTGAGGTCACACCAGTATCCCTAATCCAGTCTGGGGATGTCTTCTGAAGGGGATATCTGGGCCAAAGCCTTCTACTCCTTGGGCACACTTGTTCCCCATTCACAGTGCCATCCCGCTCTAGCAGCGAGCTCAAGCTGCAGCATGAGGTTTCAACTACCATACTCCTTCCCCCCTTTCCTGTTGGTAGTGGCCAAGGGAATGCTGGGAAATGTAGTTCTTTCTCTGCTCCCAGGGCCCCCTGATGGTTCCCAGCTCCCAGGCTGGATCCCTGCCAGCTGCCGCCCCTGAAAATGGGCTGCCCCAAGCAGCTGCTTGCTTTGCTGGTGTCTAGAGCCGCCCCTGATTACAAAGATAGCCCACTTGAAATGGAATTCTACCTGCAGTCAGCTAGTGCAGTTCCAAAAGTGAGTGAGAAGAGAGCATAGCCATGGAGCCCAGAGGATTTGCCAAGTTAGCATATGCCTAATACAGTAACTCCTCACTTAAAGTCATCCCGGTTAACGTTCTTTCGTTGTTACATTGCAGATCAATTAGGGAACATGCTCATTTAAAGTTGTGTAATGCTCCCTTCTAACATTGTTTGGCAGCTGCCTGCTTTGTCTACTGCTTGCAGGAAGAGCAGCCCGTTGCAGCTAGCTGGTGGGGGCTTGGAACCAGGTTGGATCGGCAGCCCCCCTATCAGCTCCCTGCTCCCCTAAGTTCCCTGTGCAGCAGCTGCCTGCAGTTCAGCTGTGTCCCTCCCCCCACTGCCATGTGCTGCTCCTGCCCTCTGCCTTGAAACTGCTCCCCAAGACTCCTGCTTGCTGTGCGGGAGGGAGGGAGGGAAGGAAGAGGGGGGCTAATGTCAGGGTGTCCCCCTCCCCCCTGCTCCTGCACCCCGATTACCCCATCTTCCATAGAGCAGGGGGGACACACCAGGGCTCAGGATGCAGGGAGCTTGCAGCAGCTGCGGTCTCAGCAAGCTGATCTAATTAACAAGGCAGTTTACTTAAAGGGGAAATGCGCATATCTCCCTCATTACTGTTGCCTTGTAAAGTGAGAGTTAACCCGTGAGGGCTCAGCCAATTGCTAGTTCATCATTTAGCAGTAAGGGAAATATCCCACCCTCTGACTCCTCCACCTCAACCAAGCTTCACAATCATCATCACTGTGTACCAGTATTAAATTGTTTGTTTAAAACTTATACTGTGTGTGTGTGTGTGTATAAATATATATATAATAGTCTTTTGTCTGGTGAAAAAAAATTCCCTGGAACCTAACCCCCCCATTTACATTAATTCTTATGGGAAAATTGTATTCGCTTAACATCATTTCGCTTAAAGTGGCCTTTTTCAGGAACATAACTACAACAATAAGTGAGGAGTTACTGTACAGTCTCCTATGGGGAATATCCGGCACAATTGTCTGAATATGAATACACTGCCTCTCTTTCCTTGGAATGAAAACTTCCCTGGAGCACTTGGTGGAATAAAGGCAACAGTATTTAAGTTCTTCAAAGTTGACCAGGTTCATGTATAGAACTAACAATTTGATACTCATGACTCTTATACAAAGCAGGCAAGATAAATTTTATAAATTCTGTAACTAAGGACTAAACTCTCTCCCTAGATGCATCCACACAAGACCCACTGGATAAATAGAGGCCCTTTGTGCACACCTGAGCATGTGGCTGATATAATGTACTTTTCCATTATTTATTTATTTATGGGTAATAAGCAGTAGTACCTTGTAGAAACTCCTGCATGGTATTTGTGATACATAAAATTGAATAAATGTACTCTTTATTTTATAGACAACTGGCAGAAGAAAAATATGAAGAAAACCTCAAAAGAATGCAAGAACTGAGGTCCCGTAACTTTCAGCAATTGAGTATAGATGTGCTTCATGTAAGTATGAACTCACCCTTAGGGTATTTCAGACATACACTCAAACTACAGTTTCAGTTTCTCACACTTCTACAGTATTGTGGACCAAATCCTGCCCCCAGATATGTAGTTTGGGTTGTGCATAGAAATATAGAAAACTCAGTCAAACTTGGTTCTGTATTGAGAAAAATTTCCTTCAGTAACTCAGGTACACTTCAATGGATGTCTTTATCAGTCCCATGGCATCATTTCCGTTTCCTAACTAATTCTTAAAACCAAACATATGCACTGAAATTTTGGACTCTACTGCCTGCTTCTGCTTCCCCCACACTTGAAGTCATAGTTCAAAATAAATTCATTTTCAAGATAGTGTTAAGACTGTAATCTCTAAAATACCATACTTTGGTAGGGCTGCTGCTTCCTTTTATTTATTTAGTTAAGAAGATTACTTTGAATTTTCCATCCAACCTTTAGTAAGAAGGAAGTCTCAGAGTGTCTCCCCATGCAAGATTTTATTTGGCCTGAAGCTATCTGCAAGAGAAAATAAGTCAGTTTAGCACCAGCTCTGCAGCTCATCACATATGCAGCAAAGATAATTTGAAAAAGTAAATCCGCGCATCCTGGAAATTATGCCTTTTTGTTTAGCATTTAATAGCTTCTCTCTGGCATGCCAGTATGTTTCTGTTTCCCACTGTCTCTAGTGAAATAGTAATGTTTAATCTGTCTTTAAGAAACAACAATTGCTGGTGATCAGTTTTTTAAAAAATGATTAAAAAGTCCTTTTTAAAAAAGTGATTGCTTATTACAAGTACCCAGCAGTTGTATAGATCAGAGTATCTGTTACACTGTGGTCATGCTGAGGTTTCTAACTGATTATATTTATTAATGTTGTTTCAAATAAGGAATCTGATGAGCAGACTTCAAAGCATCTGATTCAGTCTCAGCCAGTCACTGCACTGGACTACATATCCATAGGACATAAAGAACGAAGTGAGAATGAGACACCGGGCAGGCTCTGTATGTCTGAACCTGTGGAGCACGGTAAGAGTTTGAAACTGTATTGCAAGTTAATCCACTTTCTATTTGAAACCTCATATAAACAGGGCAAGGTTTAATTTTTTTCTCCTTTGGTTAACGTATAGCAGAGAAATTTCAGTAAAAATTGATTAAGGTTGCTAAGAAATTAAAAATCTACAAGAGAAGGAAGGATGGATGCTGAATATGGGACTGCAGTGTAGAAACATGAGGGTTTTATGTTTCTTGAGTCTAGGGGAGCTGGGAGTATCAAAAGGTGGTGAACTCCACCTCCAAGTGAGGGGGCTGGGTTAAGAAGCGGACAGCTTTCATCCTCATGTCTTCAGGTGACTGGTGTGGAACAGCATTATGCTCAGCAGTCATCTTCCCAGCTGCAAATCAACTGTATATGTGATGGGATTTTACACAAAAATTGTATCACAGTGAGAAAAGCAGATGAAAAACCTTTGAGCCTTGCTCGTCTGTATTGGCCTAAAATGCTTAGTCACTGTCCTGGGGTCATGAAAATCTATATAACATGTGCCTTGCTTGTGGATGGATGAGCAAAGGGAAAGCTCAGGCTTCCATACACTGAAAATAAAGTTTTACGTAGAGTAACGTACTCTCTTTTAGTATAATATTTCTGACAGCACACAGATGTATTCTGTTTCTTTCTAGAATGGTAGCTCATTTTGCTTCTTAATGCTTAGAAAGCAGATACTGTATTTTTCTGTGTGCCTGTTGTACTGGTGAATGGTCAAAAATCCTGGGGACCGAAGGCTTCCATTTTTTCACAGGAGAGGAAAAAATAGCCTGTTATAGCCAGGACAGGGACAGTGCAAGTTTCCAACCCATATGCGTCAACTGTGATCTGTAAGGAATTGCTTCGAGGACCAAAGTAGTTCAGTCTTCATGCTTATTCATTCATTGGCCTCTCTGCTGAAACTTCCAACTAGGGGCTAGTTGTAGTGGCGGATTTTGTGATGTGGGTGCCTCTCCGCTGAGAACAGGACTGAAACAACCAAACACCAAGTCTAACTGAAGAGACGTAATTTTTGAAGTCAGTGGGCTTTGGATCAAGCCCCTAAAGTGTAAAAATAAAAAAGGGAGCATGTATATGAAGTGTTCATGTAAATAATATATGAACTAGGGGTATATCTGAAAAGTTCAAAGATTTTAATTAAATTATAAACCACTTCTGTGATGTACTAACTTCACAAAGTCTGACCCGTGTGGTTAATGAGAGTGAACTGTTGACTGTGAATTACAGCCTTTTAAAACAGTGTGTTTGTTAGATAGCTCTATATTTATGTAATATTTATATGCAAATGTATGCATTAAATGTATTAATACTGAAAACTATTGAGACTACTTTCCATTCGTTGCTCTTGGTTTAAATGTTAACTTTTTATTTAGATATATCAAAAAACCTAAATTGGGAACATCAAAATTGCTTTTAAAAAAATAGAAAATAGCTTTTAATTTTCAATGTAGCAGCATTTATGCCTAACATGGTTGGCTTGCTCTGTCATAGTATCAAGAGAGACACTCTGTGTGGGAGAGAACACAGCTGCTAGAAAGTATGTCCAGGGGAGAGAGACAGTTGCACATAGGAGACCAAGAAGGAGCAATGGAAATGAGGCTGTGAGAGGGAGTGTACCAGGGGAGAAGCAGATGCAGAACAGCATGTGAGCGGGGAGGAAATCTATGTTTATCTTTAGAGTTAATCTGTTTTAAATAAATCTGATGGGTACTTATGGTAAGGATTGGTTGAGAGCATATGAACACTACCTAACTTTATACTCCCATCATTCAAAAGTTTGGCCAGCTGCTGTTAATTTTCAAGTTACATTTTTCTGCTGAAACTATATTTCCACAATAAAATGTATGTTTGTATCAAGTTTATACAATGACATTTTGAGGTTCTTATGCTTTAATTGAAAGTTTATCCAGATGACTGTATGAAATACTTGTACTCCACTAGGAGAGATCATCCAATAAGAGTTGGAAGATTGAGTTTAATTAGTACCTCAGTTCTAAGTGGCATGGAGACTTAATCAAATTTTTGAAGTATTAGGTACATCTACTAAAAGCTGAGGGGAAAACCCAAGGCACTGAAGTTAATTAAAATGATGAACAAGCACAGGATCATTGGTGATCACCAGTTCAAGCATGAAATGAGGCTTCAGCTTGCTAGAGAAATCCACATCAGTTAATTGCTTTCACCTTTAGTACAACTTTCATGAAGGGAGCTAGTCTACCTGTGAGTGTGCCTGTCAGAATGGTTTTCACTTCACTATCACCAGTATGCATATGAGGCATAGGAATTACCTGCAATTACAAAGAACTGACCAATTTATTCTTCAAGCAATTCTCTTTTTCAGAGGATGAATGGGGTCTTGTATGGATAACTAAATGCTCACTGCAGTCTGCAAACTGGTAGCAGGTAGAGCTAGATGTAGAGAAAGCCACACTTCTTAAAATTTCTAACACATTAGTTGTTACGTCGACTCTACATCATGCTACTGTTCAAAATCAGGTTATACACAGACAGTGAATTGTAAAATGACATAATTCTCCAGAACTGTGAAGAAATAATCAGCTTCTTACACTGTCGATAGAAGCAGAGGTGCTGCTTACCTTTTGGGGTCCCTGAGCAGGAATATTTGGGAGTCCCCCTTACCTTTCATCCACCCCCTAAAAATATGTTACCTCCACAGACCAAAAAATTCTCAACACCACACATTGTAATCCGCTTGTTAAAAAGTCCATGTTAAATAAGATGAACAGCATTTGGGGGTAATGCTAAATCAGGGCCCCCTTTAGCTTCTTGGGGCCCTAAGCAATTGCTTAGTCTGCTTATACCTAGTGCCACCGCTATATAGAAGGATGCTGATGGCAATTTGAATATTATTTTTAAACAAGAGAAGATTTCAATTAGTTCTCCAACATTTCACTCCTTACTACGCCATCCAGTTGAATTATGGAAATTTATTCCTTTCACATAGGGACCAGGGCTGCTGCAGAACCATCTGAGGCTCATGGGACTGCAGCTGATTCAGAGCATGACTCCTGAACCCAACTGTTCAGATGTCTACTGTTAAGCTAGAGCAGTTTGTGACTGCCAGTATGCCTTGACGTTCTGTCATTTTTCCCTATCTACTTCAATGGCTTTGTGCACATATTCTGCACCACCCTCTTTTACTCAATAAAGAATGCAGAACACAGCTAAAGAGAGAAAAATATGGGCTCTAGCTTACAGAAAGCACTTTGAAAATCTTATACAAATATATTAGTTAAACTTGAGCAGACGGGAATTCAGTCTTAGCCTGATAGGCAGTAAAAGTGACAAATGAGATGAATCACAAATTATGCTGATTTTCTTTTAATGAGCCAAGTTCTTTGCTCCTGTGCAAAGGAGATAAAGGATGAAGTTGTGTCTGTAACAAGCATATCTCCAGAACTCTGATATTTACTCCCCTTTGTGCACTGGGAGGCAAAATTTGGCATTGCCAACATAGGCAAGTTTCTACAAAATGGGAATACAGGCTAGAAAAGAGTCTGGCTTCTGGGAAGCAATGTTAGGCGTACCGACCCCAGAACAAGAGAACCCTCACTGTGTATACTATGCAGAATTTATTTCAACTACCTGCTGGAATCTGCATCTGTGTGCCTCTGCGTTTTCAGTCCGTTTGCTGGCAGAGATGGGAAGCATTTGAAAGGTGCCTGCCATGGTGTTGTCAAGGTTCACTGGAAAGTCAAAAGGGAGTGGACAGGTGTCTCTTTTCCTGAATCATTAACCTCTAGGCTTAGGAGAGCTCACTCTGATGTAGGCATAAGAATCCCTAGTATCTCTCAGCACTAGTAAGTTAAGTGGTATATGGACAGATGTGTTTGTATTCCATTGAGTCTGCAGGTTGTAGGATTCTACTAGTACAGCCCCAATATGTAGGTGCATTTTTGTGCCCATGCTGTAGCAGAAGATTTAGCCATTTTGACCAATTTTCTTGGTTACCATGGTAGGTGTTCAGTGAGAATGCCCTGCAGCCAGTGGAAGTTAACAAAACTATCAGAAGAATTTTTTTTTAAATTGCCATAAGTGTTTTTTGTCACTAAAATTAATGCATCTTCACTCACCAGTCTGGATAAACAGGTTGTTTCCTTTTTCTACCAGGAGGCAGCAGTGTCGCAGAAGAGAGTGAAATAATTCGCTTTGGGGTATTTTCCTGAAAGAAACATTGTTATTAATCATTGATAGTTACACCAGTTCAGCCAGCTGTAGCCAGGTCAATGTAGATCAGCTGCATCCTTGCCCACTCAAAAGTGTAGAATTTGCGGAATAAGTGCAAAGGATTTATGATTTATAAAACAATAATTAATGAGCTATAAAACAATTTTTTGTTATTGAAATTGTTTTCATGTGACTTAGTTTCTTCTGAACTGATTCTTTTAGTATTGATAATGTCTTCCAAATTCGGTACCCCAATTAACTTGTATAAATGGAGATTATTGGAGAGAAATATAATATAGTTGAATTTAGTATTCAGTGAGAAATGTTGATGTTCTGATCTTATTTTTCTGAGAAGTAATGAGCCATTCATCATCTGAATACTTTAAAACAGGCTAGGCAAAACAGCTGAGAATATTTTGCATTGTCAGATAATCTCCTGGGATTTTTCCATCTCTAATTTCTTTGCTTAAAAGAAAGAGGCATGAAAACTTTAGACAGAATCTTACATTGGGATTGTGTGCATATGCTTTGCTCTTAATTTAATCACTGTTAGTAGTAAACGTAAAGTAACTGAATATTCATTATTTGCTTCTGTTTAAGTTATATATAATATTGCTGATGAACAATGTTGCATTTACTCCTGTTATGTTTTAACTATCGTATTCCAGCTCTATTCTGATCTATTAGAAAAAAGAAAACAAAGGAACTCCACTAAACCATTGCACAACTTGCAATTTCAATAAAATTAAACCCAGCAATCAGGGGCGGCTCTAGGAAATTGGCCGCCCCAAGCAGTCATGCCTGCGGGAGGTGCTGGTCCCGCGGCTCGGGTAGACCTCCCACAGGCATGACTCCAGAAGGTCCGCTGGTCCCGCGACTCCAGTGGACTTCCTGCAGCTGGGGAGGGTTCGCTGGTCCCGCGACTCTGGTGGGGCTTCCGCAGGCATGTCTGCAGGAGGTCCACCCGAGTCGCGAGACTAGCGAATCGTCCGCAGTCATGCCTGCGGGAGGTCCGCTGCTCCCGGGGCTCCGGTGGACCTCCCGCAGGCATGACTGCAGAAGGTCCGCCGGACCCGCCTGCCACCCTCCGAGGAAAATGCCGCCCCACGCGCGCGCTTGGCGCACTGGGGTCTGGAGCCGGCCCTGCCAGCAATCTTACTAGTTTTTCTACAGATTTCATGTCCTGGCCAAATTTCAACTCAATAGTTGCATTGTAGCTTCCTAAATTCCCCTTGCATGTGTTTATTTTTCCACTTCCCATCCAGAAATACTAGTTTTCCAGCCCATATCCATTAATTTTTTTTTATATTCCCTGTATATTAAGTAACTCATTTTGTAGATGGGGACTAATGTGTATTGGGGTAATCCTATATGCATATTCTCTATTATTGCAAGAATATAACTTGGAGATATACGTTTCAAAGACCACCCCATTTTCTCATGATCATAAGGAAGAACAACCACCTGGGCTGATTTGACTGATATGGACTTGCTTTTGTTATTGAAAGCCGTTATCTTCTGAAGTTTTGATTAGCTTTTACTATTCTTTTTTTGTTCTCTCTTTGATGTGTTTCATTTAACAAAGCATCCCTATTTGTATCATGTGAATTATGGCAGCGTAATGTTTTCTGGGTATGGCTCAATGTCTTGTGATTATATATACTTTGCCTCTAAACTGCAGTATATCAGAATAAAAACAAAACTAGCTGCATAATACAGCTGGTAAGTAGAGGCCAGTTTATGTGGGGGGGAGGGCAAAAGATGGCACACAACAAGAGTGAAACTCTCCTATCTGTCCAGTTGTTCCCAACGGTGAGATACATCTGCATCTGGAGTGAATTGAAACATGTACAGCTGCATCTGGAGTAGAGTGTGAATTTATCTATAGAGGAGGGCACAAGCTGATATAAAATAAGAATAAAAGTCTCCTTGAAGCACAATCAGCCTTCCTGGTACAGGGGAGTATAACTGGTGCCTTTTTCTGCCACCAGTGTGAATTTGGCCCATATAGGTAGGTAGGTAGATCAGATATATAATGCAGCTTCTGCTCTCATTCTTCTGTTTGAAAGCTACTGAAATATAATGTAAGGTAATATTGTTTTATTTCTTACTCATCTAGAATAATATAAAGATAATTTCTTTAGAATAGCAGGTGCCCATTGTCCTGCCTAATTAGATTCTGAGTAAGAGCTTGGATGCTGAAGGCCACATTCTGCACTAAATTTACATCTGTGTAATATGATGTAAGTCAGTGTAGCTCTGCTGGTTTACACCAGTGGAGAATCTAGCCCTTAATGTTTTATTGTTCAGTTACTGTGGATAGAAGATGTCTGTTCTCATGTGATGGCTTTGCAAGGCAGTACCTAATAGGTTGTCAAGAGTGGTGTGGTAGTGTTAGATACACAGAAGAACAATGCTTATTCTACTAAAGGCCTAATTCTCTTCTCACATAAGTTTCACACTGGTAAAATTGCACTGACCTCAGTAAAGTTCATCCTGATTTACATTAGCATAAATAGGAGTAGAACTGGGTTTTAATAAAAATGGAAAATGAGGAAGAGTATATTACAAACACACTGTCATTGTAGTCCTCAGGTGAGACTCCTGTGGTGCTTCTCTGCTATTACTGCAAAATACCCTCACATTTAATTTCTGGGCTCGCCAAACTGTATCTGTCTTATCATTTCATCTTTACAACAAAGTGATTCATCTAAGTGACAAAAATGGATAGAGCAATGAA
This sequence comes from Mauremys reevesii, assembly GCF_016161935.1. NCBI lineage: Eukaryota > Metazoa > Chordata > Testudines > Geoemydidae > Mauremys > Mauremys reevesii. The sequence goes on from NC_052624.1 coordinate 78,620,386, forward strand.
AATTTAAAGCCATGTACTCTTATTTTTGGCTCAAAGTGCCACTTAACATTCATATCAATTTCACAGCTGAAAGGTCACGGTAAGCAAGAGGGGGACAAATGTTTATTATTTTTTAAAAAGTATTTATGAACCCATGCATTGCAAACACAGTTAACCCACCCATGGTATATTTCTATATAGGATAGGGAATATGAAGACTCCAAATGGGGTAAACATCTAACCTGGGATTGAAAGGACATATATATATAACAGAATCTCAGACTTGCGGTCAAGCTCTTTTCTCTGCTACACCAGAGGAAATCAAGTATAGTTCTTCAGATAATAATTACTCCAGATTTACACTGGTGTAGCAGAACAGAATTTGGCCCACAGAGCATGTACAAGGAGGTGCACAGTTCCTGTATACAGTGAAGGATTCCTGCACGCTGTTGTGCAGGGCTGATTTGTGGATGGGTTGGGATCAGTAAATCTCCTACTGCTATGAATCCTCTGATTCTCCCTTCTCCTCCACCTCCTTCTACCTCGTCCCCATGAGGCTCTGGGGCCACAGAGCCTAATTCGACCTCAGTTCGGCAAAGCACTTAGGCACATGCTTAAGTTGAATCGTGTACTTAAAGCCATCTGTATTAAGTTGTAGTTAAGCATATGCTTAAGGATTTTTCAGAATTTGGGTCTTAGGTTGCAGTGGTGGCTGCAGAGATGCCCAGTTCCCACTCTGCAGCCTGGGGGGGAAGAATTTCTTCCTTCATTACCCCTCGTTAGATCTCCAGCACCTAGATACCTTATTTGGACTAAGTGCTGAAGAGGGCTTGTCCATTTGTTTTCATAGATTAATAGATTATAAGGCCAGAAGGGACCACTGTGATCATCTAGCCTGATCTCCTGTATAATACAGTCCATAGGACTTCCCTGAATTAATTTGTGTTTTAGCTAAAGCAGATCTTTTAGAATAACATCCAATCTTGATTTTAAAATGGCAGTGATGGAGAATCCACCAGGACCCTTGGTAAATTGTTCCAATGACTAATTATACTCACTATTAAAAAATGTGCCTTGTTTCCAGTCTGAATTAGTCTAGCTTCAACTTCCAGCCATTGGATTGTGTTATACCTTTCTCTGCTAGATTCAAGAGCCCATTATCGAATTTTTGTTCCCATGTAGGTACTTACAAATTGGATCAAATTGCTCCATAACATTCTCTTTGTTAAGCTAAATAGTTTGAGCTCACCACTATAAGCACATATTTCAATCCTTTAATCATGCTTGTGGCTCTTCCCTGAACCCTCTCCAATGTGTTAACACCCCATAAGGCTCTAAGGATGTGGGTCATCAGTTTCAACGGGTGTAGAACCTGATGCTGTGGGGGGCCTTGGGCTCCAATACACCCTTGTCATCCACCAAGGGAGACAGACAAAGTAGCACCTCACTAATCTTGAAAGGTCAGGTCTGGGGCATCTGATTGGCTTGCACCTACTAGTTAAGCCAGAAAGTGACCCAGGTGGGTTGACTGAGCAACTGCATAGGCTCCCTGTGGCTGCCACATCAGGCCCCACTCTTTGCCTGTCTCCTGCAATCTGGATCCAGTCTTGTTCTGGTTCCTGCTCTGCTCCCATTCTATTCCTAGTTACTGCCTTGCTCCTTCTCCATGTCGGATCCTCGCCTCATCTCTTGTTCCTGACCTTATGCCTCACTCTTGACCATTGGCTCTGACCCTTGGCTCAACTCCTGACTCTGACTCCAGTTCTGACCCTTGGCTTGACTCCTGACCATCAGGCCAGACCACCCATGTCCCAGTTCCTAACAATTGCCAAGACCTGCTTAGACTTCACTCTTCATGGTACCTGAATGGAGGAGGAGGAGGGCTTGCTGCTACCCAGCAGTTCCCCCTTGTCCCTAGTCCCAGAGAAACAAGTTAACTAACTTCAGACCGGGAATCTAGCACTGTGGACCCAAGTGACTCCATTTTCAGCAGAGGATCAGTTGCTCTACAAATAACTTGCTCATTCCTATGGAGAAGTTGCCACACTCCAGGCTCAGGGGGGACCTCCTTCACTCAAGCAGGATCCCTCAGTTCCCCTACCTGAATGCTTTGATGGTGATCACCGGAAGTTTAGGGGACTTTTGAGCCAGCACCATTTGCTTTTCTTACTCTGTCCTCACATGTAACCACATAGACCAGGCAAAGTGGAACTGGAGATGAGCCTACTTACAGGGGAAATGTTGCGCAGGGCTTTGCCCCTTTTGGAGCAGGGCAGTCCACTTTTTGACAAAATGGGATGCATTCTCTGCTATATTTGATAACCTATATTGAGACTGTATTGCGGATGCAGTGCTGTGGAAGCAAGGAAAGGATTGTCAAATTACAAAGGAGGAATATAAACAAATAACACAAGTATGTAGGGACAAAATTAGTAAGGCCAAGGCACAAAATGAAATTAAACTAGCTAGAGACATAAAGGGTAACAAGAAAACATTCTACAAACACATTAGATGCAAGAGGAAGACCAAGGACAGGGAAGCCCGTTACTCAATGTGGAGAGTAAAACAATAATATAAAATGTAGAAATGGAAGAAGTGATAAATGACTTTTTTCTTTGTTTTCATCAAAAAGTTTAGTAGCAATTGTAGCAACTTCATGAATGCCAGTAAAAATGTGGTAAGATCAGAGGCTAAAACAGGGAAAGAACAAGTTAGAAATTACTTAGACAAGTTAGACGTTTTCAAGTCACCAGGTCCCGATGAAATATATCCTAGAGACTACTCAAGCAGCTGATGGAGGAGATATTTGAGCCATTAGTGATTATCTTCAAAAAGTCCTGGAAGATGGGTGAGATTCCAGATGACTGGAAAAGGGCAAATACAGTGCCAATCTATAAAAAGGGGAATACGGATAACTGAGGGAATTACAGATCAGCCATCTTAACTTTAGTACCCAGAAAGACAATGGAGCAAATAATTAAGCAATCAGTTTGCAAATATTTAGAAGATAATAGGGTGATAAGTAACAGCATGGATTTGTTAGAACAAATCATGTCAAATCAACCTAATAGCTTTCTTTGACAGCGTAACAAACTGTGGATAGGGGGAAGCGGTAGATGTGATATACTTGACTTTAGTAAGGCCTTTGATACTGTATCACATTATCGTCTCATAAACAAACTAGGGAAATGCAGTCTAGATGGAACTACTATAAAGTAGGTACATAACTTGTTGGAAAACCACTCCCAGAGGGTAGTTATCCGTGGTTCCCAGTCAAGCTGCAAGGATATGTCAAGTGGGGGCCCGCAGGGATCACTTCTGGGTCCGGTTCTGTTCAATATCTTCACAAATTATGTAGATAACAGCATAGAAAGTACACTTATAAAGTTTGCGGACGATACCAAGCAGGGAGGGGTTGCAAGTGCTTTGGAGGATAGGATTGTAATTCAAAATGATCTGGACAAACTGGAGAAATGGTCTGAAGTAGATAGGATGAAATTCAATAAGGACAAATGTGAAATACTCCGGTTAGGAAGGCCCAATCAGTTGCACACATACAAAACTGCCTAGGAAGGAGTACTGCGAAAGGGATCCGAGGATCATAGTGGATCACAAGTTAAATATGAGTGAACAGTGTAATACTTGCAAAAAAAAAAAAGCAAACATCATTCTGGGATGTATTAGCAGGAGTGTTGTAAGTAAGACACAAGAGGTAATTCTTCCGCTCTACTCTGTGCGGATTAGGCCTCAGCTGGAGTATTGTGCCCAGTTCTGGGTGCCCCATTTCAGGAAACATGTGGACAAATTGGAGAAAGTCCAGAAAAGATCAACAAAGATGATTAAAAGTTTAAAACTACCTTCGAGCTCAACAGATCTGCTCCTTGGGAGGAATTCATCCCTGCACCAGTGCTGAACCCAGTGTAGGGGCAGCTTGTGTTTCCTCTACAATGGGGCTGCAGAAGGCCAGCTTGGCCCCCGTGCAAGTTAAGTTTTTGTATGACAAGGGAATATCTGGGATGTAGCAATGTCCAGGCCACAACCCATCCTGCCCTTATGGCTGGGGCTCCTCCAGTGGGTGGCACAGAGTAGAATCTGTAATGTAACCTTAACTTAACTATGGAATCACAAGGCTACATCCATACTATAGTCTTTATGGTTATGAGGATACTATGGTAATCACACAGAGGTGCGCTTAACAATTAGTTATTATAACGATTATTCTATTACAGTTTATATCCAGAGTCAAAAAGCAAAATGCAATATTTTCTAAAGGCATTTGATGTTTGTGACTATCTCTGACATCACATCTCGGGTAATTACTTTTAGTGTGCAGTTCCCTAATATGCATGCATGCATGCAGCCATAACTCAGATGGTGTATGCTCACAATGGGGGCCCTTTAACAACGTGGCCTAAAATGTTTAAGTCTTTGCTCCTCTCTTTCAGTTAGGTACAACATATTTAGAAATTATCCAACAAGGCTTACGAAAAACTTGACTGAAAAATTTAACCATTAACTCTACATTTTCTTTGTATGTGTGAGAATTTATTATTTAGATTCAGTTGAAACTTTATCCACTTGAAATTCAAAGCAATACATCCAAACCTTACAATTAGCAATGGAAATATAGAAATAATGTATGCAATTATTGTAATGTACCTTGCTATTTTGGAATTATAATGAAATCAGGGGGGTTGCCAGGTGTAATATGTTGCAACGTATTTATTAAGTTAATGAATTTAAAATATTATAATCAGTGGAGTATACAAAAATAAAAAGGGAATAGATTATAAAACAGAGAGACTGGGTGAATGGAGCTGACTGATGGACAAAGGTGAGAGATGAAAACTTTTTATAACAATTGAAAAGTGATTAGCACAAAAGAAAGCAGCTAATGCCAAGATCCTCAGTAGATCTTCTGACAGTTTATGGCGAGAAGCAAGGATAGATTCTGCATTTCAAGTGTTTTTTTACGTTGGATGTAGGGAAATACTGAGTAGGAGTAGAGGGGGTATATTACCTCTTTATTTGAAACTGATGTGACTGTTACTGCAATATCGTGTCCAGTTCTGGTAATCTCAATTCAAGAAAGATGTGTTAGGAACTGGGATGTAGACAGTCTGGCCCAATGATCAAAGCAAGAGTCAAAATCTGAAGTTGAACCAAGGGTCAGAGCCAGAATCAGAGCTGATGGTCAGGAGTGATGATAAGGACAAGAGGGAGAGATAAGGCAAAGAACAGACACAGAACAGGAGCAAGGCAGGAACGAGGAGCAGGACAGAAGCAGAGCAGAAACCAGGAATAGCTGGATGCAGAATGCAGGAGACAAACAATGGGCAAATGTCCAATGCAACAGAGTCTTCACAATTGCTTGACAATCCACCTGGGTTATTTCCTGACTTAAGCAGTGAGTGTGAGCCAGTCAGTTTCTCTAGGCCTGGGCATCCTGATAGGATTTCCTGTGGAACCTGATCTTCCAAGATTAATGAGGTGCTGCTTTGTCTCCCTTAGTCATGACAAGGGAGTGTTGGAGACCTACGTCACCTGCAGCCCTGGGTGCTAGACCTGTCAAAACTGAGGACTTGCACTCTGAGGTCATTACACCACCACCCTCTTCAGACCCATTCCCTTCTGGGATAGCACTGGGACTGTATTGTTGGGATGATCCTGGTGAAACTTTTCCTTTCTGCTGGTGCTCCAAACGTGGGGTTGGAGACTGGGACTTGGCAGGTTGCAGGCAGACCTTTTGACAATATTTGGAAGAAAAATCTTCTCCCGCCAGAAAATAACAGGGTCAGTCAGTCACTTTTCACAGTGGAGCCACACTTTAAAATAACTATGTCCAAAAGCTAATCTTGGGGTGGACAAATGGGGCACAACATTTTGATTAGCTAATTCTGTGTAATATAATTAAACTATTACTAAGAGGAAGAAAATAATGAAATCAATAGAGTCAAATTCATCCTTCTCTATGGGTTTTAGTAGCATTACATAGGATCAGTTTGGTCTGTTGAGAATATTTTATGCACAGGAACTTGGAATATAAACATAAGAACGGCCATACTGGGTCAGACCAAAGGTCCATCTAGCCCAGTATCCTGTCTTCCAACAGTGGCCAATGCCAGGTGCTTCAGAGGGAATAAACAGAACAGGTGATCCATCCTCTGTCACCCATTCCCAACTTCTGAAAAACTTCACTAGATATAGGAGGAATGTAACAATTAACAAGCCATCATGATAATATTGTAACTGTTATAAAAACCATGCAACTTTACTTAAAATATGTGGCTGTGTTTACTGTCTACAGTTTGTGTTAAGTACTGCATTTATGCATAAAACCCTATCTTTTCTCTGGATAACTGGATGTGGATAATTGTATTTAGAGCACCTTATTCATGTAAGTCAATCATTAAAATATCAAAGCTGCACAGACTGAAGGAACAGCAGTTTTTCATCATTACAGTGACCCAAATGAAATGCAAATCGTTTGATAAATGCTTTGGTGTAACTTCTCATCTTCTCTCCAAATATTCTCCTGAGAAATGCATCTTCAACACTAATGCAACAAACGTATTAAGAGTGGGATAAGTGTAAGCTTTTGTCTTCATTAATATAAACACTTCAAACATTTTTGAATGCCTGGAGACAGCAAAATATATTCCTACACAGTTGCCATTATTTTCTGATGTCTTCTTTATTGCTTTTGTTTAACATCTTGATATTAATAAAAAGAACCTATATCTATCTTTATATAACCTTGATCAGCCACTTACCCAGTCAGAACATGGGCAGGTATTTTTTAAACCAACCCTGGGAATCACTTAATTCTTCCATTGGATGAATGATCAGGTACATTCATATATGATTCCAAACACATACAGTTAGTAAACACTAACTGAACACAAAATGAAATTAATAAGCAGTTAAAGAGCAGACACATGCTCAGATTAATTGATAATGTTTTTCACAAATGTACAAATTTTGTAGCAAATATTTACAAAATTTTACAGTGTTTACATAGCTTCATCAGGACTGGCTGCCAATTTTATAATAATGTGGCTATAACAGCATTTATGGAGGGGCAGAAATACAATCTATTCTATAATTCTGTGCATAGGGCCTAACTCTTCTCTTTCTTAAGCAAGTTCAAAAGTGGTGTAACTCTCTTGTCTTCAGCTGAGGTACTCCACTGTGAATTAGAGGAAAATCAGGCCCACCTGGTCATGCCAATTAGGTCTGATAAAGTATTACAGATTGTCAGGACAACAAACATATGTTATATCCCATTGGCCTACTCTCCAGTGGTCTAAAGAACCCATTTCTAGGTTGGATGGGGTCTCTGTCCCAATGGAATGAGTGTAATTCTTATAGTCAGGAGGATGCCTGTGGAGTGTGGGTGTGGCCCTTTATCTGGTAGGTAGGCAATGGAAAATTGCACAGATCGTGGGGCATTACTGAGGGCCGGGGTATTTGCATGGTGGTCTAGTGCCCCATACTTTCTGAGCCTACTTGTTCCTCACAGAAGCACGTATTATTAACTACTTACATGGCAGTAGAACTTTTCATTGCATTTTACAGAGATGAGCCGAAACCCAACCAACCAAAAAAAAAAAAAAGTCAGCCATTGACTTATAAACAGATCACAGGTGATTAGGAAGCTATTGATAGACACTAAATACGGAACTCCCGGATGCAGGATTTACACATTCAGTTTGCATATTAAAACTGTACTTCAGAGCAGCTGTGCCAAATTTGGTGGTTATGTAAACAGTCAGACTCAGTAACTAAATAAGTTAAAGCTGCTCAGAAAACAAGTATAAGTGGCAACTTCCACCAATTTGGGTTTCAGTGCAAGTGAAAAATAGGTACAGTATAAATACCCTGTGGGATTTGAGGAGGTAACAGCAAGAAAAGCGACTATTTTAGCTTAGTTTATTTTTCTATGTCCACTCATTGCGTCTCCTAGGTCTGTAATTTTTACACTCTGTTTTTCATCTCTGAAGTTGACCTGGCTAATTTAAAGTTAAAAGATGGGAAACAAATGGCAGGAATAAATGGTCAGTTTTCAGAATGGAGAGAGGTAAATAGTGGTGTCCCTCAGGGGTCTGTACTGGGACTAGTGCTGTTCAACATATTCATAAATGATCTGGAAAAAGGTATAAACAGTGAGGTGGAAAAATTTGCAGACAATACAAAACTACTCAAGATAGTTAAGTCCAAAGCAGACTGGGAAGTGTTACAAAGGGATCTCAGAAAACTGGGTGACTGGGCAACAAAATGGCAGATGAAATTCAGTGTGGATAAATGCAAAGTAATGCACATTGGAAAACATAATGCCAACTATACATACAAAATGATGGGGTCTAAATTAGCTATTACCACTAAAGAAAGAAATGTTGGAGTCATTGTGGATAGTTCTTTGAAAACATCTGCTTAATGTGCAGCAGGAGCCAAAAATGCTAACAGACTGTTAGGAACCATTAGTAAAGGGATAGATAATAAGAGAATATCATAATGGTACTATATAAAGCCATGGTATGCCCACACCTTGACTACTGCATGCAGTTCTGGTTGCCCCATTTTAAAAAATGATATATTAGAATTGGAAAAAGTTCAACGAAAAGCAACAAAAATAATTGGGGTATGGAACAGCTTCCATACAAGGAGAAGATTAAAAGCCTGGGACTTTTCATCTTGGAAGAGAGATGACTAAGGGGGGATATGATAGAGGTCTATAAAATCATGAATGATGTGGAGAAAGTGAATAAGGAAGTGTTATTTACTCCTTCTTATAACACACAAATTAGGGATCACCCAATGAAATTAATAGGCAGCAGATTGAAAACAAACAAAAGGAAGTACCAGTACTACTTCATATAATGCACAATCCACTGTGGAACTCGTTGCCAGAGGATGTTATGAAGCCAAAAATATAACTGGGTTCAAAAAAGAATTAGATACGTTCATGGAGGATAGGTCCATCAATGGCTAGGAGCCAAGATGATCAAGGATGAAACCCTGTGCTCTGGGAGTAGATGACAGGGGATGGATCACTGAAATTGTGCTGTTCTGTTAATTCCTTCTGAAGCACCTGGCATTGGCCACTGTCAGAAGACAGGATACTGAGCTAGATGGACTATTGATCTGACCCAATATGGCTGTTTTATGTTATTAAGTGTGAATCTCTTCTGTTAATCCCTGAGATATTCTTCAATCACTTATTTTCTGATCAGCATACATCCAGCATGTAATTTTCATCCCTGTTTACATCTAAACTAAATTTACATTACATGTTAATATTTACATCCAGACTTTCATGGGTGATATAGCTGCTTACACCATGTGTGTATCTGACCCATTCTATCTGACTGCTATGGTTCCAATAGACCCTAGTCTTGAAAATATCCCTAATTTACTGCTTGAAAATGGCACATTTGAATGGAATCTGGGGAGGAGGTAACTACCTTCCCAAAATAGCAGCTAGTTATTTGATACATAAAGACTTCCTCCTTCACACTCACTGTCATCAAACTGAGACTGATAGTAGCAAGTAGTCTCTGCTATTTACAATAGGCATACAAAGGTATTTTTAAAAAGTTTTCTCTGACTGATCAAAAAGCTGAAGATAACCCCAGGACTAAGCATAGCTTTTAATATAGTTTTGTGGTCAGTTTTCCTTTAATGAGATGTACAGCTCTTGCTGTGCTGCTGCTGTGTTTCTGCTGGACACTATGCATGTTATAGGGCAACCTTTGAAATAATTGGATCTCCTCATGCATAAAGGAAATGGTTTCCAAAGACTGTTACTGAGTCTCCTGTGTTATTGTCATCCTTGTACTGTTATTTCTTCCCCTGTCACCATCCTCACAAGCATTTCTGAATATTTAGAACTCATATGGGAGATTATGAGGCTATCGGACCTTCGAGTTGATCTTGAATGGCAGCCACACACTCATCAATACCACTGCTGCCTCACTGTTTCTTGCTTTTCAATGCCCACTATGAATAGAGCCAGTCCGAAAACTATTTAGTTCTCACAAAAAATGGTGATAAAAACAATCATTTCCATTTTTGTTGCAATTTTTCTGCAGAAGCTTTTGGGTTTTATCAGAAAATCAATTTTTGTTTGTCTTTTTTTGCCCCAAACAAAAATTAACTTCAGCTGAAATTTTCTGTTTTTTGTTGAAAAAAGGCATGTTGAACATGAACATTTCTCACAGAGATTTTCCATATTGATAAAAAAGCTACTTTTCACTACAAAAAATATTTTGAACAAAATATGTCTAACAACTGTAACTGTGAGTCATAAGAAAACTCCAAAAAGCTCTGACTCATTTTTGAGCAAAATGTCATGTGAGCTCAGTTATTTCTGCTAGGTTCTCATCAGCAGAGACTCACCCCAAACCGTGTGGGACTAAATTCCATTCCGATTTACACATCATGCAACTCCATTAACGTAAGAGGCATTGCACAGGAGGTAAATCAGCACTAAACAAAGTCCACTGTAGATAAAAGAATGCTCTTTCCTGCTCTTAATCCTGTACACCAAAGTACAAAACACCTATATCTTTGTTGTTGTTTTTTACTTTTGTTGTATTCCTGGGTCTTGTGTTACTATAGAATTCTGTCTGTGATTTGCTATTGTTTTTGTTCTCAGAGTCATAGAAATGAGGGATAGAAAAGACCCATCAAGAAAGGGGAAAAAATTCATAGGCAGGAGTCGTAGACCAAGCTGGATGAGCAAGCATCTCAGAGAGGTGATTAAGAAAAAGCAGAAAGCCTACAAGGAGTGGAAGATGGGAGGGATCAGCAAGGAAAGCTACCTTATTGAGGTCAGAACATGTAGGGATAAAGTGAGAAAGGCCAAAAGTCATGTGGAGTTGGACCTTGCAAAGGGAATTAAAACCAATAGTAAAAGGTTCTATAGCCATATAAATAAGAAAACAAAGAAAGAAGTGGGACCGCTAAACACTGAGGATGGAGTGGAGGTTAAGGATAATCTAGGCATGGCCCAATCTCTAAACAAATACTTTGCCTCAGTCTTTAATGAGGCTAATGAGGAGCTTAGGGATAATGGTAGGATGACAAATGGGAATGAGGATATGGAGGTAGATATTACCACATCTGAGGTAGAAGCCAAACTTGAACAGCTTAATGGGATGAAATCGGGGGACCCAGATAATCTTCATCCAAGAATGTTAAAGGAACTGGCACATGAAATTGCAAGCCCATTAGCAAGAATTTTTAATGAGTCAGTCAACTCAGGGGTTGTACCGTACAACTGGAGAATTGCTAACATAGTTCCTATTTTTAAGAAAGGGAAAAAAGGTGATCCGAGTAACTATAGGCCTGTTAGTTTGACATCTGTAGTATGCAAGGTCTTGGAAAAATTTTTGAAGGACAAACTAGTTAAGGACACTGAGGTCAATGGTAATTGGGACAAAATACAACATGGTTTTACAAAAGGTAGATCGTGCCAAACCAACCTGATCTCCTTCTTTGAGAAGGTAACAGATTTTTTAGACCAAACACAGTGGATCTAATTTACCTCGATTTCAGTAAGGCATTTGATATGGTTCCACATGGGGAATTATTAGTTAAATTGGAAAAGATGGGGATCAATATGAAAATTGAAAGCTGGATAAGGAACTGGTTAAAGGGGAGACTACAACAGGTCATACTGAAAGGTGAACTGTCAGGCTGGAAGGAGGTTGCTAGTGGAGTTTCTCAGGGATCGGTTTTGGGACCAATCTTATTTAATCTTTTTATTACTGACCTTGGCACAAAAAGTGGGAATGTGCTAATAAAGTTTGTGGATGACACAAAGCTGGGAGGTATTGCTAACACAGAGAAGGACTGGGATATCATCGGTTTTGGGACCAATCTTATTTAATCTTTTTATTACTGACCTTGGCACAAAAAGTGGGAATGTGCTAATAAAGTTTGTGGATGACACAAAGCTGGGAGGTATTGCTAACACAGAGAAGGACTGGGATATCATACAGGAAGATCTGGATGACCTTGTAAACTGGAGTAATAGTAAGAGGATTAAATTTAATAGTGAAAAGTGCAAGGTCATGCATTTAGGGATTAATAACAAGAATTTTGGTTATAAATTGGGGACATATCAGTTGGAAGTAACAGAGGAGGAGAAGGACCTCGGAGTATTGATTGATCACAGGATGACTATGAGCTGCCAATGTGATATGGCCATTAAAAAAGAAAATACAGTTTTGAGATGCATCAGATGAGGTATTTCCAGTAAAGATAAGGAGGTGTTAGTACTGTTATACAAAGCACTGGTGAGACCTCATCTGGAATATAGTGTGGAGTTCTGGTCTCCCATGTTTAAGAAGGATGAATTCAAACTGGAACAGGTACAGAGAAGGGCTACTAGGATGATCCTAGGAATGGAAAACCTGTCTTATGAAAGGAGACTCAAAGAGCTTGGCTTGTTTATCCTAACCAAAAGAAGGCTGAGGGGAGATATGATTGCTCTTTATAAATATATCAGAGGGATAAATATTAGCGAGGGAGAGGAATTATTTAAGCTTAGTACCAATGTGGACACAAGAACAAATGGATATAAACTGGACACTAGGAAGTTTAGACTTGAAATTAGACGAAGGTTTCTAACCATTAAAGGAGTGAAGTTCTGGAACAGCCTTCCAATGGGAGTTGTGGGGGCAAAAAACATATCTGGCTTCAAGACTAAGCTTGATAAGTTTATGGAGGGGATGGTATGATGGGATAGCCTAATTTTGGCAATTAATTTATCTTTGATTATTATCAGGTAAATATGCCCAATGGTCTGCAATGGGATGTTAGATGGGGTGGGATCTGAGTTACTACGGAGAATTCTTTCCTGGGTGCTGGCTGGTGAGTCTTGCCCACATACTCATGGTTTAACTGATCGCCATATTTGGGGTCGGAAAGGAATTTTCCTCCAGGGAAGATTGGCAGAGGCCCTGGAGGTTTTTCGTCTTCCTCTGCAGCGTGGGGCATTGGTCACTTGCTGGAGGATTCTCTGCACCTTGCGGTCTTTAAACCACGATTTGAGGACTTCAATAACTCAGACATAGGTTAGGGCTTTGTTACAGGACTGGGTGGGTGAGATTCTGTGGCCTGCATTGTGCAGGAGGTCAGACTAGATGATCATAATGGTCCCTTCTGACCTTAAGTTTATAAGAATCTAGTTCATTTCCTTGCCAATACACCTTTCTTTGTCCCTCCTGTATATTTTCTAGTGTTTTTTCCAGTCTAGCATTAAAAGTTCCAAGCAATGGGGCTTCCACTGCTTCCCTGTGGGATGCTGTTTCACAGCCTCATAAGGTATATCTCTCACTTGAAGTCAATGGGAACTTCATGTACGGAGCACCTCTCAGTGGCCCCTAGTGGTATGTCTACACTGCAAATAAAACAAAAGAGCCCCCCAAACCCTGTGGCAGTGAGTCTCAAAACTGGCATCTTCAGGCTTGTGGGGCTCACACTACAGTGCTAAAAATAGGAGTGTAGATGTACCTGCTCAGGCTCTGAGACCCACCCACCTCACTGGGTTTTAGAGCCCAAACAGGAATGTCCGTGCTGCTATTTCTAGTGCTGTAGCACAAGACATGAGCTCTGAGTCTCACTGCCGCAGATATTTTGCAGTGTAGAAGTAAGAGTAAATTAAAAAAATATATATTGCAGGTCCTGGGGAAAAATATGCATTCATGTGCTCAAACAGATAATTGAGTGCATAAAATATATATGGATCATTGTAGATACTTGGCTTATGGAGCAACACATAAACCCTGATTTTATAGAGCTTCCTGGAGACAGCCATCATCTCTAATTCCAAATGTTGGATTAAAATAGCTGGGATTTATCCTCGTACCATTCACAAGCATTTACTCCATTGGGGGATTGGGCAGAACATGGAAATGATAACCCCAGAATGAAACTGTAATACATCTGATATTAGGGTGACCGGATGTCCCTTTTTTATAGGGACAGTTCCGTTTTTTGGGACTTTTTCTTATATAGGTGCCTATTACCCCTATCCCCGTCCTGTTTTTTCACAGTTGCTATCTGGTCACCCTATCTGATATTGCATGCGTATATAAGCTTAACTTTCAATGGGGGAAAAATTTCAAACCCCATTTTTACAGGTGGTTTTACTCTCTCAACATGATCCTCTGAAATGTGCCTTCATGTGCTGAACATCTTATATATTTTTCATGCTTGTGATGACTGAGAATAACATACCATATTTTGGGTCATTCTCTACACTGTTTTATTTCCTCATTTACAAATAATTAAGATATTGGTTTTCTTTTCTTAGGCCAAGGATCAGAAGGAGTACATCATGCCACAAATTTAAATTGCATGAGAAGCTCTCAGCTACAGATCTGAAAGGGATATAAAAAAGGATATAAAATACTGACAGGAAAGCCTCACGGGCTAGGCTCACTGGCCATAATTTCAAGGTTAATGATGGTAGAAAATGCCTTGTCAGTGCTCAGAGTGATCCCCATACCAGCACCATACTTTCTACTAGAGGCAGAATACTCTGCTTTTATAGCAGCCCTGACATTTCCTCAGCCTGTCCTTACACTGGATGAATTGCTGCACCTTTACAATTTTCCTTGTTACGTTAATTAATGCCTTAAAAGCCAGTGGTAGGTGACACCCTCCTCTGAGTTGTCGCATTTTCCAAGTTGGACAATTAAGTTTGGATTTCATGCTGTGCTGCGTGGAAGAAGTGGAAGGCAAAAGTAGCTTTTTGCCTCATTCTGAGCTGCTCTAAAGGCCAAAAGGTGCTCAGTGAATTGCTGTCATATACGGCAGCCTCCTGCTGCTGCTTGTGGGCTGCTCTGTAGCATGGAGCAATCTAGAATCACCACAGTGGTATGCACTATAGAGACACTCCTCTTGTCCCTGGCTCTACCGCCAATATGCCTGCTGCAGCAGGGCTTGCAATGGAGGGGCAGCATAGGGCTACCTACAGTGACCCTATGTAGGACCTGCACCAAGTAAATGCTTCTCTGGTTCCTTGGGGGCTGTTTATGGCCCCTATGCAGCAACAGTGATGTGGTGGCATATAGAGACTGCAGTGGGGTGAGAATCTCACCTCCAGTGCTGCAAGGTTCATTTCCAATGTAAGATCAGAACATGACATTTGAGGAAGATTCCAGCTTGTTCCTGTGTTTCAGAGGCATTATGAGGCAATGAGGGGTATACAATGTGATACTTTTTAAGGGCCATGTTCTCAAAGGTGCCTCATCCTATCCTTTGTTAGTGTGCATTATCACTTGTGCAGTCATATAGAATTTACATGTCCCAGGACCCATTTATGGATGAAAAGAGAACACAAATGTGTTTACAAGCATAAGTTCAGCCATGTGAGTGCACAAGTGAAAGTAAACGTGCTCCCACTAATGTGCAAAACTTGTATGCACAAAGTAGCATGCACATAAATGGAGGCCAGGTTTTGAGGATTGTATCCTAAATGTTGTTCAGTTTCCCCAAGAAGCTTGTTTTCATCCATAGACGTGAAAAAAGTGCCATGTTTTGTAATGAATGGGTGAATTTATGTAATATTTTCAAATTATCTGGGGTGATGGGAGGGTTGTTTTCCTTTGATCATGGTGAGGTTTTTCATAATTTATAGCAGCTTGCGGATAAGGATCTCAGTATATTTTGTAAAGATTGGTAAACTGAGGCACAAAGAGGTTAAAGCCCATCTCGTCAATGGTATTTAGGTGCCTAACTCACATTGTTTTCAATGAATGTTAGGTCCCAAAATACCCTTGAGAAACTAAGCCTAAGTGACTAGCTTAAGATGATCACAGTGAGAAAGTGTCTTGGAGGAGAACAACTCCCAGCAGGTCTTCTGACATCCTGTCCCAAGCTCTAACTGTATTATGTTAATAGAGGCTCCTTAAAAAATCCTGCTGACAACAAGATTAAATTCTTTTTTACTGTTCATTAGAGATGTGCATCTACTAGTTACAGTCTATGGTAGGGCACAGCCACCACAGATTTTTTTTAAATATATAAACACGAACTCACCCATTGTCTCCTAAATGCATGGGAGCTTCTGAATGCAATATTAATACATTAGTTATAAGCCTGACTTCAGGGTAAGAGAAAATTAAATCTATTAATCAAGGAGTGTTTTTACCTCACTGAAGGAAGCTGCAGTTGTCACAAGGGTATCATACTATCTAGAGAACGCTTTTAGCAATTTGGCAAACAAAATCATACAAGTTTTACATTTCTGTTTTCTGCAAAGTTTATCTTTTTGCAAAATGAATTGACATTTATAGTTAGGGTCCTACCAAATTCACAGCTATGAAAAACATGTCACGGACTGCGAAATCTGGTCTTTTATGAAGCAGCAGCTCTGCCTTCAGAGCTGGGCTCCTGGCCAGCAGCTGCCACTCACCATTGCCCAGCTCTGAAGGCAGCGCTGCTGCCAGCAGCAGTGCAGAAGTAAGGGTAGCAATACCACAACCCTCCTACAATGACCTTGTGTGACCCCCCTCAACTCCTTTTTGAGTCAGGACTCCTAGAATTACAACGCTGTGACATTTCAGATTTAAATAGCTGAAATCATGAAATTTACTATTTTTAAAATCCTATGACCGTGAAATTGACCAAAATGGACCGTGAATTTATAGTTTAATTTGATAAAATTACAGCATTCATTGCACAACTCTAAATGTTTTTGAGTTGATTTTTTCTTCTTTTTTTACACTTGGGTCCACCTTTAGCACTTCAGTGGTAATAAACAGAAATGTAAGGTATTTTTAATTATTCAGAACCACTTTCACTTGGGCTCAAACTTTACAAACATAAAGTCTCAGTGTCTCCATGAGGCACTGTGGTTGCTGTTAAAACTCAATTTACTCTATCACAGCATCTGAGATCCCACAGTTATTGTAAATGTAGGAAAATTCTGTAGCATCTCAGATAGCCTGGGTGGTACTTGATAAATGTTGATTTTTTTTTTTTAGGTCTCGATTAATCAAGCTATCCTTATTCAGCAAAGCATTTAAACGTGTTTAACTTGAAGCAGGTGCTTTACTGAAGTAAGGCCTTCATGAGAACAACATAGATAGATAGTAGTAGGTCCATTTTCCAGATGAGGAAGTTGAGACACGGGGATGTGAAGTGACTTGTCCTAGGAAAGCATGAGTCAGTGGCAGATCTAGAATTAGAACACTAGTATGCCTGCCTTCCAGCCAGCGTCAAACAACAATTTAAAGCTAGAGCTGAGAAATATAATCCAGGAAGGCTAATTTGTAGTCCTTTCCTCTAATATTAGGCTGCCTCCACTGAATTATTATCAAAGTATTTCACAGCTGCTCCTGAGAAGGGAAATTTTGCTGTATACAGTATTTTAAAGGTGAGATTTTGGTATCCTACTCTCACTCAGTGTCATAACAATAAATTGATGTTTGAAGCTACAAAGAGCCAAGATGCTTAATTGTAAATTACTGTAACCCTATTAACTTCATTGTGGCTATGCTGATTTCCACCAGCAAGTGTCTATTTCTTGGTCAAAGTCTAATCTCTTCTAAATAAATAACTTTTACTACGCTGACCTAAGATAAACTTTAACCACAATTCATTAAAATTTATAAATGTTTAGTAGAATGTGTTTTTAAACTGCTCTATTTGGATGGTTTAAGTAAGGATCTGAACATAAGATAAAGGCCATTAAAGCATTGTCATTTTGATTTGAAAAAAGCTTCCTAAAGGTCATAAAAAGGAGCATCACAGTTAAAACTACATTTTGTCTGATGCACAAGCTGAAGGAAGCTTCCCAGCTAAAATATCTCTAATACTATGTTCCATCCCTAGTGTATATTTTCACAAATATTTTCTTGTTTTACATATTTGATTTTCATCCAAAATGCTGACACAGTTCCACTTGGGTTTTTCAGTCTTACAACATTTATGCAGGCAGCACAATAGCAGCATGCTTCATTGCCAGAGTTTCATTTGAGTTCTTTTTTTTTTTAAATTCTCCCCACTTTCTAAAGAAGAATGTTTAAGTGGTATTTCATTATTCAGTGTGTGGACCTCCAAGAATAAATAACTTTACCAACAAAATAATTATTATTCAATTATTGCATTGAACTGCTTCAAATTGTCTTTCTAAAGCTACACAAATAGTGAGCCCTGCACTACACTTAACAAAACTATCTAAAATGTGGAATATACTCATTTTTTATGATAAAAAGGAAAAGAAATTGAAGATATATTATTTTGTCTGGGTGGGGTGAGCACAGACTCCTCCTTTCAATAAGGGGTTCTTCATAGTTGTATTAAGTTCATTTATATTACATACATGCATGCATGTGTGGGCACACACATGAATTCACTTGAATTAGTTAGTATATAACATAGTTCTTGGAATGTGCGGAGGGTTTTTAAAGGGTTTTGTTTATTGTTATTTAAAAAGAAAGCTCATAAATCAGTCCTGGTAGTATTAATTATGATTCAAAGCTATGTGCTTTTGTAATAAAAAACTGTTCTGCTTTCCCATTCCCTGGGTGATAATTTATCCCATTTTTACCTTACCTAGGCAGATTTTAACACTGAATTGCTGAGACCTCTGAATTATCAAAGGGCTGACATTGTGCCATACCCAAATCCTACTCCTGCTTCTGCATCCCTTTCGGATTTGTCTGGATTACCATTTGTGGACCTGTTTTAATTCCAGATAATTTTCAATTAATTCAAGTTCACTAAGGGCTTGTCAACATGGCACTGCAAAGTGCTCTAAAGGGGTGTGATTTGTAAAGTGCTCTAACTGCCCCATGTAAACCCTGCCAGCTTGCTGTAAAAGGTACCTGGTTTGCTTTAACCTAGGTAGCTTTTAGAGCTTGCCAACAGGGTCTATGTGGGGGCAGTTAGAGAGCTTTACAAATCACCCCCCTCTAGAGCGCTTTGTCACGTCGTTTAGACAAGCCTTTAAAGGAAGGTAAATCTCATCTACACATAGCAAACATAGTTCAGGACACAAACATTTGTGGAGTGTCGAGACTAGTATTTATTGTTGGTTAATTTACATTGATTCACAACAAAACTTAAAACAAGACCCTGGAATGCAGATTTAAAAGAATTTATCTAACTACAAACTCTTACTTCATTCCAGAGATCCCTGAAGATCCACAAATCGCAGAAGAATATTATAACGATGGATTTGATTCTTGTTCGGAAACAAGTGAGGAGGAGGAGGAGAACATGGAAGTATCACAGACTGTCTCTAAAACAAATCAACAGGTATACATGCTTCTTTGTGTTAACAGCATATGTGCAGGTGCTAATTTTTCCAATTAAAATAGCAAATAGTAAAATACCAAAGTGTTTAATCCTGAGAGGTTGAGCAGCTGACTTGAGAACTATGGGTGTTTGGTGCCTCTTGAAATCACTGGCAGGAGAGTGAGTGAGTGAAAGATGCCTACATCACTTCAACATTAGGGGTAAAACTTCCAAAGGCGTCTTAGTGACTTAGGAACTTGAGAGTAAAATTTTCAAAACTGACATGGGCACTTAGGGGCCCAAGTCTCATTGTAAGCTAATGGGCTGCAGACTCCTGAATGCCTAAGTCACTTCTGAAAGTGGGTTTTATCTTCCAGAGTCACTTAGGAGCTTTTGAAAATTTTACCCTAGACCTTCAACCTATGTGTTGTATGCGTTTGAATTGTACTATCTGTTTCTAATTTCAGTTGCAAGCTCTTGATGGGACTGTGACTTTTTACATTTTTATGGAACCAAACATCCTGCTACTGCTAAACAAATTATAAATAACTTCTAACTAGATGATTGCCCCAAACTGTAGTTTTTCTTCTTAAGGCACAAATAAGGTTGCTTGCTATTGTGTGTAGGGAAGTATAACTGCCTTTCTAACACTGTGTTAGGGAATCAGGAATCTATGCCATCAGTTAAACTGGGCTTACACAAAAACAGTTTCACTTCTGATCTGGAAATGTCCAGGTATTATACATAAACCAAGGTACCATTCAGACTGAACACGAAAGAAGGCGATCGTGTTTCAATTGTGTTTTGCTGCAGAGAAAGTTTTAAAAAAGAAATTAACGTCTTAAAAAAAGCTTACTGGAAATCAAAATAGTCTTAAGACTGTGAAAACAGCACTTGATCAGATATATATGTCCCTTCAGAAGTATGAATCTCCTTCCCACATTGTTTTTACTACAGACGTATGAACATTCAGAAGCAGTATGTATATCCTGGTAAAGCTGCTGGGCAGTGATTTTGCAAAGTAATAATTAGTCAATCAAAAATCAGTGGAATATGTCAGGGAACGCTTTTGATGTGATTAATCAGGATCTCTAGTCTGCAAGGGCTGCATAGACTGAATCTAACAGTGGTGCATAAGCCACTCAGCTGCTTGAAAAATCCATCATAATGTACTCCCAAAAATACACTATTGCTCACTTTCATCAGCCCTTATTGTATTTTTCTTCTTAGCGCTATGCTTTAAGTTTTCATTTGACTTTCATCATTGATGTCAGAGAGTTCAGTCATAAAGTGTTAGTCAGTAGTGGTTTTGAACATGAAGACTGCTCCTTAGAATTAACAAAAGACAGCAGATATAAATAGAGTTCTTAATAATACAGAGTAAATTAGGTATTGGCAGTCAGATTTAGGCAGAGTGACATTTAATCATTTCTTAGTGATTCACAATTCAGTGACAAGAAGAGCTAGTATGGGGTTGGGAGAAATGTTTAATTGACATTCCTTGTCAGAATCTGATCCCTCATCTACATATGCCTATTTGTTTTCCCCCACAGCACACATGCACAGATTCTGTTAACATTACGGAAAGATGTGTGTGCATAATGAGAAGGAGAGCACCCCCTGCAATATCCACTTTTTTAGCACTGCTTTTGTCAAAGAAGTGACTCTTTTTCTTTGGCTTTCCCCTATATCAGCATCATTGTTGTGGCAGAGGCTGATCCTGTTTGAGAATATTGTTAATACAGTCAATCTTTCACTTTTCAGGGGGAAAAAAAGCTGAATTTTAAATTTTCCATTTTACAGGTGAAGAGTTGGGAACTGGGCCTGATCCGAAGCCCACTGAGGTTAATGGGAGTCTTTCTATTGACTTCACTGGACTTTGGGTCACACTCAATATGAGTAAAACTAAAATCTTTTTGGTAGAGTCTGCCTTACTAGTAAATTTCAGGGACTACTTCTGCTCCCATTGATTTTAATGGCAAAACTCCAATTGACTTCCATGGGAGTACGATTGGACCATTAATGTGGAGTGAAGCCCTTTTGATATATCATTCATACCCTTCCTTCCTTGAACTAACCTGAAAAAATACTACCACCAGTGAAGTGGTTTGGATGTGTGTTTTTAAATGCGTTGTACTGTGTTACCTATGAACTCCTGCAGAGTCTTCATTCTGTAAGAAGTTTACCTTCATAGTAACAGTAGTGGCATGATCAATGAATCCTTTATTACATGCATGGGGCACAACCAGGGGTGAAAGTAACTTAAAGGACTTGCCGGTACTCCAGAATCCAGAGGAGGGGCGTGGCCTCAACCGGAAGAGGCGGAGCCTTTAAATCCCCTGATTTAAAGGGCCCGGGGCTGGGGCTGTGGTAGCAGCAGCTGGGAGCCCCAAGCCCTTTAAATCACCCCCTGAGCTCCCAACTGCAGAGGTGGCTGGGAGCCCTGGGGTTCGGGGGCAATTTAAAGGGCCCGGGGCTCTAGCTGCTGCTACCACAATTGCTGACGGAGCCCCAGGGCTCCAGCAGCAGGGCCCAGGGCTCCTGCTGCCACTACCCTCCAGGGCCCTTTAAATCGTCTCCAGAGCCCTGCTGCTGGAGCCCTGGGGTAGCGGCGGCAGGGCGCTGGGGGGTATTTAAAGGGCCCAGGGTGGTAGAGGCAGCGGGAGCCCCAAACCCTTTCAATAGCCACCAGAGCCCTGCTGCCACTACCCCAGGGCTCTGGCAGGCTCCAGCGGCGATTTAAAGGGCTCAGGGCGGTATCGGTGGCAGGAGCCCTGGGCCCTTTAAATCGCCACCTGATCCCTGCAGCCGCTACCCCAGGGCTCCGGCAGGCTCCAGCGGCGATTTAAAGGTCCCGGGGTGGTATCGGCAGCAGGAGCCCTGGGCCCTTTAAATCGCCACCTGAGCCCTGCAGCTGCTACCTCATGGCTCTGGCAGCGGGGCTCTGGCAGCAATTTAAAGGGCCCTGGGCTCCTGCCCTTTAAATTGCTGCCTCAGGAAGCCGGTCCACTCCGGTATGGCACACCAGCTCTTGCCGGCAGGGATGGCAGCTTTGTAGAAATTTTGATGGTGCCCAGAACCTGCCCCTGCCCAAACTCTGCCCCCTCAAACTCCACCCCCCACCTGCCCAAGACTCTGGGAGGGAGTTTGGGTGGGGGAGGAGGTCTGGGGTGCAGGCCCTGGGCTGGAGCAGGAGACTGGGGTGCAGGAGGGGTGCAGGGTGCAGGCTCTGGGAGGGAGTTTGGGGATGGGAGGGAGTGGTGAGGGAGGGGATGCAGGTTCTGGGAGGGAGTTTGGGGATAAGAGGGGGTGTGGAGGGAGGGGGTGCAGGGTTGAGGGCTGTGGGGTGAGGCTGGGGATGAGGGGTTTGGGGTGTGGGAGGGAGTGGGGAGGGAGGGGGTGCAGGTTCTGGGAGGGAGTTTGGGGATAAGAGGGGGTGTGGAGGGAGGAGGGGCAGGGGTGAGGGCTATGGGGTGAGGCTGGGGTGGATTTGGGATGTGGCTGGGATGAGGGGTTTGGAGTGAGGGAGGGGACTCAGGGTTGAGGCAGAGGGTTAGGGTGCAGGGGGATGAGGGCTCTGGCTGGGGCTGGAGATGAGTGGTTTGGGGTGTTGGAGAGGCTCAGGGCTAGGACAGAGGGTTGGGGTGCAGAGGGGATGAGGGCTCTGACTGGGGGTGTGGGCTCTGGGGTGGGGCAGGGCTGGGGATGAGTTTGGGGTGCAGGCAGGCTGCCCTGGGACTGGAGCCAGAGAGGAGGACTCCCCCCAGCCCTTTCCCTGCTGGCAGCAGCGAGCTCTAGGGTAGGGACCCCCTTCTCCCCCCCCCGTCACTGCACATGCTCCTAGGGCCCCTCTCAGGTCCAGGAATCCCTCTTGCCTCCCCTGTGGTGGGTGCCATGCCGGGGGGGGGGGAGGAGGGGCGCTGCCATCACATGTGCACCTTCTCCCCTGCTGCTGCCCCTCACTGGGGCTGCCCCTTGCCCAGCATGGGGCAAGAGCAGTGACTGTGGGCAGGGGGACGGCTGTACTGGTGGAGGGTCCCTCTGGAAACTGAAAGGGTCCAAGGGGGGAAGGCAGACTGCCCTGGCAGTAGTATAGGGGGCACTAGGACCCTGTGGCAGCAGTTAATGCAGGCAAGCAGCATGGAGCTGCAGGGGACAGGGAGAGACAAACCGGGACCCAGGGAGGTGCATGGGGGCAGCAAAGGGGGGCCGGGGCACACTCAGGGGAGGCGCGGGGGGGCAGCAGGTAGGGCCAGGGGGGAGACCCGGCCCCGAAAATTCGTGGAGCTGGGCTCCCGGACCCTCAATTTTGCTGGAGCCAGGAGGCAGAGTCAGAGAGGGAGAGAATGCTCCATTTTTTTGCTGGTAGATACTGCACCTTTTCTTACCAGTCCTCCGTACCGGCCCGTACCCGCTTACTTTCACCTCTGGGCACAACTCCATTTTACCTAAGGGAGGAGGATATGCAGAGGAGCCCTGCACCTTGGCTGTCATTTGGGACAGATTCAGTGTCACAAATCTCTGCTTAATTCTCCGGCCCAAAGCCAGTTTACTCAGGTTTTGTGCAGAGGAGAGGGAAGATTTAACCTTTAATAACTTTGACAATTACTTTTCCAGGCTTCTGGCTCCCTGATGGTCTTATACATGTATTTGTTCAAGGAACACTGCTTTTCTAACTGCATGAGAGCTAACAAGGACAAATAGCAAGGGAATCTGAAAACTTTCTTTAAAAATCATCAGCAAAAAATGTTGCTGTTCAATAAAAGTTTCATGTTGGCTTTAATTTAGCTGACGTGATAATGGACACACTCCATTTCAATTGATTGTCTTGCTATTTATGCTTGCTTTTGGTGCTAATGCTAATATAGGACTTATCTTCGATGATTTGGTAAGGCAAATGTCTAGTTAATTCTATACATTAGCTTCCTATTTTGAATGTCTGCTTAGACTCCAGAGCCAGGTCAGCAGCTGGTGTAACTTGGTATAGCTCTGTGAGCTTCATCAGAGCTGTGCTGAATTACACCAGTGAGAATTGGGCTCAACATATCTGAGATACAGCAACAAACTTGACTTTGTGGTTCTGCATATAAAAACACATGCAGTATGTTTTAATATGCCTATAAACCAGACTTGGTAGACTATGGGTGCTGGCAGACTGTGTGCTGCTGTTCACCCAAGAAGTGCTCCATTAGGTTCCTAATGCATGCCTTGGCATAGACTGTTGCTGTTAGAATACGATTCTTTACTTTTACGTTTAACATGTCTATGCGTTCGTCCAGGATAGCTTCTTTGCATGGAAGAGCCCTTCCATGTTCATTTGCAAAGCCCCTTACCGCTCCTCATTAAGGCTTTGCCTTCTCAGCAAAATAGGTATATTTTTTACATTGAGGTAACTATCTTGATGTAAAATCTGAGTGGAGCCAAAACACAGATAGTTTTACCTCAGTGTAGCTAACTGAAATCAACCATATACCTCTCCCCCACACTCAGCTGACTAAGATTGACCTTGACTAGCTACATCCAGGGCCGGCTCCAGACCCCAGCGCGCCAAGCGCGCGCTTGGGGCGGCATTTTGCCGGCAGGGCAGCAGGCGGGTCCGGCGGACCTTCCGCAGTCATGCCTGCGGGAGGTCCACCGGAGCCGCGGGTCCAGTCGACCTCCCGCAGGCATGACTGCGGAGGGTCCGCTGGTCCCGCGGCTCCAGTCGGCCTCCTGCAGGCATCACTGCAGACTGTTCGCTGGTCCCGCAGCTCGGGTGGACCTCCCGCAGGCATGACTGCGGATGCTCCACTGGAGCCGCGGGACCAGAGAACCCTCCGCAGCTGCGGGAGGTCCCCTGGAGCCACGGGACCAGCAAACCCTCCGCAGTCATGCCTGCGGGAGGTCCCCTGGAGCCGCGGCTCCGGTGCACCTCCCGCAGGCATGACTGCTTGGGGCGGCCAAATTCCTAGAGCCGCCCCTGGCTACATCGAGGTAAAAACTACAGTACCTTTGATTCACCAGGATTTTAAAAACACACCATTTTTGCAAGGAAGACATAGGGTACGTCTACATAGGGATAAAAGACCAATGACACAGCCACATATCGCAGGGTCCAGGGCTAAAAATTACTGTGTTGCCATTCAGGCTCGGACTGGAGCCCAAGCTCTGGGGCCCTTCACCCTCAGTGTCCTAGAGCATGGACTCCAGCCTGAGTTCAAACATCTACACAGCAATTTTTTCAACCCTGGACGCTGAGCCATGCAAGCTTGAGTCAACTCACCCAGGCCAACTGTGGGGTTTTTAAATCCCTGTCTAGACTTACTCTAAGTCTCTCTTGAAGATCTGTTGTGAGGTCTACAGAAAATGATGTCATAATGACATGCGAGAGGATCCATTTGGGAATAGTTAACATAATCTCATATAGGTAGTGCTGAGCCCCTTACCCAGCTATCTATCTGTCTGTCTTTAGATTGTCCATTCCCTGGGGACTTCTTTTCATTGTTGGTGCTACTGGAAATAAATAATAATTATGTAAAAGCTCAATTTGTGGGGATAGTGAGGAAGGAGAATCCAGGCACTGTATCCTTCCACCAGTTCCTATTAGACAGAGAAAACAAGGAGACAGTTATTAACACTTTTTCCCTGCAATTTTGAATATATTCCTTGCTTGTTAATTTTTTTTAGACCCTCATTTCATTTTTTTAAAAAGACATCTTTAGTCATTGATACCCCCCTGATCCCAGATGGATGAATCTAAGCCAATTAAAAATATTAAACACTTCCCTTTTTAACTTTGACAGCAGAAAATTATTTCAAAGCAGCTTCTCAAACTGCGGTTGAAAAGGCATCTTAGAGCTTTGAGGGTTGGGCAGTTTAAAACTGTCACTTTTCACCTCCCGACCTTTCCTCCCTCTCTCCTCTCACCATATGCCTGCAGCCATCCTGAGCAATGAAGGAGTATATAATAGTGGGGAACTGCCTGGATACCCATAACCTGTTCATTTTAGGCCTGAATATTTGGGGGTGGGGGAGTCTGATTATGTAGGTTTTATGTTGAGAGCATCTTTTTTTTTAATTGGGGGTGGGATGTGCAATTTGGACTCCACTGAAACACACCTTTCCACATTAACTCTTGCTAGCAAAGTGTTTTTGTTTGTGTTTGTAAAAGCAGCAAAGAATCCTGTGGCACCTTATAGACTAACAGACATATTGGAGCATGAGCTTTCGTGGGTAAATTTGGACTCTTTGCTGCTTTTACAGATCCAGACTAACACGGCTACCCCTCTGATACTTGTTTGTGTTTGTTACTCCATTAGGCTACAGTACACACAGTTAGGATACTATATTGGTGCTTTAGTAGAACAATTATATGCTTTAACCCAGCATTAGCAAAAATGGAAAATTTGGAAAATCATTTCATCTTCGTAGCTTCGGGATACACCAACTGTATAAAGAAGGGAATGGTGGGCAAAGCAAAATGATCAATAATCCAACACAAAAACTTTCAGCAAAATACAAAGTTTCTGCTGAAAGACAATATATCCTCAACTTACATGCAAAAGGCTCTTTTCTCTATAACGGCTCATTTCTTACCCAAGGGAAGTTCTGCCCCGATGAAGCCATGCTTCCTACCTGCGCCAGGAATGGGAGCAAAACTTAATATATTGCCTTCGTCTTAAGTATATTGCTGTCAGGCACCGTAGGAACAATGACTGTCAGAATTCAGCTACAAACCTGGATGTTTCCTTTAGATGTCTCCTCAGACTCTAGAGCCAGACTTTCAGCTGGTGTAAATCAGCATAGGTCCACAGACTTCCTCAGAGCTGTGCTGATGTGTCCCAGTGAGAACGGGACTCAACATGTCTCTTTGAGATACAGCAACAAACCTGATTTTGTAGTTCTGCATAGAAAAACCCATACAGTATGTTTCAATATGTCAGTAAACCAGACTTGGTAGGCTGTGGGTGCTGGCAGACTGTCAAAGGGTTGATCAGCAAGCTTGTCTGTAAACATCTGAAACAGACCTCTGAATCCCCACAGCAGAGCAGAAATTTTATCCCCCCCACCTCTTCTCATCTTTTTTTTTTAAAGTAAGGTCTTGTCTACATGGCAAGTGAGTGCGCAGCAGCCATGGTGTGAATCTACAGCGCTTTAGCCTGCTGCACACTAACTCGTTGTGTGGATCCTGCTATCGCACACGACAAGTTCCGTACCTCAAAGCACACCATGGAATTTTGTGTGCTGTAGGAGAGTCCATGCAGTGAGTTAGTGCACGGCAAGCTAGTACGCTCTAGATTTATACTCTGGCTTGCACTAAACTAATGCGCCATGTAGGCAAGCTATACGTTTGTTACTGGTGAGAGGTGCTGGTTTAACACACTTATTTACATACAGAACAAATGCAATGTTGGTAATAGTATTGCAGACTTCCGCACAGTATCTAGTCAATCTGTTTCAACTCTCATGTGTGGGACTACCCAGGTGAAAGGATAGTTCAATCACCTGGACCACTGAGTCTTCGCTTCTTTGCTGAGGTTGCTAACACAGATACCATTTAATGCCCTACAAATCTAACTTTAAAATACCAGAGTCTGTTTCAGATATAAGCACATTAAGCAACTTAAGGCCATATAAAATTAAATCATGCTTAATCCTAAGAGTTCTCACTTGAGCACAAACAAGCATTAGCCAGCTAAAGATTGCCAGTTTAACATGGTATATAGTCAGTGAAGCATGGCTACTAGCCATCTGCTTGTATTTGAAGTACCTAGTAGAGTACAAATAGCAGTTTGTGTACAACAGCCATTCCCCCCAACTACAGGAGCCTAGAATGGACAGTTTAGTAAGATGATGTCGAAATATAAAATATCATGCTAGTCTTAAAGTATGAAGGTAATTCCATGTGGCTAGTGTAGTTTGTTTTACACACTACTATAATGTATTCCTTACACAGGACACTGATTTAAATTTAAATTTAAGTTTTAGAATCGATATACATTGTTAAAATATTATGGATGAAATCCTGGACCTATTGAAATTTTGCCATTGATTTTAATGGGACCAGGTTTTCGTCCTGTAGCTTCAAATAGTACAGAAGTGCCACACTTTTAAATAACATACTGTAACCTGTCTTGAAAATTGCACTTAGAGTTTACCTTTTGACTTCAGCAGAATATGTTAACTTCTCACTGAAACATGCCCTGCTATGTACTTTACATTCAGGACTTCAGCTTATCTTCACCAAAGTGCATGAATAATTCTTGGAGGAATCAAGGCCATGATTGCAGAAAACTATGGTCTGTTTATCTAGTGCTTCAAATAAAAAAAAGCTATAATCTTTTTTCTTAAAGTAAAAAATCCCCAATTAGTAATTGCAGCTACAAATTATAATATTTTCTATGAGATGCAGGCAGGTAAAACATGAGGCCTTAGAAACTTTGGAATCATTAAGATGCTCTCATTTTCCCCTGCTCAGCATGATATTGCTTTAGATATTTCAGGACTAATTAATGTAAAATGCTGATGTTTTTGCTGAGATTGCAAGTGATACTAAAGAGCAGCACAAATTCTGTAAAACATCCTGCATATTTGTTGTACGTGTTTGTAGTTCTGTAAGGCAACTAATGTTAGAAAATCATTGTCGCTAATATCACCCGAAACTTGACACTTGGGAACAAAAAAAGTAGAAAATGGCCTTGCTCAGTGGGTTCAATTGTGCATATTTTTTTACAATATGGAGTTCCAGTGTTGACATCAGTAAGATTACTCAGAGTAGGAAACTCCTTGATAGTTAGTGTTTGCAGGATCACACTCTTGGTGTAGAATGTTTAACATTCTAATGTTCTAATTCTAATGTTCTAATTCTAATATTCTTTTTCACTCTTCCACAACCAGGACAGTGATGTCGAGGCAATGGTCGGGTATTTGGAGAATGTCCTGAATAACAGCTCTCTAGGTGAGGTGATGTCTCTTCTCCAGAACTAATAGTAATATTTACTAAAGTCTTCTGCCATCTTTATGGTCTGCATTCTACTCACTCCCTTTTCAATCCAACTGCTTTAAGATGATTTTATAAAAAGTGGCCTTCTTTAAAATTGCCTCCTTTGTTAACTCCAGGAAACATCAAATGCAACTGCATGTAAAGATGACATTGTTTTGCTATCATGTTGTGAAATGGACAGAAAGCATTATGGATAGTAGTAAACTGAAGCATATAGTGATGGTGTCCATAAGAAAAGATTTTGAAAACTTGATATCAGAAAACTTTCTCCTCCAAAGAAAAAAATCTTTAAACCTGTCATATGTAAAGAAGCAGATTATTTTCACTTAGGCCAAAAGGACCATGGAGTTCAGTTGCATAGTGAAAGTTGTTAGGCATTAAAAAGTCTGGTTGAAGTGTCTTATTGCTATCATTTTCCTAGAGTGGAGAAAAGATTTTGCTGCTTTAGGGATAAAACCCAGCTTTAACATTTATTTTTAGAATGGACCAGCTCTGAGTCTGCTAAAGCTAATTAGCAATTTATCACACGATAAGAGAGAGAGGCCACCTAGGAGAAATATCGTGTCACATTGCCCAGATGAAAAATACTGCAATCGTGTATTTGTGACTGCAAGAAAAAGAAAAGAAAAATAACATGTTGTTTCAAGTTACAGTATTTACGAGCTTCATGACATTACATGTGATTGGATATTTTCTTCCATTCCTCCTCCCTCGTCAGTGATCTCAGCATGGTCAAGTGAATAAAATACAGATCTTGGTGTCTAGAGGCTAGTGTTCTATTCCGGGCTCTGCCATTGACTTGCAGTGAGACCTTGGGCAAGTCACTTTATCTTTGTGTATCACTTTCTGCATCTGTAAAATGGGGATGATAAGACTTATCTTTGTATAGGACTTCACAATTTTCAGATGAAAGTGCAGTATAGCTGTTTAGTCTTATGCTAATTGTGCTTAAAAATAAAATAAGTGGGGCTATGTCCAATCAAAAATTGACTAAGACAAAATGTGGTAATTTGCTTTATTATATCACATGAAAAGAATTTATTTTTATAATATTCTTTACTAGAATTCTATAGATATGTCATAGATATTAGCACATATTATAATGATAGAAAAGGCAATTAAAGTTGTCTTTTTTAAATTCACCCAGGATTGGAAAGAAAACAATATTTTCTTTAATATACAGTGTCTCACTCTTGGCAGATATGTAATAACAATTGATTCCTAAGTTTGCAAGATTTTAGCCCCAAAGTCCCTTTTTCAAATCCTAGTTATGAATTTTCATTTCTTAGGAGTTAAAAGTAAAGTTTAAATGTGGGAAAAATATTAGGTTGAGATTGGCACTGTCACTATCCTAAAGAACACAGGATATTAATTAATTTTGTTGGAGTTTCGTATTGTTCCACAATGTTTCTCTGTTTACACTATTGAATGCCTTTTGAAAGTCCACAGAATTGATGGCAAGACTGCCTTGGAATTCAATTGTGTTTTCAATAATCAGTCTCAGGGTGAAAATAGCATTTGTGCACAGTCTTCCTTGTCTAAATCCAGACTGTTGTTCATGTAGGATGGTATCCATCTTTCTTTTCATTCTGTTTCAGAGGGCTGCTGCTAATAGTTTTCCTGTGACAGATAGAAGTGTTACTCCCCTCCAGTTTGAACAACTCTTTAGATCACCTTTCTTTGGTAACTTGATTATGATACCGAGGGTCCATTCTTCCAGCACTTTCTCCTTTGTCCATATTTTGTTGCACAGTGAACAGGGGTGCTATATACCCTGACTAAATTTTAGCAGGGGGCTAAGGGAAGGTGGTGCTCTGGGGGGCGCTGGGGGCCACTGCTGGGGGGGGCAGGGGCCAGCAGCACCAGCTGCTGGGGGGCCACCAAGGGCAGCAGCACCAGCTGCCGGGGCCACCGAGCAGCAGCTGCTCCGGCTGCCCCCGGGGCCACCCAACTGCCACTGCTCCCACTGCCCCGGGACCGCTGGTCAGATGGTTCCCAGGACGAGCTGCACCGGCCACTGCTTGGGAAGTCCCTGGGGTCAGCTGCCCAGGGCCGCCTAAGCAGCGGCAGGTGCTGCTGGCCCCAGGGCACACCAGCAGTGCCGGTGCAGCTGGCTGCAGGGATGCCCGAGTGGCTGGCTGCAGAGCCGCTCCAGCAGCGGCCAGTGTGGCTGTCCCTGGGGCTGCATGAGCAGCTGGCCCCTGGGACTGGCTGGTTGGGTGGCTCTGGGCTCAGTCACACTGGCTGCTGCAGAATCATAGAGGTCACAGACAGTCATGGAATCCATGACTTCTGCAACCTGCATGACAGACACGGAGCCCTAGTCATTAGAAATGAGAACCTCACATTTCATTTGCTTTTTTTGTCATGCTTTTCATTTGGGATTTATAATGGGATTAAGTTGAATTGTTTCAGGAAGATTTTAAAACAAAAATATAAAATTTTCTCTGGCAATTTTTTGTCGGAGGTACCATTCCTTGTATTACAGTTTCCTGTATTACACATTGTAACACATAAATAAAGCATTTCACTGAAGTTAGAAGGTGGGATGTGAAAAATCAGTATTGACTTCAGGAAGCAGTTACAAAGTACCATACTTGTCAAGAGCGTCCAGAAGTATTCTGGTAAGTGTTCATACCAGAGTAAAGGTTTATCTTTTAGTGTATATCACTGACATAATAATTAGATGTGGGATCCATAGCCTCCACTTTTCTCACCACCATTTTCATTCTGTGAATTCTCTTCATTTGAATGTGGTCCCAGACGCCGTATGACTTTAGCAAAGCAGAATGTCCAATTTACACGGTCATGCGGTAACTTGCGCACGGCATGGCATTTACAGATTTGGCATGAATTTAATTAAATTAACAATAACCATGTGAAATTAAAGAGCTGTTCTAAAGTGCTGTGAATTGTACAGAAATACTGGGAACTGATGCAGATTTTGTGCTGGTCAGAATCTACCAGGACATTTCCATTTTCAAAGCGATCATGAAGCAAAATTTTGCAGTTTCACATAGATCTTAGTGGAGGTCTAACTATCACATACCTTCTCAAGTCAATAGAGGCAATGTTACTGATGATGCATTAAATATGCAGTCTATTTTTCAGAGTATAAATGTCTGCGAATAGAGTTTTTCAGTGTAAAAACTCACAGTTTGAGTTTCAGAGAATGAAATTCTGACCCTTTTAAAGTCTGATTGACTTCACTGGGAATAAAGGGTTTTTTACTGGGTCAATATGATCATACTAACCATTCAATATAGTCCACTATTCATTTTGGGTTGCCTGTACCGCTGTGTATAGGGTAAGTTTTGCATCAGACAGGACAGGAATGGAATCCTCTCTCCATGCTGTTTAAAAAGAAAAAAAGGTAAAAAAATTGAAGAGGTCTCAGAAGAAAGCCACAAGAATGAATTTCATTTTGGAAATGAAAGACCTAAGGAGTTCAGTCTGTTTAACTTATAGAAGGAGAAGGTTAGAGGCAATTTGATCTCTTTGTATTAGTAGCTGAATAGGGCGAAGATATTTGATACTGGAGGGCTCTTTAATCTAGCAGGTAAGAGTATAACAAGATCCAATGGTTGGAAGTTGAAGCTAGAAAAATTCAAACTGAAAAGAAGATGCAAATTTTTCAATGAGGGTAATTAGCCATTGAGACAACTTATTGAAAGATGTGGTAAATTCTCTATCACATGAAATCTTTAAGATTTGCTGTCTACAAGATATGCTCTAGCTCAACCACAAATTATTGGGCTGGAGGGAGGAATCACTGTGTGAACTTCTCTGGCCCGTGTTATGAAAGAGCTGATTGCAATTGTCCCTTCCGGCCTTAAAATCTGTGAATAGATGTGGACCACAGGATCTGTTGCTATGGAGATCCTCCAGTCCTTCTCCTCCATCCAGTGGAGCGGGGGTGGGGGAGGGGCAGGGTGAAGAGAAGGGGGATGCTGGGGCCATAGAGGCTGCTGCTCAGTTACTTGTGGGCAGGGGGGTCTTCCCCCATTTTCCCTCTCCAGATGTCCCCAGCAAGCAGACTAGCTAGCTGGGCTGGATGCTGGGGAGGTCATTTTCCCCTAAAATAAACTTAGAAAGCTGTCATCTTATAGTTTTGAAATGTCTGTGCTCTGAATGGTTTATTTTAAATTATCTGAAGAATCAATAGAGATTTCATTGTGTTAAATAAGTGTGCAACAATAGTTCTTTGGCCACTATCTAAAGGAGAATAGCCATTCATTTAATGCTGATTTATGGGTGGATTACTCCTGGGGGAATTCTGCGCCACTGTGCATGCAGAGAATTTATGTCCCCCACTGATTTCTTTGCTTCCCCACAGAAAAATGACTTTCTGATGGGAAAGCAAAGGGAAGCCACAAGAGCGGTCATGTGCCTCTCCCCAGCAGTATGTTTCAGGTGCCCAGGGCAGCTGGCAGAGAGGTAAATAACTGTGGGGCAGGGGGGAGGACTGGGGAAGACCCGGCTGGTGGTTCCTACCCTGTTCTGGGCTCAGCTTCTAGCCTGGGCTGGGGAGGACGGGACTTCCTCTTCCGCGGTGTGGTATCTGGGGGAGGGGGGGGCACATGTCAGACCCACCTCTAGATTTCTCCTACGGCTGTAGGAAGCTCTACAAACTCCCCCACACACACGCTTCCTGCACCCATCACTCCTCAGCTACAGGTGGAGGAATCACTGTACAGGGAGCTGCTCTCCCATCCACCCAACCCCTGTGCATCCAGAAGCCCTCATACCAGACCTTCACTCCAAGCCTCATGTCCCCCCGCACCCAGAAACCCCCCAGTGAGCCCCACTCCCCCTGCAGTTGAGCCACCCTGATGAGCCACCCACACCCAGATCCCCACCCTACCAAGCCCCAACCAGCTGCACCTGGATCACCACCCCATTGAGCCCTACTCCCCCAGCATCTGGATGCCTCACTGAGCTTCCCCCCACCCAGACCCTCCCTGCCAAGCTCTAGCCCCCCCACACCCAGTCCTCCCCCGCTGACCTCCCCCCAACCATCTTCACCTGGACCCCCCTGCATAGTCCCATTACCATTGCACCCAGAACACCCCAACAAGCCTCTGGGCATCCAGATCCTCCCCCCAATCTGGATCCCCCACTGAGCTGCCTACTCTCAGATTGCCCCACACAGATCCTCTCAATCCACACCTGGATCCCCCCACACTGAGCCCTTCCACACTTGGATCCTGCCTTGATGAGCCTGCCTGCCCACACCTGGTGCACCAGGCATGGAGGGGCAGGTCCCTGGGGTGTTTCTGGGGCAGGCATGGTCCTTGCGCTGTGTCAGGCTTGAGTGCAACCTCACTGCTGAGTCCATGTCCCAGGGTGGAGCTGCATAGTCATCTCCCACCTCTGTGCAGCCTGTGGCCTATGCTCCCCAATGCCATGCTGGAGCCTCCACATTTATTTGACAAATAAAATTTGCAGAATTTTAAAATATTGTCTGCAGAATTTATTTATTTATTTATCTGGTGCAGAATTTTTAACTTTTTGGTGCAGAATGCCCTCAAGAGTAGTGGACAAACTGCACTGAACTAGATGCAAAATATCATATTAATCAAGTGACTGCTTAAAGAAAAATATCTCTGATGAAATAAATACCTTCTTTGAGGCCAGGGTTACCAAGCACCCTTGGAGAAGTCTGTGAGGATTGTTATGCTAGCAGTACAAAAAGCTCTTCACCAACCTTAACTGAAACCCCATATTTAATTATAACAGCCCCTTCCCAGGATACTCCAGCCTGATGCCCTTGCATCAGCTATACAATACCCATAAGATGTTGTTTAATGGAAGGGAAGCTATTAGTTTGTGTTTTGAGACCAAGTTTTGTTTGGCCACTTGCCAACGTGGAGAGAAGGCAAAGTAAGAATGGTTTATTTAGCTTGAGTTCCCAGAAAGTCAAGAAGGATGTCTTTAATAATGAAATGTCAGAGCAGAAGAAGCAAAAGTATTGGAGCAATAAATATACCAGGACACTACTAAAGGAGAATATACACCTCTACCTCGATATAACACGACCCTATATAACACAAATTCGGATATAACATGGTAAAGCAGCGCTCCAGGGGGACAGGGCTGTGCATTCTAGTGGATCAAAGCAAGTTCAATATAATATGGTTTCACCTATAACGCGGTAAAAAATTTTGGCTCCTGAGGACAGCGTTATATCAAGGTAGAGGTGTACTAGCTTCTTACTACAATGATGTACCTTGCAATATTACTATTAGCTAGAATTTAGTGGCCTGCCAGGCTTAACATTACTTTGTCTTAAGAAAAGTGCCCTTTGCACCTTCTTTTTAAGCCACAGGTAGTCAGGACATCAGTTTTATCTCATATTTGAAATGTTGCAACAGCACTGAGGCCCGAAGCATCATATTAGGGCCTGGGTACAATACTGATTGAGAGCAAACAGCGCCACCTACCAAGTCATCAGCATCATTTTGTGTAGCACCTGCAAAGTACTGACCACTCCAACATTTCCTAGGCTTGGTCTACACTAGCAACTCATGTCAGTAGAACTACGTCGCTCAGGGGTGTGGAAAATCCATACTCCTCAGTGACTCAGTTATAGTGACCTAAACTCCTGGTGTAGACAGTGCTGTTGACAGGAGGGCTTTTCCCTTTGACATAACTACCACCTCTTGGGGAGGTGGATTAACTACCATGGGAGAAGCCCTCTGGTCAGCATAGCACTGAAGCGCTACAGCAGCTGAGCTGCACCCTGTGCCACTGCAGCCTTTTAAGTTTAGACAAGCCCTTAGTTTAAGAGATTGAATGATAACACAGTTGAAGTTGATAAGGGGCTTCTGTACACAGAGACATTCAGGGAAGTTAATCTGTATTAACTAAAGGTGTAAATTAAAAATGGATTAGTTAAATTGCATTACGCCCCTGTGAGGACACTCTCATTCACAATTAGAATAACGTTAATTCAGTTTAATTTAATTCAGTTCGGCATTGAATAACACTAAACTGAATTAAGGTCACTTTAATTCTTAATGAGAGTGTCCACCCAGGGTTTAATCCAGTGTACAGAATATAATTTAAATTCACACCTTTAGTTTATTCGGATCAGCTTTCGTCAATGTCTCCCTATTGATAAACCCATTCATACACATGCTTGCATCATGCTTGACCAAGTTACTAGACAAGTGCTTACATAGTTTTGCCCTGAAATTGAACCTCTACAAGCATAGAAACTTAGAGTGATATTTTTTTAGTAGCTGCGGTACAAATTCATTGTTGAGAAGAACTGAGCGAGTCATTTCTCACCATTTTAACTATAAGCCCACAGACAAAACGTTGAGTACACAGTAACATTTAGGCACCAGACAAGTAGCTTGGGCTACTGAACGCAACCTCACCTATCTAGTAAATGGCCTTCGATAGTTTGCATTTCACCTTCACCAGTGATTGTCTGAGTTTTCAGTGAAGGGTAGCTGACATTTTCTAAACCTGGAGGCGCGTGAGATGTAACCTCACTTATAAAACATATCTGACTGATTCCACTTGTCTTATCCCCCCTCACTTCAATAACAACATGATTTTAGTGGCCAGTATCTCAAAAACTGCAAGAAACAAGGCTAGGCACCATCTGAATGCTCGTAATCCCATCGTTCAATGGTAAAGCATTAATTATTAATGCTAGTAGCTTGTGAGTATAATGGCTGCTAATATCATATTGGAACTGAAGTGAAAGTAAGGGAGGACTGGATTTTAAAGCATGGGTGTTGTGTAATTGATTGATTCCCCCCTCCCCCCTTATTTTGGTTGCCATTGTATAGTAGTAACATAAAACCTCTCAGTTTCATAGAACATAAAGAAATATTAATATTAATCCTGTGGCTGCTGTTTCCTTCTGCCTTCAAAGTCTGAGGGCTTGTCTACATTAACATTTAGTTCATGGCAAGCTGGGGTGTGAATCTAGCCCACCATGGTTTAACTGTTCATGTGCACCCCACTGATTAACAGTTTGCTAATGCACTTTGATCTAGGCCTGTTTCAAAGAGAACTAGATCAAAACACTGTAATATGCATCAGCAGAGTGCCCATGAATAGTTAGCCCATGGTGGCTAGTGTGGGTAGATTCACTCCCAGCTTGCTACAGTCTAATTGTTTATGTAGACAAGGCCTGAGAGACCATTTGAAACCCAGGCTGCTGCTGCCATCATAAGGATTTCTTCTTTCCAGATACAGGGGGAGCTATAGCAGCCCCACAGCAAATGCTGACTCTATGAGACAAAATTGCTTGATTTTCGTGCTCCATTATATAGAAAGCACAGGTCTAAGCTTGAAAGGTATAAAAAAGACCTAGGGTCAAAGTGTGGCTGGCCATTCATGTGTGAGGGAAAAGTAAAGGGGTCTGCTAGTGTACCCAAGGCAAGAGAGAGCCATTATTTGAAGGGGTTGAACAGCATGAAGCTCTAGAATCATAGAATCATCGAAGATTAGGGTTGGAAGAGACCTCAGGAGGTCCTCTTGTCCAACCACCTGCTCAAAGCAGGACCAACACCAACTAAATCATCCCAGCCAAGGCTTTGTCAAGCTGGGCCTTAAAAACCTCTAAGGATGGCGATTCCACCATCTCCCTAGGTAACCTATTCCAGTGCTTCACCAACCTCCTAGTGAAATAATGTTTCCTAATATCAAACCTAGACTTCCCCGTCTGCAACTTGAGATCATTGCTTCTTGTTCTGTCATCTGCCACCACTGAGAACAGCCTAGCTCCATCGTCTTTGGAACCCCCCCTTCATGTAGTTAAAGGCTGCTATAAAATCCCCCCTCACTCTTCTCTTCTGCAGACTAAATAATCTCAGTTCCCTCAGCCTCTCCTCGTAAGTCATGTGCCCCAGCCCCCTAATAATTTTTGTTGCCCTCTGATGGAGTCTCTCTCTCCAATTTGTCCACATCCCTTCTGGAGTTGGGGGACCAACACTCTAGCAGCCCCAAGAGGTGTGTTTGGTTAAGTAGGGGTGACTCCATGGTTTCTCCTCTTCTGCACGTCAAACACTGTCAGGGTGGGTGCCGGCTATACTTTATTAAAGGTGTATCAAGAGCCACAGCCCTGCACCTTCCTCCATGCCCTGCATTTCCATAACAACCTCTTCACAGCAGTCAGGCAGCTTTCCCCCTACCCATCATCCTGAGCAGTGCTGTCTCTTGACCATTTCTAAAAGGGCTGGAACTAGTCTTATTCTGACAGCAGCTCTTTCAACTACACTCCTGAAATCACTGCGGAGCTCACAACGCCCCTGTGCAGTAGATAAATGGTGAATACTATGGAAATCCCTTCACCCATGACAGCAGAAGTCTGAGGCTGTAAGCACAACACTGAAACCTTACTAAATGATCAAGCCAAAGGAGGAACTTGGCTGTCAGAAGAAGGATCTTGTTCCTATAAATAAATACAAGCAAAGTGAACGAAACAGAGAACAAGTCTAAGTAAATTTCTTTTTGTTGAATAGTTTCTCTGTCCCGTTTTTTTCCCATGCGAAAGTCCTTTTTATGTAAAACAATGGTTGAATGACAATTATTGTAAACTGTAAATCTGCTTATCCCTCTGAACTGAGTTGTCTCAATGTACATATAATAATCTACTTAATCTTTAATTAATACAGCAATACCGAGTGACACAGATGAATTATCTTCCATTTTCTGATTGCGCTTGAATATTGCCTTGAATCTGCAGCACTACTGATGAGATAAAGATGAATAAGGTTGAGTGTCTGTGCATTGATTTGTAGGTTCTGGGACTGTCACCAGCGTGGCTCCAGTAGTGCCCCAGGGATCGAGAGCAATCAACAACACCATGGCTGAGACCAAGCTGAAACGCATGAGGGAGTAAGTAGCATATATATATGAAAGCAATACTTAGACCAAGTTGAAATGCATGAGGGAGTAAGTAGCATATATATATATATATATATATGAAAGCAATACTTAGAGCAAGCTGACAGCTTTGAATGACAACAGGACAAAGCAAAAAAACGAGAGATAAGAAAAGAGAGATTGTGAAATGGATCCCAGAATGTTCATTACAACGGAATGCTCATCTGCACCGGTTGTGAGGGAAGGATTAACCGTTGCTTCTGAACAGTTCCCCTGTAGTCGGCACAATCACTGTCAGCCTTTCCAGGACTGTACTTTGTCTTCATTGCTTTCTGTGTTGTTCTGAACTTCCCGTTTTTTATCATCTCAACACAAACCCCATAAATCAGTGGCAGATGTTCATGTTCATGTCGTGTTCCTTCCCTCACCTGCCCTTTGGCCTTTATTCCATCATTCCTGCAAAAGATTTTTTCCTATGATCTTGTACCAGTTAAATAAGAATATTATTGCTGTAAGCTGGGATTTTCAAAGAAGACTAAGGAAGATAGGCATCAAACTCCCATTGAAACTCCATTAGGCTCCTTTGAAAATGGCTCCTTTGAAAATCTCAGCTGTAATAAATAATTATTTCACTTCCTTAATAGAACAGATATTTGTAGCTTCCCTTCTAATTATATATATTAGTTAATACAGCTCAGGCCTATTATAGTAATTACAGAGTATTATTATAGTAACCATGTCAGATTTATTGTATTTCTATCTAGATACTGACCTATTAGTAATGATGCTCTATCAGAACTGAAGTACAGTGTTACAACATTTCAGCTGATCTTAAATTGTGAGTTCTTCCAGACAAGGACAGTGTTTTCCTGTGTGTAGCAGCAAAGAGTCCTGTGGCACCTTATAGACTAACAGATGTATTGGAGCATGAGCTTTCGTGGGTGAATACCCACTTTGTCGGATGCATGTCTCCATGTGTGTGGACAGTGCCTAGCACATTCCCGCTGTTACCAGAATACAAATAATAAATACAAATTATTAGCGATAGTAGTTATTTAACTGAAACCTCTAGAGAAAAAGAACCCAACATTATAACATTGGTGCACTACTTAAAACACTGTGCTACACTAAAACGCACAATAGAGATGGGCCCAAGAGAAGTAGGTACCAAATATCTCTTTTACTGATGGTCACCCTGAACCAGCTGAGGCCATCCAGTTTTACAGCAGTCCTAAATGTACCATTGCCCTAGGATTTCACTTCCTGGATTGGCCATAGTACTGAGGTCACTCAGCGTTGGCCAATCTGATTCTTGTCAGTACCACTTTCATGGAGAGCACTTTTGAGAGTGACACGTGCATCATGTGCCCAGTGGTTCAGAGGCGAGTTTGGTTAGACAAAATACCCAATAACCTCGCAGACTTCGCCCTGCAGGCAAATGGAATTACAGGATAAACCTGCGCTATTAAAGATATCTTTAGATGTCTGTAGATGTCTTTCATTTCCAGCTGAAAAAAATAGAGCTCTGCCAAATTACTCTCTGTGCAGGATACTGGACAAAACGTACAGCTTGTAGACCATATTTTCATTATCTGTGCCCTTGAAGATGTTGCTGATTGCTGAGTTAAGCTTTTGGACAATGGTCTTGCTAAGCTATTTAAAAATAAAGTTGCATTTTCCAACAAACAGTATTTGTCAGTTTCCACAGGCTGCTGAGACAGATCATGTGTAATGTAAACTATTTCTGGGCACCCAGAAACTTGTAGGATGGGCTCCTTGTGTAAGTTAAAAATTGGGAAAGAAATGTTAGGAGAGTGCTATGCTATACTAGCTTGAAAACAACATGGCCCCGCCCAGAAATATTATAATAAACACACAAATTTTGGTGAAAACCTTGGTTTAACATATTGAGAATGATGGGTTTTTTACACTGTGGCCCCTTTACGCTGCCAGAGACGCATAAAGGGGCCTTTTCGTAAATTAAAATCAGAAGTCAAAGTAACCACTTCATTATGTAAGCACGCACAGGATTTGTCTGTGGTTACAGCGTTCTAGGGCCCTTTGCCCATTGTATGCTGTGCACCATGCCACTGTCCGAACATGCACAGGTGAGACAGTGTGTTAATTGCAAGAAAATGGGGATGGAAGTGCAGATGGAAGGAAAAGGCTGATAAGCAGCACACATGCCAACACACACACAGGGATCACAGCAACCTCCTGTGTGTGAACAATGCATGCTTAGAGTATTGTAGGTGGAGACATACAAAACAGGTTGGGTGAATAGGTGTGTGTGTCTGGCCAGAAGGGGACCATCAAGTATCAGCTGTTCAGTGCTACCCTAAAAAAACCCAGCATATAATGCACTGCAAATCTGTGCAAGACAGTGCTGCTTAGAGCAAGATTAATATAATTCAGAGTTGTGTTGTTCAGTTTCACTCAGGAAATTGCAACTTTCAAACCTTACTGTAGGGCCTTCCAGTTGACAGGATCCAATAAAAGAGAGAGATTGTATATTTTGTTATCATAGTAATTCAGTCGACCAAGAATCCTCTTTGGGACATAGAAAGTAAGATCAATAAGGATGGAATGGCAGTACGGTGGAATCCTTGTAACTGGTACATTTTTATGGAACCAGAAGCCTGCCAATTAATGATTCTTCCCATTATCTGATGCTTGTAGGACTACTTTGTGCTGAGAGATACTCTTTTATTTTATGAATTGCTTCAAAGGTAAACCTTGTACACGACAAACACTACAAATTACATTAATGAAAGAAACTAATTTAGTCATTAGGGTGAAACAGCAAAAAGCATGTGGTAGCAAACGTTAATTGACTTCTGTAAATAATGTGAATGGGCTTGCAGACAACATCAGGCAGGACAGTCAATCAAATAGATGTCATGTAATCATTGTTTGGCGTCATTACAAAGTATTGCAGTGACTCCGTTCCCTGGTAGTGCATAGACATGCTGTTTATCAGGGTACTAATGTAAGCATATTTGGCTAGATCGGTGCACAGGGATTTTTGTAGTGTATTCATATTAGAGGATGTCAGGAGATGGTGCTAAAAGAATATCTCAGTCCTTACAGGAATGTACAATGAAGTCATTGAGCTTTTTGAATATAACTCAGATACCCAACCACAGTTTGCCATATTTAGGGAAATTAATTTTCTTTCTCTGAGTGATTGTTTACATGGATTGAACTCATGGTGCGCATGCATCCCAGACACTTAAGATCGGGATCTTTTGGTCAGCAGCATCTGTTGAGGCCATACCTGCACCCTCAATGGTCCTACATCACCCCTCGAAAGGTCTCAAAGGACAGAGTGGAGCTAACTGTCCCTTAGTTCCGTCTTACCACCATGGCAATGTGACAGAACTGAGAGAGCCGTGTCACTGTCTCTTGCACTTGTGCTCATTAAAATGAATTTGTTGGTATATAATCACTCTAGTAGTGTCATTCGTCGTTAGTTAGGATAATAGTTTTATAGGTTTTAGTTTATAGGTTTTTTCCTAATGTTTGTTTACCTGGTAGTGGGTGGGCAGCTTCATGGTTCAATGAAGATCTCCTGGGTCTCAGTGTTGTTCATCATGTGAGGCAGCTGTACCCCTCCATGATAGACACTCAAATGTTTGTTTGGTCTCAGTGAGGAGCATATCACTGAGAAAGATTCTGTTTGTCATTCATTCTCCAAATAAACTTTATTAGTGAGGGATTCTTTTTCTTTTTTCTTTTTCTTGGACAAATCAATGAGATCTGCTTCAGATCCATGCTAACAAACCCCTTCTGGCTCTGAGTAGTCCTCCACTGAAAGTTCCCCAGCAGGCACTGGCTCTGGGCTAACCTCCAGGGCTCCTGCTTCCTCACTGAAGCATTCCTCAGATGCTCCTCCTATCAAGTCTTCTCTCAACTTCACTACCAGAGTAAGTCAGCCTAAGTTACGCTACTCAAGCTATGTGAATAACGTAGTGTGACAAGGTCAGGCCAGATGGCTACAGAAGAGAGTTAGAAGGCCGATATATATTGGTCCCAGATTTAGTAGATCCCTTTTCCTTGGGTAAGGTAACAGAGGCAGTTCCAGAACAAGCAGGAACTTGCTGGAACCAATTAAGGCAGGCAGGCTAATTAGGACACCTAGAACCAATTAAGAAGAAACTGCTAGAATCAATTAGGACAGGCTGGCTAATCAGGGCACCTGAGTTTAAAAAGGACCTCACTTCAGTTTGTGGAGTGCATGCGAGGAGCTGGGAGCAAGAGGCACTAGGAGCTAAGAGTGAGAAGGCAGACTGCTGGGGGACTGAGGAGTACAAGGATTATCAGACACCAGGAGAAAGGTCCTGTGATGAGGATAAAGAAGGTGTTTGGAGGAGGCCATGGGGAAGTAGCCCAAGGAGTTGTAGCAGTCGCACAGCTGTTCCAGGAGTCACTCTAGACAGCTGCAGTTCACAGGGCCCTGTGCTTGAACCTGGAGTAGAGGGCGGGCCCGGGTTCCCCCCAAACCTCCCAACTCCTGAACAAACACAGGAGGAGTTGACCTGGACTGTGGAAGGTCTCTGGGCTGTTCCCCGACCCACATGGTGAATCTCTGAGGTGAGAAAATCCGCCAATAAGTGCAGGACCCACCAAAGTAGAGGATCAGAGGGGTAGCCGTGTTAGTCTGGTTCTGTAGAAGCAGCAAAGAATCCTGTGGCACCTTATAGACTAACAGATGTTTTGCAGCATGAGCTTTCGTGGGTGACTACCCACTTCTTCGGATGCAAGCAGTGGAAATTTCCAGGGGCAGGTGTGTATATATAAGCAAGCAAGAAGCAGGCTAGAGATAATGAGGTTAGATCAATCAGGGAGGATGGGGCCCTGTTCCAGCAGCTGAGGTGTGAAAACCAAGGGAGGAGAAACTGGTTCTGTAATTGGCAAGCCATTCACAGTCTTTGTTTAGTCCTAAACTGATGGTGTTAAATTTGCATATGAACTGGAGCTCAGCAGTTTCTCTCTGGAGTCTGGTCCTAAAGTTTTTTTGCTGGAGGATGGCCACCTTAAAATCTGCTATTGTGTGGTCAGGGAGGTTGAAGTGTTCTCCTACAGGTTTTTGTATATTGCCATTCCTAATGTCTGATTTGTGTCCATTTATCCTTTTCCTTAGAGACTGTCCAGTTTGGCCGATGTACATAGCAGAGGGGCATTGCTGGCATATGATGGCATATATTACATTGGTGGACGTGCAGGTGAATGAACCGGTGATGGTGTGGCTGATCTGGTTAGGTCCTGTGATGGTGTTGCTGGTGTAGATATGTG
Source organism: Mauremys reevesii (assembly GCF_016161935.1). NCBI lineage: Eukaryota > Metazoa > Chordata > Testudines > Geoemydidae > Mauremys > Mauremys reevesii. The sequence continues at coordinate 78,664,748 of NC_052624.1, forward strand.
GGCAGAGTTGGCATCGAGGTTTGTAGAGGAGGAACTTTGTCACAGTAGCTGGAGTCGACGTAGCTTATGTCGACTTACCTTGATGTCTTCACTGCGCTGCGTTGATGGGAGAGCCTCTCTGGTCAACTTACCTTACTCTTCTCGGAGACGTTGAGTACTGGGGTTGACCGGAGAGTGCTCTGCTGTCAATTTAACAGATCTTCACTAGACCTACTAAACCGACATCCACTGCATTGATTGCAGCAGAGTTGATCTCCCCCGTAGTGAAGATAAGCCCTTCCTCTGCAGCCAAAAGTAGTAGGACACAGCACTGTTCCTCTAAGGAGAACAGGCAGAGCTGTCCCTAGGTACGGCAAATTGGGGTGACCTTCATGAGTAGGTGGGCGGGGAGGTGAGGCGGGGAGCGGGCACGTGGGGAGGGTGAGGAGGAGCCCCCTTACCATCCTCCCACTCCCCCCATGCCTGCTGGCGGGCCTTGCCAATCAGCGCCTCCTCCTCCCTCCCCGCGCCTACTGCCAATCATCTGTTTTGCCACGACTGGAGGTGCTGGGGGGGAGGGGAGAGGAGCGAGGGTGCAGCGCACTCGAGGGAGGGAACGGAACTGGGCGGGGAACTGGCAGTGGGATACCAATTCTTTTGATATTGATTGCATTGGCACCTTTTCCAATTTGTTACTCTTGATACCAACATCTTTGGCACAGAGGTTTACAGCACTGGGTGGTTTAACTGTTTCAGCCGCTGGAGTCCCCTTTATTGTTTTCCACAGTGACGATATCTTCAGTGGGGGTGGAGGTGAAGGGGGAGCAATCAACAAAATGTTTTGTCCTGAGATGTTCCACAGTAGTTCATCTGGTGTCGAGATGTGCAAGGGAATTCCTCCCAACAGCTGAATTTGCAACTCGAAGCAGGAGGAAAGGAACAAAAAGTCCTAAGAAGGAGGAACTGTATCTTTTATGCTGGTTGGACTCTGAGGGAGGAAGGATTACTAAGCATAAGCAAAAGATCCCCAGTGCTTGCCAGGGTTAGCCCTAAAGGACACATAGAACTTGCTTATTGTAGAACAGAGGTGGGAAAACTATGGCCCGGGTGCCACATCCGGCCCTTCAGACATTTTAATCTGGTCCTTGAGCTCCAGCCGGGGAGTGGGGTCCGGGGCTTGCCCCGCTCCGGCGCTCCAGCCAGGGAATGAGGCCTGGGGCTTTCCCCACTCCGTGCATGCCATGGACGGGAACCACGGCCAATGGGAGCTGCAGAGTGGCGCCTGCAGACAGGGTAGCATGCAGAGCCGCCTGGCCACACCTCCATGTAGGATCTGGAGGGGGGACGTGCTGCTGTTTCTGGGAGCTACTTGAGGTAAGCGCCACCTGGAGCCTCCACCCCTGCTCCCTCCCATGCCCCTGCCCCACCCCTGAACCCCCTCCCACCCTCCGAATCCCTCAGTCCCAGCCTGGAGCATCCTCCTGCACCCCCAACCCCTCATCCCCAGCTCTACCCCAGAGCCCACACCCCCAGCCAGAGTCCTCACACCCCCTGCACCCCAACCCTCTGCCCCAGCCTGGAGCCCCCTCCTGTACCATGAACTCCTCATTTCTGGTCCCACTCCAGAGCCCGCACCCGCTCCTGCACTCCAATCCCCAATTTCATTAACCTTGTAAATGGCGCTCATTTCCTTTTCCTAGTTAATAAATCTTTTGCTAGTTTATTATTGGATTGGCTACAAGTGTTGTCCTTGGTGTGAGATCTAAGATGAAATTGACCTGTGATAAGTGACCAGTCCTTTGGGACTGGGAATAACCTGAATATTATTGTGATTTTTGGTGTAATGGACCATCTGTCACATAGGCAAGCTTACCTGGGTGGCAACACAGACTGGAGTACCCAAGAGGGCTGTCTGTAACTCCATATTAAGGCTGTTATAGTGCTTGAGGAGTTTACACTTGATACTTGGTTGTTGAAATCTAAGTATAGAACACACAACCAATTTGGATTTTGTGCCCTGATTCTTAACAGTCTGCCCTGAGGTTGGTACCCATGCTCTTGAACTACGACAGGACAGCTTGACAATCAGCCATACCAAAGACCCTCCAAACTGCCTAGAGAGAAACAAAAGTTTCATTGGAGAAGGCCTTCTTCTTCTTCTACTGCGACTTCAATGAGGCAGATACCAGCTTCAGAACAGTTTGGTGGTTGTGTTGAGAGTTGTTGGGAACCCCATTAGGAGATCAGTCAATTTATTTTGGGGGACCCAATTTCAGTGGGTCCTCGAGAACACTGAAACAGGCTATTCAATTCAGTTTCAAGCAATTCCTACTCACCACCTACATTTACCATCCTTCTTCAGAGACTGTTGCAACAAAAGGTGGAATCCCTCCTCACTCTTCGAGCAATAGAAGAAGCATTTTTATCTGACTAGAACTAAATCCTTTAGGATCTCACTAAAGTTATTTCTTGTTTTTGCTGAAAGAATGAAGGGACAAGCTACATCATCCCAAAGACTGTCCAAATGGTACCCATGTAGTTAGACTAGAATCCTCTGCCCAGGCGAGAGCCCACTCTGTCAGAGCACAAGTAGCTTCTGCAGCATTGTTCCCATTGCTGAAATTTGTGAAGCAGCCCCCTGAGGTTCAGTACATACATTTACTAAATTCTTTTCTTTGATCCTGGCATCTACATCTGGTATCTGTTCTGGCAGACCTGTTCTGCAATCTCTGTTTAAGTAGATGCTGAGTGCCAGCTTCTTATATGAGGGCACCTCTTGTGAGTTGCCAAGAGTGAAATACATATGGACAATCACGCAAAGCAGAAGGACCAGTTACTTACTTTACAGTAACTATTGTTCTCTGAGATGTGTTCTCTCTGTGTTCCACAACCTGCCCTCCTTCCTCACTATTCCTGAGCTTGATAGCACCTGCTTTCTCTGTTGGCGAAGGATCGGAGGGCTAGTTGGCCCTGCTCTGCCCTCTGCTGGGTGGCTGTAAGGGCACTCAGGGCACAGGCATGGCCCCACTGGATACCGGTGGCCAAAATATTCTGATCTGGAGTGCATGAGGTGCATGTGCACCAAGAGTGGAACCCATGTGGACAACACATCTCGAAGAGCCACAGTTACCATAAAGTGTGTAACTGTCCTTTGCTTCATTTTGAAAAAGATAGGGGATGTGTGCTGCCATGTATCTGGAAAGTTTCTGGGGATATTCTTAAGTGCTTCCCAAGATGTGGTGCGATTATATAACCAAGGGAAAGTTAAGCGGGTTTTTCAAGACCAGGATAAGAGATGACTGGATCACTTTCTATATGAACATCCACAGAGAGAAGATTTTTTTTGATAGGAAAGGTCTCTTTTATGTAGCAGACAAAGTAGCTAGAAGCTGAAGCTAGACAAATTCAGACTGGAAATAAGACACATACTTTTAATAGTGGTGGTAACTAACCATTGGAACAATTTACCTAGGGATGTGGTGGAGTCTCTATCACAGTGTCTTTGCATCAAGACTGGGTATCTATCGAAAAGATATGCTGTAGGTCAACTGGAATTTATGGGCTTCATGCAGGAGTTACCAGGTGGGGTTCTAAAGCCTGCATAATACAAGTCAGACTGGATGATCAAAATGGTCTTTTTAGCCTTAAAATCTATGAATCTATGAACATCCCATCTTTCTAAGCAGAGGGTAAAGTCTTTAAATCCTAATCCTGTACCTGACTAATCGGGAGCATTAAGGCCAAAAGCTATTATAGTGCTGGTGCCTAATGGGGCACAAAGTAGTGGAGATCCCATGCAGAAGATCCATGAACCCCATGTGCCACAGAGAAGATCTCCATACAAGGGTTCATGTCTCATTGTGGAAGGGAGTAATGTAGGTGGACAAGGAACAAGACAGCCATTGGCAGCAAAAGCCTTTTTTGGGAGTCAGGTGAAGCTGGTCACATTCACTATTCCAACTCTTAGGGGGTTGCAGCATTTGCAGCCCATCTGTGCCAAAGAACAAGGATTTTGTTCCCCTGCAGGCTTCCCAGTATTATGTGCAGGACTCTCTTTCTTGGGCTTTGCTTGCAGGATTGGGATTTGGGCCTTATTGAATATGGCTGATTTTAGAATAACAGAATATATACAAAATAGAAAGCAGATCTTTTTCTTTTGATCCTGAAAATATCAAAAGGCATAAAAACATTAAAAGGGAGAGAGGACTATAAATGCAGAGTGTTTCATGCTCCTTTACAAAGGTATCCATGAACACATACAATGGCTCAGTTGAATAGATGTGCAGGTGAGAATTCAATAAAATGTATATGGGTAAAAAGAAAGGGCTTTTATGCCCCAAATTTTAAGAAAATTAAGATCCTAGCGCACAGCAGTAAATGCCTCTTATTCAGTTCCCAAAGTCTTGCACACAGCAGCATACCATGATCAGGCAAAAGACTTCATCATCACCTGCTGAGTGTAAGTAAAATTGTCTTTCAGGCGCTGCAGAGAAAGGCATTTGGTGATATTTTCATTCTGGTCTTGTGATTGCTCATAGCACTGTTGGTTTAGATTCATGAATAGTAAGTATATGTGCCGTTTGCGTTTGTGATGTTGGCATTGAATGTGTTGTTTCTCTTAAAAATTCAGAAAGAAAGGTCAAGTGACGTAAATGAATGAGCACCATATAGTCTTTAAGATTAGCATCTCAGATTATGCCTAAACTAAGGAACAGGTTTTCTAAATTATTTGTGCATGTTTCCAAAGGATTGGGGTAAGGAGTCTAGTAGGTTTGACTTTTTTTTTTTTAAAACAGCTGTTGGGTGGATTTTCAAAAGTGCTTGTCGTTGGCCTAATGTTGCTGTCAGGGTGTTTTATCATTGACATTAATGGGAACAGGATTAAGCCAATGCTCCCAGTAGAAAAGTATCCATGTTCAAAAAAACACCACTATGTTTGGTGCTTGATATTTGAACGGACACTAATTGCTGGAGAGGAAATACACCCTGTCACTGCCTGACCCATAACTGATTTTTGCATCTGAATAGAGGACATTATTCTGCAGTGCTAGTAGTCCAGGAACTTCCATAGACACTAAATTCTCTCTCAAATGTACATTTAGCACTTCTGTATTTTAGTTCAGCACTTTACCTATATTTTAAAGTAGTAATTTCTGCATTATGACAAAAGGAGCTTTTAAAATGTAGTTGCCTTTTTTTTTGTTTTGCTTCCAGTGGTCTAATCTTACGAGCCATTTCCATAAACATCCTCTCAGTCTTACACGGACTGAGGGCTTGTCTTCATGAACAATTAGGTCATGACAAGCTGGGGTGGGAATCTATCCTGCACTAGCTCTCACTGCCCATGTGGATCCTTTTGACGTATATTAACAGTTTGTTAATGCACTATGATCTAGTCCCATTTCAAAGAGGACCAGATCAGAGTGCATTAATGAACTATTAAAGTGCAGCCACTTGATCCACGTGGACAGGTGGACAAGCTCAAAGTCTCTCTCGCACATAGTTTAAAGACGCACTTCTTTTTCTGTTAATTATGTAGGCTCTTAGTCAACAAACCAGGGAAACATAAGCCTCACTTTAAACACATTACCATCAGTGGGACTGCTTGGGTACTTAAAGTTAAGCACATACTTAACTTTGTGTCTTAGAAATTTTAATTTTGCTGGTTGCTTTATAAAAAGATAGGGCAAGATTGTAGGTTGGACTGTATGCCTGATCAGGAGCATAAGAGGGAGAAAGAACTCCCCTTACACAGGTTACCCAGACCCAGGGTTCTGGCATGTGGGAGTGAGTTGGTTCTGCAGGCCTGGTACTCCATCCTGTCTCAGAGCAGGTGGGTGGAGAAGGACAGGGAGTGGAGCCTGGGCTCTATCCCCCCACTATTGTGTCAGCCGCAGAGCTGAGCTGGTAAAGAAGAAATTCTGTAGGTCAGGTGACTCATAAATGGTTACCATCTTCTGAAACAGCTGGCTGTGTTGTTGTAAACACTCATTGAGAGCATTGCCGCCTGAAAGGGTACAGTAAAACAGAACTCTGGCTTGGCTGGATTCACTGCAGGTAGCCAAGGAGTGCGACAGCGTTCGCTGGTGCCAAAGGCCCCATCTCAGTCTTGGGGTATCTCTACATTGCGACAACACCCCTCACCCCCCATGGCACTGAATCTCAGTGCCCAGGGCAGCTGACTCCGGTTTGCAAGGCTCTGGCTGGGGAGTTAAAAATTGTAGTGTAGACATTCAGCCTCTGGTTGGAGCTCGGGCTCTGAGACCTTGTGACAGGGAGGGTCTCAGAGCATAGGCTCCAGCCTGAGCATCGACACTGCAATTTTATAGCCCTACAGCCTGAGCCGCCGAAGCCACTGGTCTTTTATCACAGTGTAGATGTACCCTTGGAAGCCACGGGCCTGCCCCCGTGGAGCTACGTGGTCCTTAGGGTACAGCACACTAAGGGGTCACTCCCAAGAGACTGGTTACAAGCTCAGTCACAGATCAGACCCGGTGACAAGCCCCTATACAAGAAACACATCAAAATGCTTAATTCCAGTTTTCTCTAGAAGGAAATGCATTAGCAGTGACTGCCCCATTTCCATTGAATATGTGCAGAGTCACACGCAGAGCAACAGAAACAGAATTAACGCACCTCAGGATTCACATTTACAGGTATAATTTTATCCTCCTGCTCAACAGGAAAAACAGTCTGTATTTTGAGTTTGAAATTATGTCATCTTTAAAAATGTGAAGACTATTCCTTCTGTGCACCCAAATAATGCAGAGGGATGCCTGTCATTTAGCTTGTTATTCAGCTTTATGGCATCTGTCATTGGTATAAATAGGAACCCATAAATAGTATCAGACATTTAGTTTGTGATTTTTTATTTATTTAGCAGGAAACATTGGCAAATATTGGGAAAAAAAACTGAATGAGTTTAATAAGGGATGGAACTGATCTGCAGTTTTAATTATTATACTGTGTTCAAAGTAATAAAGCATGGTAGATTGAGGTGTTCTCATGTAAATGCACTTAATGAGCTACCCGTTTCTGTCCGCAAGCAGGACAAGTTTCTGTCTTTTTTGGTTATGTGAATATGATGTTCCCGGATGGTTCCAGATGGATGATTTTGGAAAATGAAATCACACACCTTTGTACCAAATACAAGTCTGCTCCAGAGCCCAGTGCACTCAATGGAAGTACTCCCATTAACTTCAGTGGAGTTTTGATTGGGCACGTAGTACTTACAGCATTCCTGAACTGCTCCCTCAGTATATATCACTCAGCTCTATAGCCTAAAAGTGAATCGGTCGTCCTTTTGGTAGTCCTTAGTACAAAAGGTACCAGCACAATGGGTACTAATTAGCCCCCTTGATTGCTCTCTCAGGCGAGGTGCCAAAGAATAAAGCCCCAGTTCAGCAAAGCATTTAAGCATGTGCATAGCGTGATGCACAGGAGTGGTCCCCTTGTCCTGAGTCAGACGACTCATGCTTAAAGCTACGGATAGGCTTAAGTCCTTTGCTGAACCAGCCACTAAACGTGCAGAGTGATCGAACTTGCACTCTCACTTGTAGGGACTGTTCTTGCAGGTCATCCTTTTATCTGGAGACTGTCCTCAGGGCAAGGCAGGGAAGCTTACACTGCTCCTCCTTTCTGAGCTATACCTGTGGATAAAGCGAGAATGTCACTTTATAGAGCTATCACTTCCACAATTTTCGCCAGCACTAAATTCATGATGAGTAAATTTAAAATAAGTGAAGATGACAATCAGAGTAGGCAGAGGAGCACAAGATCTAGAGATCCTACTAACCACAGTGCAAAAAACCACTATTAAGCTTTAGTACATTAAATTAAATGAGTCCGGGAACCCTTAACAAGAAACACATTCTAACCTCTAAAAGAAAGCAATAAGCTTTAATGAATACGTGTGTGTGTGTGTTTGTGTGTGTGTGTGTAAAAAGAAACCTTGTTCAGATCCTTTAAATTTCTTAACTGAGCTAAGCATAGTATATTTCACTATCTCTTGCTGCCTTGAATTCTTTATTGTGACATGTATGGTTTATAGAGGAAGGTGAGCTTGAACCTGCTTTAAATACCCAAGATCATTTGTATTCAGTTTGATAATTAATTACATTCCACTAATGTACATAGCACAAATTATTACAAGTATGCATTAGGCTCATTTTAAAGAAATGTCAAGTAGCCCATAGCATTCACAACATTAAGGAAATTATGTGGCTGTTAAATCTTATTTTGCACAAAAAGCATGGATTTTTTTCCCTTGTTTTTCTCATGCTGTGCATGCACAATAATACACAGATTGAGCTATTCAGATTTCAGGCTTGAAAAAGCTTAATAAGAGAGTTGATTTTGTCAATATTTTGCAAATGTGAGAATGTTTTCACACATCATTAACGATAGTCTATTTCAATACGGTACCACTTAACATATCATCGCAATGTTTAGTAAACCCAACATTCTGACCCTGCCAGATTTACAGATGTGCAAGAAAATAATTTAGCTAGCTAAAATGTAAATATTGTTCATTTGTTCACCAGAGCCTAGGTAGGACTACAAATGCATTCCTATTTGCGCCATCATTTTTGTCTTTCATAGATATGTTCACTAAGTTGTCTAAAACACTAAACAGTTTGGCGCAAACACATTAAACAAATTAAATTTGGTGTCTGATCGTCCGTCGATTGGTCCTAGGCGTCTATTCGATTTGGAGCGTTAGTGGGTAGCTATTCCTCGCTTATCCTGTAGTTCCCGCAGCCTCCCCGCCCTTGGAACTTCAGTTGAGATCGCCTGCTGCCTGGGCAAAAAATCATCGTTGCCTGATGGGCAAAGGGTAACCAGTCACTCCTTCAAGCATTGTGAAAAACGCGGCCAAGCATTTCATTCTTTTTTTTTTGGCCTGCCCTGCCCTGGGCAGATTTTGCCCATGGCCATGCTTTTGGATTTGTTGCTTAGATGCTCTCATGAGATGTGTATGTACAGATGCACAGCTGGGCGAGAAGCGCCTCACTGCTTTGCTACAGCTGCTGCTTTTGCATGAGATGGTTACAGCCCACTGCACACATTTTGCCTTCCATGGTTGAGAGCCAAATTACCATCATTGGATGATCACCGCTACCTTTGTACCATTGCTGCTAGATGCCCGATCAGCCAGAATGCAGCGCATGCGCAAAGAAAAATTGCTGAGAGTCCTCCTTTTTAGTATCTAAAAATAAAATCTGTCCTGAGTAATGTGTCCTGTTATGTATCTAAAATAGAGAGTGCTGTGTCAGACTATGTCTCCAGGCTGTATCTGTATCACCTTCTCTGTGCTCCTGAACAACCCCACCTGTTTCCCACCTGTTGATTCCGTTCTTCCCAGCTTTTCTGGTTTCCTCCCCCTTGTGATGTGATAATGTGATGAATTAATAAAGATGAGAATGCACTGACACTGAAGTGTTAAATAAAGAGTGAAGACAGGACATTGCAATGATAGTGCAGACCAGACAGGGCAGACAGCAGTGTAAGAGGTGTATGGGAGAGAAGCAGAGAGAGAAGCCTAGCATGAATGAAGGGGCTGGGACATGGGGGGCTGATGAGGACACATGAAGGGTGATGATGAGATGATGCTGATGAGCTCATACATTTGCACCATTCCACCCCAAAAAAAAAATTAGCCAGCCATCCAATAGGCTGATTAGGGCCAGCCAGGCATTTTGTCCCATCAGCTGCTGATCATGATTATATCAGGATCAGCTGATGATGATGATGAGGATTGATTTGATGGATGAGGATTTTTTTCTTCCATTACCATCAGGCCACGCCCATGGGGAGTTGGTGTGTGTTGTCTGACAGCTATTGTGTCTGTCTATCTCTTAGTGTAAAAGCAGTGCAGAGGAGCAAGAGAAAGAGGAAAGTGGTTGTTTTGGGGTTTGGTGGGTGGGGGTGGGGTGGGTGGGTGGAGGGTGTTGCCCCTGGTCTGACCCCTAGTGTTTTTTGGAGCTCAGCAGAAGCAGCAAATAATTAGCCAAGAATGCAAAGAATTTTAGGGAACTGTGGGAACAGTCCATCTGCAGGAGTCATCCAGTCCATTTCAGTCCTTTGTCTTGTTGCGCCCATTTGGCTCTCGCTGCTTCGCTGCTGCCTGTGCTTTGAGCTGCTTTGGGATTTTTTAAAAGATTTTCTGGATAGCGGATGAGGATGATAACGGGCGCGGATAGCGATCACATCCGCATTCCATGCGTCCATCCATTTTTCTTTTTTTTTTGATTTTTTTTTGATGTTTCCGACGGAGCTCACCGCTGGCGCTGGGGAAACAGGAAAAATTCAAAGTTTTTTTTCAAAGTTCCTGTTTACTTGACACCTACTCAGTGCAGATTGAGTTCATCGCGGTGCACTGCTGCACACTGCACTGCGGATAGGAGGCCAAGCTCAGCCGCCCATCTAACCCTAATCCTATCCATGTTAATCCGATACGATACGTACTCCTCTCCTCGTTAGGAGGAGGAGAGAGGAGGAAAGTTTAAGAGCCATTAAAATCGATATAAGGTGCCTGCTAGTGTGGACGGTTTCGGCGTTAAATCGGTTTTACGCTCCTAAAACCGATTTAAACGCCTAGTGTAGACCAGGCCTAATACTACAGTGTTTTCTGAAAGGAAAAGCAGTGTTTCTTTTTCTTGTACATTCAACACAATATATTTTAATTGTCATATTGTGCTATATTTGTTGCACATAGTGAAGACTATGTAAGCCATTAAGGTGTAAATCTGGCCCTCCCCTGACAGACACAAGATATGGAAGGCCCTGAATACAGCAGGACTGGTATAGTTCCACCTTGCATGGTGGGGGCTGGAGGGTGGGGTCCTGTGCAGGATGTCTGAACTCCTTCATGAAGGATATTTGGGGAAGGAATTAGCATATGTGGAACTATACCAGTCCTGTAGTATTTCACACCAGCCAAAAGGACTATTGCAGTCCTGAGCATGCAGTAACTTCTGAGGAGTGATTCCACTGCTGCTTTGCAACTTGAGGGGAACTTACTGCCTTTCCACTCTCTTCATAGACCTCCCCAGTGTTCAGCCCATTTTCTTGGCTTGTCACTTGAATGCAAGATTTGGGAGCAAGTTCTCGGCACGTAAATTGTGCTCTATTGACAAACGATAACATTGAATGGACATGGACAAGGTGTATGTTAAAAGCAGAGGGCATTCATTAGAAGTGAGGTAATTAGTAAACATATCTGCTGATTGTTACCTGAAGGAGAGGCTTGACACTAAAAAGGGGGTAGGGAGTGTAGCTCAGTGGTTTGAGCATTGGCCTGCTAAACTCAGGGTTGTGAGCTCAATCCTTGAGGGGGCCATTTGGGGCAAAAATCTGCCTGGGGATTGGTCCTGCTTTGAGCAGGGGGTTGGACTAGACCTCCTGAGGTCCCTTCCAACCCTGATATTCTATGATTCTAAGAGAAGCTTTACCAATATTGCAAGCATTGTTTCAGGCTTCTTTATTACTATATTGGTTTCTGTATGTACAATATTGAAGATGCAAATATGGAATAGTGAGGCATTCCTCAATTCAAGGGCAATTACTTTGAAGACAGACATAGTTCTGGGGGGATTTTAAATTTGCAACATACTACCTGACACTAATTAAAATAAATACTGGATTTGGCTATTTATATTCAATAAAGAAAAATCTTTGTTAAGTTGTTAATGAAAAAAATTTTAGGTAGTGAGGCTATGTTCAAGTTTTAGGAAAAATTTCAGCTGGTAACATAGATTTGGTTAATATAATTCTTTCATTTGTATGCCATTTCTCCATTTTTTCCTATGGCTGTATTGTTTTACAGGGTCTAGCGAGAAGTTTCCTTAGCATATTGCTCTCCGGCCTGCAATATTCTTGCTATTACTGATGACAAAGCCAAGTCCAACTTTTTGTTAGCTGACTCCATTAATCATTCTTTTGACATGACTTCAAGTGTTTACAGCTTTGACAGAGTTGGCTCATTTGTGACTAAAAAATAGATCTTTGTACATCCAATATTAACTTATAGTGCACGATACCAAAAGATGATGTTTCCATTGTTCAAAGAATTGTCTAGATTTATGGCACTGTCTTGTTAATTAATTAAATGGATAAGTCTGTTCGTCCCTTCCTTTTTCTGATATTCAAATTCTAGCTTTTTATGCTTATGTGTGAATTTAATTTAAAAAGAAATAAGTTAGTTACTTTTTGTTTTTGGTAAAGGATATAGACAGAAATTTAACCTGCTTCTGAGCATATAATATGTCAGCTTTCAAACTAGCTTTTTATGCGTAAGTCCCTGGGACACAGAGACCCACAGAAATCAAGTCACCATTTAAAATAATCAGCTTTTACCCTCAATGACCAAACAGTGGTATATACAATACTGCAGTTATTACCCTACTCTAAGTAAATCTTGTGTGATGATTGTGGGTAATTGTTGACTTTTAATGGCAACCATTGCACTTCAGGGTTCAAGAAGCAGTAATTGTGTGGTGTATGGAAGGAAGCAGACATATCTGCATCTGTTCTAGTATAACAAATACAACAGACATTAACAGGAAAAGTAAATTGGGTCAAGAATCTTTTCTAATGTGTTGAGAATTTTTGCTTCATCTAGCTCAGAGATGGATGCTGTTGGACTGACAACTTCTAGGAAGTCTTTGTACACTGTAACTTTGCTAAATGCCAGAATATGTACTAAATTCATTTTACCCAGGCCTTAGAATGTCAGCAGTTTGCAATCAGCAGTGTTGTCAGCAGTTTGCAAACAGTTTGCAATCTGGGGACTGTCGTCTGATCTTTTCTTTTAGGCTCTGGACTATGTCAGGTGTTACTAAGGACCTGGATACTAGCAATTTTTCAACTAAATCTAGAAAATAGATAAATACTGACTGATTGAAATGGCCCCATGAGTGAAATTCCTGGGTCCATTAGATTATATATAATCTTTTTTTCTTGCTTAACAAATGGGCAGTCCCTTAAAATGACCCATCTGAAGAAACAAGTAACATTCTAACGAGCTACCCATGGTCTTCTGAGCTACAGCTATGCTACCTATTGTATATGGTACAGTTTAGCAGCCTTACTGCAGCGTTCTTCAGCACTAGAACAGAGACTGATCATTGCTTTCAGCGCTTTTATATCTAAGCATTGGAATACAGTGTATTATGTTAATCAATTATTGACCATTTTCTTTACTGATTTTTTTAATTACTTTGTTAATATTAATCACTACTCTACTATTCAGACAGAGATTCTATGTCAGGTGTGTACAACACATTTAGGGAGTAGAAACAGTGTATCACTGAACTATTAGTCCGTCAACACAAATTTACTATTATCCATCGTTAAGGCTACGTTTTAGTCACAGGTATTTTTAGTAAAAGTCATGGACAGGTCACAGACAGTAAACAAATGTTCACGGGCCTGTGACCTGTCCATGACTTTTACTATATATCCCTAACTAAAACTTGGGCCGGGGGCCATGGGTGCTCTGAGGGGGCGGGCCAGGGGCGCTGTGGATGCTGGGGAGTGGCCCAGGATCCCCGCTGGTGCTGGGGGGGAGGCGGGCAGCAGCAGCACGCAGCCTAGGGCCCATGCTGCGAGGGGCGGTGGTGCACGACCCTGGAACTCCACTGGTGCTGCGGGGGGAGGAGCAGGTGGCAGTGTGCGGCCCAGGACCCCTGCTGGTGCTGGGGGGAACAGGGGGCGGGACTGGCAGGCTCCCTACCCGGCTCCAACAGGCATGTCCCTGCAGCTCTAGGGGGAGGGGCGGGCAGAGGGGTGCCGCACGCTGCTCCCGCCACAAGCGCTGACTCTGCAGCTCCCATTGGCCAGGAACCACAGCCAATGGGAGCTGCTGGGGCGGTGCCTGAGGGCACGGGCAGCATGTGGAGCCCCCTGGCTCCTCCACCTAGGAGCTGCTGGGACATGGCAGTGGGAGCTGGGGAGTCTTTCTCCCCAGTTAAGTGCCATCCTACACCCCAACCTCCTGCCCCAGTCCTGAGGCCCCTCCCACACACCCAAACTGCTGCTGCTGCTGGTCCAGGGACTCCCCGGCTTGGGCAGCCCCTGAGCCACAAATAGCTGCTGCAGAAGTCATGGAGGTCATGGAAAAATCACAGAATCCGTGACTTCCGTGACCTCCATGACAGACACGCAGCTTATTCATCATTATTAAATCTCACCCTGCAGCTATTCCACCACATTCGTACATGAGCACGTGCGCTCTCTCTCACATATTTGCTTATGTCTGTACTTTGCTGAGTACTTTACTGAGTCTTATAAGATTTACCAGAACAGACCTTGGAAGTACATGGCAGCACAAAGAAGCTAAAATGTACTGGAATATCTAGCTTATAGCATCTACTAGTACTTTTCTGAAGGGGAAGAGCTAAGGGGAGAACAGATTCCCTAAATGACAAGTCTGTGATAGGAGATGATGAGATAAAATCATTGGTATGTGATCTGGATTCCAGCACGTGGCCTAATCAAATGGCAGGACAAGTTAAATGATGTTTTTGTCCTCAGCACTGGATGTGGAGCATTGCAGCACAAAATAAAGATCTATTGTGTCCTTTCAATGAGTGTTTTATAATCTCAGAATTCAGGACTCTGCCAATAGTAGATGCAGTAGCACAGTTAGCTTTCAATTCACACTCCTTTCAAGAGCAGGTGTCAGCTTCAATTACTGTTCAACAAATTCATTTTAGTCAGTTAATGAAATCCACTGGAGAATCATATTGATATTATTCTCCAGCTGTCTGTCAAAAGCCTTATATAACATGTTCCTTCTCACCCCATGGGAAAATTTGTTCCAAATATGCTTTAGACTTCACAGGTCATTCAAGCAGGGCATCAGAGAGTTGTGTGTTATCAAGTTATGGTGCCATAATGCAGGAATTATGAAGTTATTAAGGATGTATGATTAAAATTATCATTGCATCTTCATGTGAAGAAATTTTCACTCGACAATAACAATGAAAGTCAAAATCCACTGGGCGTTGAAGGTGAAGGTAGATGCTAATCTTCCACAATTAAGTTTTTGTTCTTTTTGCTATTAAATAGTATTTTCTTGTCATTCCCACACAACCTTTTGCTCCCAAGGGCTTGTTCTTGTGTATCTTCCACGCTAGGTGTGCAAGCACCCCACACACCTGATATTGGAGATTTTATTGCTAGTCGTGTCCATTTGGTCTGCATGCGTACTCTGACAAGCCTCGTGCCTCATTCCAAGGGTATAAACTTTGGGGTGGGGCAGGACCAACCGCCATTTGAATTTCTTCTTACTGCCCTTGGCCTGAGACAGAGTGCTTTGGTGTTCACACTCCTTCAGCTTAGCCTGTAGCCTTTTGTAACTAGTATTTTAGATCGCTTTCCGTACAGTTTTTTCTATATATAGTACAAGTTGGTGGAACATTGCCCTTTGGCACTGACACTTTAACAGGCTATATAGTTTGAGGAAGTTTTCACTTCCATCATGACTCCCCTCTCTTTGTTGTTAGCTCCAGGCCAGTTTTCCTTGTAATAACCAAATCCCTCGGCTTTCAGTTTTGTGCATCTTGTGAGGAAGACTTTTCCTTTAATGCTGGTCATACATGCAGCCTTTTTTATTTGAGGCTAGTGCCTGTTTTATAGTCAATCAGTGCTGGTGAAATTCTCTTGTGCCACACCAGTAGAGGGGACTCAGGTTCATTAGAGACTTGTTGGTCCTCTGGTACCATGTACCTAATTTGTACTGATTCAGGTGAAGGAGTCGGGCCCTGCGTTAGGGATGTTCTATGGGATTGTAAGCATGCGGACTCACCCCTGCGGCGCCTCCTGCTGGTGGTCTCAGGGAATTAGCTCTCCAGCCATTGGAACACCCTCTGCAGGCCGGTGCCCTGCTACCGCTTGGCCCCTGTGTCCCTCCCAGACCTGGTGCCCTGTTATCTGGGGCACTGCCCCTTGGCAGTAACCCCTCAGTCTTATGGTCTCCCCTCCCCAGGGAACCCCCACCCGCTATCCCCACCTCGCCTCAGTGTACGGCTACTGCCAGTCATTGTCTAGCCCCCACTCCCTGGGGCAGACTGCAGTATCAGCCACTCATCACAGGCAAGGTTGGGTTTGGACCTGCTGCCTTTGCTTACCCCTGGGCTGCCCTCTGCAACCACCAGTACCTGTTGGCCTTATGCTAGGCTGCAGCCTGGGGCTTTCCAGGCTGGAGCTCCCCAGCTCCTCTGCCTTTCCCCAGCCCTGCTCCACTCAGGTACCCCATGTCTAGCTCCCTGCAGCCAGGCCCATCTCCCTCTACAGCTAGAGAGAGACTCTCTGGGCTTCTGACTCACAGCCTCTTATAGGGGCCAGCTGGGCCTGATTGGGGCATGGCCACAGCTGAGCCTACTTTCCCCAATCAACCCAGGCTTCTTGCCCCAGCCACAGTCCTCTCCTGGGCTGTTTTAAGCCCTTCAGGGCAGGAGCGGTGTAAGCACCCAGCTACAGGGACCAAGTGCTTGGTATTGGCTTCCGTGGCACTGATAATTTGCTTGGTGGCTTAAAAACCTATGAATCTATGAGCCTTAACTGATTTAGCCCAGGCCCTTATTTTAAAATATTTATTGAAACATTTTAATATTTGATCCCAAGCTGCATTCTGACACTGCATCTACAGAAATAAACATCAGCGGAGTGCTTTTATTTTCTATGCCAAGGCGGCAATTTAACGCTTACACGGAATTTGAGATGAATACAGTTTGCATTTTACAATAACTGAATTTCCTACAACTTATTCAGAAGCAGTGCTGAATGCTCACTAGTATGGGGTAGGTGAAATATTATTTTTGATGTCTATCAAATATATAAGCACTTTCATCCACATTTCATTATTCTGGTATCTCATATTGTTACTTCAGCACAATATATAGACTAGTAACCCAAAGTACAGTTTCTTAAAGGGATTGGTGAAAACTACTTTGTTTTTAGATGCAAACAATGCTGCTCATTCTTCTGGTGGAGGAAGAAAGGAGAATGCGGTTCAGTGGTTGCTATGATGCTAAATGAAATTTGGAAGCAAGAAGCTGAAAAACCCCTTAGCTGCAGATGTCTGCCATAGTTGCCTCACACAGTGACAAGCTGTTGAGCAATATTAGCCCAGCTGTTAACACCCACAGAGGAGTGCTGAGGCTAAGCATTAATCTTACTTTGCGGCTTTTGTCAGTGATTCATAGTGGTAGATATATTGTAATTGATTGCCAGACCAGCACGAAAATGTTAATGGACAGGTAGTAACGCAGTCTTTTTCTATAGCCAAGATATAAATTCACAGGCTGACTAGTGGCAAATTCCACATTAGCCTGGGAGAAGGTTTGTAAACATCACAGATTGCTGAGATTACACCATTCATATATTGTAGAAGATTGGTGAATCGCATTAATGCCAGAGAGAGAGCCACTGCAAACGATCACATGTTGTGAATTAGTAAGAAAGTGAACTGGCACATTTAAAAAAAAGTAAAGACCTTGCATCATAAATTCTGTTTTGTACATTTGTTTTCACAGACGTGGCCTAGTTTTAATTTGATAAGTATACTGGTAAATATAACACTGGGCCAGATTCTCAACTGCTGTAAATTGGCCTAACTCCATTGACTTCCATGGAGCAACACCAATTTATGCCAGGTGGAGAGCTGGCCCAGTATATTTTGTTTAAAGTAACAAAAGCCTATTCATATAAGACTTCATTAATAGCACTTGGTTATTAATGCTTTGTTATCTCTTGGGGCAGGGAATGTTTTCTGTTCTGCATTTGTACAGCATCTAGCATGTGACTCATGTTCCTACGTGCTATGCTAATACAAATCATAATAATGATGTTTGGCTGAAAAATAAAGTGGTGACACCATTACTGGGGAGAATTATTGAGTTTGCAAATGAGTGAAATAATAAATAATGCAACAACACTGGATGCCAGATTATCAGAAATAAGATCCACAGTTGTGTGCAAAATGTATGTGTGTGCATATACCCGCCCTTTGCCTTTGTGACAACTAACAGAAGTTTCCAGATCACGGGCCCTGGTTCTCATGGGGGACTTCAATCACCCTGACATCTGTTGAGAGAGCAATACAGCAGTGCACAGACAATCCAGGAAGTTTTCAGAGAGTGATGGGGACAACTTCCTGATGCAAGTGTTGGAGGAACTGGGCAGCACAGTATGGGGAGGAGGTGAATAGCCCTCAGTGGTGTAAGAACAGGTTAAGGACTCTTTGGAAAAGCTGGACATGCACAAGTCCGTGGGGCCGGATCTAATGCATCTGAGGGTGCTCAGGGAGTTGGCTGATGTGATTGCAAAGCCATTGGCCATTATCTTTAAAAACTTGTGGCGATCGGTGGAGGTCCTGTACGATTGGAAAAAGGCAAATTTAGTTCCCATCTTTAAAAAGGGAAGAAGGAGAATCCGGGGAACTACAGACTGGTGAGCATCACCTCAGTCCCTGGAAAAATCATAGAGCAGGTCCTCAAGGAAACCATTTTGAAGCACTTGGAGGAGAGGAAGGTGATCAGGATCAGTCAACATGGATTCACCAAGGGCAAGTCATGCCTGACTAATCTGATTGCCTTCTATGATGAGATAACTGGCTCTGTGGATATGGGGAAAGCAGTGGGCATGATATAGCTTGACTTTAGCAAGGCTTTTAATACAGTCTCCCATAGTATTCTTCCCAGCAAGTTAAAAAAGTATGTATTGGATCAATGGACTATAAGGTGGATAGGAAGGTGGATAGATTGTCGGGCTCAATGGGTAGTGATCAACGGCTCGATGTCTAGTTGGCAGCCAGTATCAAGCAGAGTGCCCCAGGGGTCTGTCCTGGGGCTGGTTTTGTTCAACATCTTCATTAATGATCTGAATGATGGGATGGATTGCACCCTCAGCAAGTTCATGGATGATACTAAGCTGAGGGGAGAGGTAGATATGCTGGAGGGTAGGGACAGGGTCCAAAGTGACCTAAACAAATTGGAGGATTGGGCCAAAAGAAATCCAGTGTGGTTCAACAAGGACAAGTGCAGAGTCCTGCTCTTAGGACGGAAGAATCCCATGCACTGCTACAGGCTGGGAACTGACTAGTTAAGTGACAATTCTGCAGAAAAGGACCTAGGGATTACAGTGGATGAGAAGCTGGATAGGAGTCAACAGTGTGCCTTTGTTGCCAAGAAGGCTAACGGCATATTTGGCTGCATTAGTAGGAGCATTGCCAGCAGATTGAGGGAAGTGATTATTCCCCTCTATTTGTCACTGGTGAGGCCACATCCGGAGTACTGCATCCAGTTTTGGGCCCCCCACTACAGAAAGGATGTGGACAAATTGGAGAGAATCCAGCAGAGGGCAATGAAAATGATTAGAGGGCTCGGGCACATGACTTATGAGGAGACGCTGAGAGAACTGGGCTTATTTAGTCTGCAGAAGAGAAGAGTGAAGGGGAATTTAATAGCAGCCTTCAACTACCTGAAGGGGGGTTCCAAATAGGATGGAGCTAGGCTGTTCTCAGTGATGGCAGATTACAGAACAAGGAGCAATGGTCTCAAATTGCAGTGGGGGAGGTCTAGGCTGGATATTAGGAAAAAACTATTTCACTTGGAGGGTGGTGAAGCACTGGAATGGGTTACCTAGGGAGGTGGTGGACTCTCCATTCTTAGAAGTTTTTAAGGCCTGGCTTGACAAAGACCTGGCTGGGATGATTTGCTTTGAGCAGGGGATTGGACTAGATGATCTCCTGAGGTCTCTGCCAATCCTAATCTTCTATGATTCTATGAGCGTGACCACCAGTATGCACACACACAAATTGCGCCTTTAACTTTTAGACACTCAAGTGCCTTATTTGAATGCACAATTGCAGTAACTACCTGCACCAATGTAGTGCAGACTCCTGTCCCATGTGCCTCGATGGGACTCGACATGGATGCAGACATTAACATTAGCGCACTTTGATACAGGATCAGAGCTATAATGAGGATATTATTGATATCATCTCCCAGTGATCTTGATTCTGGTGTCAGACTGTTTTTTACACCAGTGTAAATCTTTTGATGTCAGAGGAGTCACCCCTGATTTTTGAAGTTGGATAGTAAAATCCATTTGAAATTTTCTGGCATAGATTCCTGCTCTCACCCCCTGTGCCCCGTCCCATACCCCTAGGAAATGTGCTTTATGGCAGCTGCCTTTTCCTAGGATCTCAAGGCCAAATGGCACCTAATGATTTCTCTCGAGGAAGCAGATGTTAAAATTTTTGACACATGCTCCTTTGTTGTCAGCCTTTCAACATTTGTTGCCTAATCCCATTGGTATTAATTTTATACAGATTAGCTTTCCTGGATGCTAATTTGCATGCTATATCAACCTAAACAGAAAAGATATAGTCCACAGGTCACATTTATTAGCAGCAGCATGGCTCCTGAGGTGCCCATTTACTTCATTTCACATCTCTAAATCGATGGGAGGGGCTAAGAATTAACCATGTTCCTTTTAAGAGGAAGAGAGCAGTCACTAAAGGAGTGATGCAGTAGGAATTACTTCAAAATATTTTCTCATTAATTTATGTTAACCCCTCGAAGTGCTGTAATATTGCTGCAGAAGATGGTTTAAAGTTATTTTCAAAAGGAAACCCTATTTAACTCTTTGAAATCAGCTATACCTCAGATAACCAGCATCTGAGCATTAGCTAATTTCCAAGGTGTTAATTTCTCCATTAATGGGTGCCAGTGGCAGGGAGGAGTGAGACTTTCTAGTTCTTGGGGACATGGATGAGTCAGATCTCGTACCTGTGGGGACACCAGACTGGTCCCATACCTATCTATACTGTTTCCCATCTCCACCTGCTGTCAGTTCCTAGCTCATCCCTTGTGTCAGGAATCAGCCAGGGAAGACAACACAGAGTTGAAGGGCAGGTCAGAAGTGGGGATGAATAATGTGGAAGGAACAAGATGGGAAGGAAGGGAAGTGGGGAGGAGGTGTTCGGTTCCTATTGTGTGTGAGATCAAAACAGTAATACATTCTTCAGTTAAGGAACCTTTGAAACGTGCTGGGGGCTGATGCCATCTGTAGGCCCTACAATGCATCATTCTATGATTTTTAGGGAATCCTTTATATTCTAATGAGGATACTTAGTGTTTCCAGTTACACTCAGGAAAAAATAAATAAACTGCAAATAAAACTTTTTTCATAATTGTAACAGCCATTACTGCTTTCCAAGGAAAACCAGAATTCACATTACATGGGAATTCAGGAGTCGTTTAGAATCATGTCCCTTCTGGGCTCTTAGTACTCAATGCTAATATAACATGGTGTTGGGGTGATGTTGATTGTCCTCTGGAATGCACTGAACAGTACCATGATATTGGGCACAAAGCTGTTTTCTCTGTTTATGTGCTGTGCTTTTCCCCCACTCGCTCCTTTCATTATAGTGCTGACATTATGGGGTTGTTCCTGCCTCTTCAGCTAGTTGTGCTGTCAAGTTAGGATTAACAGCAACACCAGGGGTGCTAGCAGCGTGGCTTAGCACTGACGCTGTTCATGTATAGAAGAGGGGAGTTTGATTCCTGCTTCTGAGCATTTAAACAAATATTTGTAGGGAAACCAGCTTCATTAAAAGTCCGGTCAGCGGCACAGCAGGGCTAAGAAACAGCGGCATGTCCCCCCTCTGACTCCTAGGCATAGGGGCAGCCAGGGGATTCCGCAGGCGCCACCCCTGTAGCTTCCATTAGCCGCAGTTCCCAGCCAATGGGAGCTGCAGAACTGGTGCTTGGGATGGGGGCAGTGTGTGGAGCCCTCTGGCTGCCCTTATATGTAGGAGTCAGAGGCAGGACATACTACTGCTTCCGGGAGCCGCTTGAGGTAAGAGCAGCCCAGAGCCTGCACCCCGACCGCCTCTCATGCCCAGCTCCGTGCCCAGCCCTGATCCCACTCCTGCCCTCCACACCTGTCGGTCCCAGCCCAGAGTCCCCTCCCGCACCCTGAACCCCTCATTTCTGGCCCTACCCCAGAGCCTGTGCCCCCAGCCCTGAGCCTGTACCCCCTCCAACTCCCCAGCCCCTTGCCTCAACTCAGAGCCCCCTCCCATACTCCAAACCCCTCAGCTCCACCCCCCAGCCCAGAGCACCATCCTACACCCCAAACCTCTCATCCTCATCCCAGAGTCTGCACCCCCAGCTGGAGCCCTCACATCCCCCACCCCCGCACTGTAACCACCTGCTCCAGCCCAGAGCCCCCTCCCACACTCCAAACCCTTCAGCCCCATCCCAGAACCCCACCCTGCACCCCAAATCCCTCATCCCTGGCTCCACCCCAGAGCCTGCACCCCCAGCCAACGCCCTCACCACCTCCCGCACCCCAACCCCCTGAGCCAGCCCGGTGAAAATGAGCAAGTGAGTGAGGGTGGGGAGAGTGAGTGACAGAGGGCGGGGGGACGGAGTGAGCAGGAGGCGGGGATTTCAGAGGAGAGGCGGGGTAAGGGTGTTTGGCTTTGTATGAGTAGAAAGTTGGCAACCCTGTGGCTACTGTGATTCCTCCCTCTATGAGATAGCAAACATGGAAGGGCATGCTCAGTCCTGTCATGGCACTGGGCAGCTCCTGCCTACCATTGAAGGGATAGATTAGATGTTCCCGATGCCAAGAGGGTGCTGATTGCCAAGGTGCAGGAGTCAGGTGCAATATGTGACAAAGACCCAATATAAGGGACACCAAAAATGTATTCATGCTAGAACCTTTGAATGGTTTCTAAGTTATTTCTTTAGTATATGGGACTTCTTATTCGCTTGATATTTTCTCTCTGTTGTAAAGAATTTTTAACATCAAAAGGTACAGGGCATCAAATGTGCCGAACGTGGATATCTTGGGGAGTAAAATGAATGACAGCCCTCTAGCGGTAGGTTGAGAGCACTAGTACAGTGGCCCCAGGAGAATGGATGCTACCAATTTATGACAAATAAATTAACATGTCAGATAAAGCCCTCAAGATATATAAAGAAACCTTATTCAAGAGTGCCTGGCTGCCAGAATGAATTTCCAGGGAAAATCCTCTAGAACAGTAGCATCTGTTCATTACTGAAATACTGGCAAAGATACACAAATGCCATTGGGAGGACAGGCTGCACTATAAAACTGCTGCTAACCAAAGGGGTATGCAAGCAAATTTCTGCAAGGAATCCCATTTGGCCTGCTTCTATTTTGGCCAACTGCGGAAAATCATTGCTTCTGATGGGGGAAACCAAGCAACTCTGATAGTAAAACAAACAAAAGAAACTCAGAGAACATTAAGTTTTCATGCTTCAATGTTGAAAAGAAAAACAATGACAAATATAAGGTTGCACATGCAGCCACAGCTCATATAACACTGTCCTGCTGTGCAGTCTCATACAATCACATACTCTTGCTCAAATAATACACTACCAGTTATTTACTTTAAAACCAAACCTAATTGCACCTGGAGAGGTGGTTTCCAGGGCCTCTTATGAGGGATTCACCCCTCTCTTAAAATTATTCAGGCTGGATGCTATGCTATATGTTTCAGCATATTTTTCAGGAACAAAGTATAAATATTTCTGCACAATGACTTTTAATGCTGTATTAGGCCCCCAGTCCTGCAATGAGCTCTGCATGACTACTAAAGTTGGACAGTTTTAAATCAGCAGCTCTGCATAACTTACATCCAAGAGTTTTAAGGGAGCTCGGTGGATCAATAATACTGATTTTCAATAAGTCTTGGAACAACAAGGAAGTTCCAGAAGACTGGAAGAAAGCTAATATGCCAATATTTAAAAATGGTAAAAGGAATGACCCAGGTAATTATAGGCTTGTGTCTCAGGGTGCTCACGCCCCCTGGGCTGTGCCTCCTATGGGCTGCTCTGGGAATAGCTCTCTTCTAGGTCTGACACCTCCCCTTGCAGTCGCTCCTCCTGTTGTCCTCTCTCTGGCCCCTTTCTCGCACCAAGAACTGCAGCTTTCCTTTTTGTGACAGCCCTCTGGCCAGGTCACTATGTGGTTTCCCCTTCCGGACCTGCTGCCTTGGCACTACCACTTTGTCAGTGGCTCGTAGGGGAACCTGGGCCCACCCACTACTCCGGGTTCCAGCCTGGGGACCCTGTAACATGCCACCAAGGTCTGCTCAGTCCCCACCCTCACTGTTCTCTTCCTGGACTGCTTCCTATCCACCTCCCACAGGCTTTGTTCTCGCCCTTTCCCTCTTCTCTTTCCCTGGGGTCACTCCTTCCCTCTCTTATGCACAGAGGGTGGCTGCAGACTTCCTCACTGCCACCATTTCTGTTGCCAGCTTCCTGGCTTTATACTAACCCAGCTACTCCTGCTCAACTGAGCTCCACCTTCCAATCAGGGGATGCTTGTCCAGCCTAAGCCCCTCCTGTTTGGCCTGTCACATTAATTGGCCCTTTCTCAGCTTTCTCTGGAGTGGTGTGGGGTGAACATCCCATCACAGCCTGCCAGTCTGACATCAATCCCGGACAAGATAATGAGCAGTTGATATGGGATTTGATTAATAAAGAATTAAAGGAGGGTACTATAATAAATGCCATTCAACATGGATTTATGGAAAATAGATTCTGTCAAACTAACTTGATAGCTTTTTGATGCAATAAGTTTGATAAAGGTAATAGTGTTGATGTAATATACTTGGCCTTCTGCAAGGCATTTAACTTGGTACCACCTGACATTTTGATTAAAAAAACTAGAAAAATATAAAATTAACATGGCACATGTTAAATGGATGGCTAACCGAGGTCTCAAAATGTAACTGTAAACAGTCATCGAACAGGTGTGTCTCTAGTGGGGATTGGTTCTTGGCTGTATGCTGTTCAACATTTTATTAATGACCTCGAAGAAAACATAAAATCATCACGGATAAAGTTTGTAGATGAACAAAAATTGGGGGTGTCATTAGTAATGAAGAGGATAGGTCACTGATTCAACATTATCTGGATTGCTTAGTAAGCAATATTCATTTTAATATGGCTAAATATAAATGTATACTTCTTGGAACAAGGAATGTAGGATATTTACAGGATGAGGGACTCTATCCTGGGAAGCAGTGACTCTGAAAAAAGATCTGGGGGTCATGGTGGATAATCAGATGAACATGAGCTCCCAGTGTGATGCTGTGCCCAAAAGGGCTAATGCAATGCTTGGATGCATAAACGGGAATCTCAAGTGAAACTAGAGAGGTTATTTTACAGCTGTATTTGGCACTAGTTTGACTGCTGCTAGAATACTGTGTCCAGTTCTGGTGTCCACAATTCAAGAAGGATTTTGATCAATTGGGAAGAGTTCAGAGAAGAGCTATGAGAATGATTAACATGCGGTGTAGCGATAGACTCAAGGAGCTCAATCTATGTAGCATCATAAAGAGAAAGTTGAGGGGAGGTTTGATTACAGTCTATAAGTACCTAATGGAGAACACATATTTAACAGTAGGCTCTTCAATCTAACAGACAAAAGTATATAACACAATCCAGCGGCAGGAAGTTGAAGCTAGATGAAGTCAGACTGGTAATAAGGTGTTAACTTCTAACAGTGAGGGTAAGTAACCACTGGAATAACTTACCAAGGGCATGGTGGAGTCTCCATCAGTGGCAATTTTTAAAACAAGATTGGATGTTCTTCTGAAAGATCTGCTCCGGGAATTATTTTGGGGAAGTTCTATGGCCTGTGTTATACTGGAGGTCAGACTAGATGATCACAGTGGTCCCTTCTGCTTGGAACCTATTAAATCTGTAAATGGATCCACATGGAGCTCATTGAAGAGTCTAGGGCTACGTTTGTTTTCCAAGTGACGCTACCTCCCTTCTTGGTCATCTTTATGAGAAGGCTGTTTTGTTCAAAAGGTAAAATGAATAGAATCCCCTCTGCAAACACATGCACCCCGGCAGATGGGTTTATGACAGCCTAAAGAAGAAAGTTACTACAAGATCCTCTTGTTAAAAAATTGGTAGCATGACCCTGACCATAGCACTCTGTTACTTGTGGATTTTTATATGTATCGTTACCTTTTTTTTGCTTTGTTTTGTTTTTTAAATCAATGAATAATCTTACAATGTTCAACTGGAATCTTTGTGTAAACCAGTATTAGGTAACCATGAGTGTATTTTTCATCGCGGAAGTACAGAAAGAAGGGAGAGTGTTGTTATAGTAGAAAAATAATGTCTGTTCAGTTCTCATTGCATCTTGTACAACAGTCTTTTTTATAAGAGTTTAAGGGATGATTTATGAATAGTGAATGTTCACACTATGCCACTGGCAAATTGTTTATTTTTTATAAAATCCAGAGGCTGTAAATATGTATGTATGACCTGGAATCACTGTAGAATGTGTTATAAAGTAGTTTATCAAATTAGACATTAAGAGTGAAATCCTGGCTTCACTGACGATGATGGCAAAAGTCTCACTGACTTCAGAAGTGCCAGGATTTCATCTCAGGACTCTTGTTCATATTAAAAATGCCCATAGGGAAATTCCATAGTGAGCTTTGTTCTACGCAAATTACGTACATAGTTACACTTTGATCTTAAGCTGAAAGCCATTTTGTTTGAGAGCTACAATACCTTAGCAGAGAAATGTCTCTTGCTAGATGTTTTAATATGTAAAATGGATTAACTTGTGAGTAACTTTTATGTTACATTTGTCTGTAGATCAGCAGTTCAGAAGCTGGGAGCGGAAGTATTTGAAAAGGTTTACAGCTATCTTAAGAAAGCAAGACAGCAGAATGCAAGTGAAGATGAGATCCGCGAATGCCTGGAGAAAGTGGTTTCTAGAGCAAGCGACTGTTTTGAAGTGGATCAACTTCTCTACTTTGAGGATCAGCTGCTTGCCTTAGCTCCAGTGTAAAATGTACATCAGAAATGGCCAACACTGGAGATATGTGAAAACGCCGAGCTACACCCTTACGGGCCAGCAAACAAGTACTGTATTATTGGGGGCCAGGGAGGTGCACATCATGGTGACAATCTTTTTTCCCCACTTGTTTTATTGCATCAACAAGTGTATTCCCTTAAGTCCAGATTCTTCACCCACGGGTTGTTCCCATTGACTTTAATGGTGCACAATCAGGGTCCCAATGATGTCAATGAGAGTTTTGCCGCTGATTTCTATGATAGCAGCAGTGGGCTCTGATCCAGCAAGACATTAAGCACATACTTAAATGTTTTGCTGGATTTGGCCTTGAACAGCAGTATGTGTATGTGTGTGTGTGTGTGTGTGTGTGTGTGTGTGTTTATATACATATACAGGTGTACGTGTATATATGGTTACTCATTTATCAGAAATCACACATTAGTTATTGCTCTGTTGAAGGCCTGTATTTCACCTGAGTGCCCTTTAAAAGAGCCATGCAAAAGAGGGAGCGAGAGAGACAGGAGGTCTGACCTGAAGCCTGCTGAAATCCATGAAAATGTTTCCATGAACTTCTGTGGGTTTTGGATCAAGCCCATAATGTACAACTAGAAAAATAAATCCATTTTGGTGTCTTCACAGATCTTGTTAACTTTTTATCTCCATATTTATGTTGCCTTCTCTAAAAGCACAATACTTCTACTTATATCAAGTACCCCTCACCCCACCCATTATGACCCCTTACCTTCTCTTCCTAACACTTTCCCTTTTTGTTCTGCCGGCTGATCACCTTCACCATGACTTGTTAAGCTCTATATACGGAATAAATATAATACTATATATCAGGTTCTCAGTTGAGCCTTGGGCCAAATTCACTTTAGACTTCTCGCCATAATCAGACCCCTTACATTGCCTGTTCTTGTGCAGCACACTGCAATCCTTTGAATGTACTCAGGTGGGGAGTGCGCAACAATGGCCGTCAAAATCATTGCAATTTGATCTTGGGCAGGCCATTATGGCTGGGAGCTGCAGATACTTAGCATCTCAGGAAAGAAAGTCAGCCACTAACCTCTCTATGCCTCAATTTGCCAATCTGTAAAATGGGACTAATGATACTTCTTCTGGTGTGTGGCTTCTGATGGCACAAACAATGAATTAGGTGTTGGTATCTATCTATTTCTATCATGGCAGCATCATCAAGGGACATCAAAAGCATCCATCCACCATCAAGAGGATCAAGTGGGCAGTCCATAAGCAGATGGCGTGCTGTTTGTTCTTGAGATCCCCAGGGGCAGGAAGGGGAGCTCAAGAAGCTCCAATGGTAAGATACAAGTTAAACTGCCAGTGACCACAACATATCTTCTTGTAGCGAGGAAGGATCTTTTGGTTCATATGGTTGTTCGCAGTGGCATGCGAGTGCTCATCCAGAGAGACTATGGGATGCAGATCTGAGTTGTCTATCTGCTAGGAAATGCACCACCGATCCAAAATATATTCCCTTACCACCTGTTGCTGTTCCTTAGAAAAGTTATGTCTGATGTATTGTCTGAGAGGCTCAACTATTTTAGAAAAGGAGCGTCTTGACTTTGGCCAGTGTGTCTGATATGGCTTTGAGATGAAAATGTGAAGTAAGCGGTCTTGATAGTTAGCTATGCGCAGTAATGTGGCCAGGGCCTTGTCCTCACACCTAATTGCAGCAGGAGCAATGCCACCAAGACTGGAAGGCTGGAGACTGGTGTTGTCCGGGTTGCACCAGTGATGATGCAAAGGGCAGAGTGGATCGTTGAGTCCAACTTTCCACAAAGACTTCTGGACCCCGTGCTGCCACACAGTATTGAACAGCTGCAATAACTAGAGCTTTGGTAGATGTCCATAAGGTTGCAGTGCCTGCACCCCATAAATTACCGGCAAGCCTGCAGAGAAGTGCGGCGCTCGAGTTTAGCACATGTTCTCGATGTGCTGTTGGAAGGACAGAGAGTAGTCACGCTTTATAATGATACTGGCCCACCTTTGTAAAGTGCTTTGAGATCCTTTGAAGGAAGGTGCTGTAGAAGTGAAGTCTTATTAGTCCATTTTAGTATTAAAACAAACAGTAGAAACAAAGAATTTGCCCATATAGCCAAACAAGGTAAGGCATTATGATCCCTCCAGCACAAGTCAATTCGAGTTTGTATTAGGAACACAGAACAGCATGGAGGCAGACCTCCACTCTGAACTTTCACAAAAGCAGGGGTCAAAAGTCCTATTTCTCACTTGTGGTAATTAGTGTCCATACACTGAAGTAGTGGCTCTAGGTCAGGACTGCTTGAAGGCCCTTTTACATTATCTAGCTTGGTATGTATGGCCCACACCATCATAGTGGCTGTTTCTGTTCCTGCACATAATTTCTTTTAAACCTATTAAAAGCTGAAGTGCCCAAAGCACAGGCGGCAATTTTTCCCCGGATATGGGAGAAATGTCTGGGGCATGCAAGAGCCAATTAGCCAGCAAAGCAACCAATAAATAATTTATATATAGCAATACTCCTGGGGGCATTCTGCACCAAAACATTAAAAATTCTGCACCGAAACATTAACATTTCTGCTCACGATATTTTAAAATTCTGCAAATTTTATTTGTCAAAATAACACTACATAATCATGCCAGTTTCAATTATTTTGGTAATTTATTTCAAAATATCTGTCAGCAGGTATGTCTGTAACAATACAGACACACACAAAAATTCCCTGAGGAGTAGAGTTAAAGAAACCCCTATGACAACCCAGTTCCTGTTTCTCTGCCCCTTTCCCCTCCCCAGAGCCCAGCCGGGGGGCCCCTCAGCCCATATATCCATACTCCCTCCCCTGCAGAGTCCAGCTGTGCCCCCCCAGCCCAGACACCCACCTCCCTCTCTCCCCAGAGCCCAGGGATCCAGAGGGAGAAACAGCCTGTTGCTTGGTCCCTGACTTATGTGGAGTTTCCTACACGCTGCTGTCTCTTTCCCTCAGAGCATGCTGGGAACAGCAGGTGCCAGGAACCCTCCAGCTCCCTCCCCTTCCCCCCAGCAGTGTCTTCCATGTGGGGTGCTGGGCTCTTCCAGGTCTAGCAGCCCCTAGTGGTGGCTAGCAGTACTGCAGTCCATTTCTGTAGGGGAAAGGAAATTCTGTGTACACGTTAATTTCCGCAAAATTCTGCATTGCGCAGTGGCACAGAATTCGCCCAGGAATAATAGCAAGAATGAAGTCCAAGGGAGACAACCTTGCCTGCTGTATATATCTCCAACTGGCTGTGGCCCAAAGCAAATTACTCAAGCACCTTGAAAACGGACTCTGTAAGTAATAGATGGCTTTTATGAATGCTGAATACTGGTGTAATCAACCCTTTAAGAAAACAGGTTTTTCCAAGAGCAAGTGAAAAAGAACTGCATGTGGGTGTACCACACTCTCTGGAGCAGTCAAGCACTTAGAAAATCATTAAGGGTCTAATCTTTGAGGTTTGGAAATCATGTTTTGGCCACACCACCTGTCCTCAGGCAAACAATCCCGCTCTGATGTGAAGAATTCTTGCTTGAAGTACATTAAAAAGAGATCATAATGGCTTTTAAAGCTGTTTTGATCATTTTCTTATCTCTGTGGGGGACGTGTGCTCCAAGTCACAGTTTTTGAGCTCTGAGGATCTCTTCACCTTCTCCTCCATCACAACCAACTCCCACCCTCACAGGCCACATCCATCATTATCTTTCCAATGGTGAGTGGTAGGCAGGGCCGGCTCCAAGCACCAGCAAAGGAAGCAGGTGCTTGGGGCGGCCAATGGAAAGAGGCAGCTTGTCCGGGTCTTCGGCGGCAATTCAACGGCAAGTCCATCACTCCCTCTTGGAGGGAAGGACCCGCTGCCAAATGCTGCTGAAGATTGAAGTGGCACAGTAGAGCTGCCACCGAAGTGCCGCTGATCGCAGCTTTATTTATTTATTTATTTATTTATTTTTGGCTTCACCGCTTGGGTGGTAGAATACCCCTTTTGAAAATCATGTTTTCTGCTAGATTAGGACTAATAGGGATACAAGCAGTCCCATCCCTATGGGTTTCATGAGTTGCCTTCTCACGCCAAACACGCATCAGATATTGTCATTAAATTTGAAATAGTTGTGTGTGAGGATAAAGGTACAGAGCTCAGCAATCAGTTGTGCTGTGGCATCATCAGGGATACTGTTCCTGACAGCTTGTATTCCACACACTGATGATGCCACCTTTATCCTCACACACAACTATTTCAAATGTAATGACAATATATAACTCCAGATCAGTGGCACCGCTATGGGCACCCGCATGGCCCCACAATATGCCAATATTTTTATGGCCGACCTGGAACAACGCTTCCTCAGCTCCCGTCCACTCATGCCCCTTCTCTACCGACGCTACGTTGATGACATCTTCATCATCTGGACCCATGGGAAGGAGACTCTGGAAAAATTCCACCACGATTTCAACAGCTTCCACCCCTCCATCAACCTCAGCCTGGACCAATCTACATGGAGGTCCACTTCCTAGACACCACGGTGCAAATAAATGATGGTCACATTAACACCACCCTATACCGAAAACCTACCGACCACTATGCCTACCTTCATGCCTCCAGCTTTCATCCCGGACACACCACAAGATCCATTGTCTACAGCCAAGCACTGAGGTACAACCGTATCTGCTCTAACCCCGCAGACAGAGACCAACACCTAGAAAATCTCCACCAATATTCTCAAGACTACAGTACCCAGACGAGGAAATAAGGAAACAGATCAGCAGAGCCAGACGTGTACCCAGAAGCCTCCTACTGCAAGACAAACCCAAGAAAGAAACCAACAGGACTCCACTGGCCATCACATACAGTCCCCAGCTAAAACCCCTCCAACGCATCATCAGGGATCTACAACCCATCCTGGACAATGATCCTTCACTTTCACAGGCCTTGGGTGGCAGGCCAGTCCTCGCCCACAGACAACCTGCCAACCTGAAGCATATTCTCACCAGCAACTGCACACTGCACCATAGTAACTCTAGCTCAGGAACCAATCCATGCAACAAACCTCGATGCCAACTCTGCCCACACATCTACACCAACAACACCATCACAGGACCTAACCAGATCAGTCACACCATTACCGGTTCATTCACCTGCATGTCCACCAATGTAATATATGCCATCATATGCCAGCAATGCCCCTCTGCTATGTACATCGGCCAAACTGGACAGTCTCTAAGGAAAAGGATAAATGGACACAAATCAGACATTAGGAATGGCAATATACAAAAACCTGTAGGAGAACACTTCAACCTCCCTGGCCACACAATAGCAGATCTTAAGGTGGCCATCCTGCAGCAAAAAAACTTTAGAACCAGACTTCAAAGAGAAACTGCTGAGCTCCAGTTCATCTGCAAATTTGACACCATCAGCTCAGGATTAAACAAAGACTATGAATGGCTTGCCGATTACAGAACCAGTTTCTCCTCCCTTGGTTTCACACCTCAACTGTTAGAACAGGGCCTCATCCTCCCTGACTGATCTAACCTCGTTATCTCTAGCTTGCTTCTTGCTTGCTTATATATACCTGCCCCTGGAAATTTCCACTACTTGCATCCGAAGAAGTGGGTATTCACCCACAAAAGCTCATGCTGCAAAACATCTGTTAGTCTATAAGGTGCCACAGGATTCTTTGCTGCTTTTACAGAACCATACTAACACGGCTACCTCTCTGATACTAAATCCCCCTTGTGGATCTAGGCTCAAAGCATCCCCTGAATCCCACATATTTGTACAAAATGCATATTTCACAAACACCAGTTGACCTTGTTCCTTTGTATTCACATTCCTAAAAATGACACAAGCAGTATTATTCGATGAAGAGATATGGCATGCAAAGGAATTGATGGTAGTTAATTATTGAACGTCTTTGGGCCCTTGGACTATTAAGGGAAAAAGAACATACGACCATTTTGATAAGAAGTACAGCTGTCAACATCTTGTCTGCAGCTGGATTAGAAGGCAGAGCAATTACAGCTGTAACAGCACACAAGAAGTAAGTCCTTTCTCAGAGGTGACTGGACTGCCAATCAATCTTACAGAAGGAAACAGAGCCACCTGTCTACCAGACAAATTTATAGAGAGTCTGAAAACTCCACTTGCAGGCAGGGAGTGTCATTTTTTGCAGGAACTCAGTGTGACTTGATGGAATTCACTGTGCAGGGCAGGCAATCTCCAGCAGGACAGGTGAATTGTAAGGTATCTGGAGTGTATAATGCAAATATATTTATATTTTTATAGGGTTTGTTTTTAATCTGTAGTCACTGTACAAGTTTAAGAACACACATTGACTTGCTGAAAGGTCACTCCAGGGAGTATGACAATGTTTTTTTGTTTTGTTTGTTTTTTTTAGGAGGGCAGGATACAACATAGCTCAGGCCCTCTTTCCCCTCCCCCCCTTCCCCACCCCGGTTGATTTTTGGTTGATGCACAGGAAAATTAGGGTAAATTAGAGTAGTAAATGCTAGGGTAAATTAGAGTAGTCTGTGGGCTGCTCTAAATTATGACAGCAACCAGGGTAAATAAGTATTTTTGTCACCTTTCTACAGATGTGAAAATTGAGACAGAGTAAAAAAATTACCAAAAGCCATTGAGACGTTCAGTGTCAGCGCTAAGACCAATACTCAGGCATTCCTGGCCCTGTACTCATAGCACGAGATAATGCTCAATTGCTGTCTGTGTGTTTCTACCACTATGGGTCCAATCCTCCTTTTAGTGTATTGTAAATTACTCCTAATTTGTAGAAATATGTTTGTTATTTATAAGTTATTCATCACATAATTTATGCAAGTAGGTATCAAACAATTTTCACTTCAAATCTTTGCTGTGCATGGAGTGTGCAGTTGCTCACATGACATTGTTTCTGCACCCTGATTGAAACAAACTTTTTAGAAGGGAGAATTATAAAAATAATAGAGAACACACCACATAGAACTTGCTTCCAAAACACGCTATCAAGTGAATTATTATTTACAATATTTTTAGGATTCATGATTATAGTTACAAATAAACCGATGGCTGTCCAAATACTCATACACAATTATTATATAAGACCCTCATGAATAATAAAAGGGGTTTGGTTTTTTTGTGATTATTTGGCCAGCTCTAATCAGGGCCGGCTCCAGACTCCAGCGCGCCAAGCGCGCACGTGGGGCGGCATTTTATCTGGAGGGCGGCAGGCGGGTCCGGCGGACCTTCCACAGTCATGCCTGCGGGAGGTCCAACGGAGCCGCGGGAGGACCGGATCTCCCGCAGGAATGCCTGCGGCGGGTGCGCTGGTCCCGCGGCTCGTCTGGACCTCCCGCAGGCATGCCTGTGGAAGCTCCACCGTAGGCGCGGGACCAGCGGCACGTCTGCGGGAGGTCCCGCGGAGACGCAGGACCGGTGCCCGGCAGCGCGAGCGGCGCGGCGCGCCACCCTGCTTGGGGCGGCGGAATTCGTAGAGCCGCCCCGGCTCTAATCCAAAGGCAACAATAGTTCAAAGAAAAAATAACACATAATGGTAGTGTAGAAGATTAATCACCTTTTTGCTAGCTAAATGCTCTGTGCACTTAATCCAGGATAGACCAAACTACAGCCCGCGCCCCCCTGCCCTGGCCCTGTGCCACTCCCGGAAACGTCCGGCATCACGTCCCTGCGGCTCCTGGGGGGGAAGGGGAGCAGAGGGCTCCATGTGCTGCCCTCGCCTGCAAGCACTGCGCCCTGTAGCTCCCATTGGCCAGGAATGGGGAATCACGGCCAATGGGAGCTTCGGGGGGGTACCCACAGGTGATGGCAGCATGTGGTGGAGCCACCTGCCCCATCCCCACCCCCCAGGAGCCACTGCCGCATATGCTGGCCACTTCCAGGAGCGGCGCGGGGTCAGGGCATGCAGGGAGCCTGCCTTAGCCCCTCAGCGTGCCGCTGCCACCCCGGAGCCACTCAAGGTAAGCAGCACCGGGTCAGAGCCTGCACCCTGAACCCTTCCTGCACTCCACACTCCAACCCCTTGCCCTGAGCCCCTTCCTGCACTCCGCACCCCCTCCTGCACCCTGACCCTCTGCCCCAGCCCTACATTCATGACCCTGCATACAGTTTCCCCACCCAGATGTGGCCCTCGGGCCAAAAAGTTTGCCCACCCCTGAGTTAATCTGTATGTGCTTTCACTGATACATTTAGAATTTATAGTGTGCCTTAATGTAAACAGGACTCAGGCTCTGTACATATCCTACACTGAGCACAAGCTTTCAAGGTTCTTTTTTCCCCCCTTAGAGAGAAAATATTTTGTGCTGACTGTTCAGCATAGTCTGTAAAACCTTACATAGGTAATTGCACTGTTAGCTGACTACTGTTTGGAGGGGAAGAAACCAGCAAGCCATGAAAAAGTCTGTATCCATAGCTATAATATATGCTTCGAGTTTGTACCAGAGTAGAGAGCAATTAAACCAAACAACCACTCAAGAAAATTAACGTTTATGCTTTCTTTCAGAAACATTGCATATCATACTTGGGGCTGCTGCAGAGTTTTATCATGTGTACGTGCTGGAGGCTGTGTATGGGCAGACCAGGAGTGGTTGTTCTTACAGCAAAGTAGTGTAAAAGGCACCCTGGGCTGGAGAATTGAGGGGACACAGCTGTTCAACAGCCAAGATTGTACCCTAGAGAATGGCACATTCATCTTAACTCCCTTGCCCCCCCCCCAAAAGAAAACAAAGCAAAATCAAGTTGCTTGGTCTTTGGAGTAGGAAACTGTAACTTGTTCTTTGAGTAATGTCCCTATGGGTGCTCCACTTCAGGAGTACATGCGCCCCATGCACCTTTGATTGGATACTTTGGTCACAGTGCCCATTTGGATCCACATGTGTGCCCTAGCTATCCCCGTGCCTCATAACTGGGGTATATCGGGTATATATACCCAGTGTTGGACATACCACCCTCAGTTCCTTCTCAGCCTAAGATGGAGCGTCTTGCAGTGCCCACTTCATAGCTAGTTTTTTTCTTAGAAACAGCGTTCTAGTTTAAGTTTGTTGGTTTAGGGTTTAATTAGACCTTTTCAGTCTTTTACTAATTATACTAGTTTTAGTAATTTTTTGATTTGGGCAGAGGACTTCTTCAAGAGACTCCTTGTCCTTCCATCATGCCTTTCCTTGTTTTGAAGGAGTTTATCCTCAGGTTATGCTGAAATCCCCTGGATTTAAATGTTGCCTCACTTGTTGGAATTCTATCCCAGTTAGTGATGGTCACTCTCACTGTATCTGCTATTTAGAGGACACCCATGTCCCATCTAAGTGTAACATTTTTTTCAGGGTTTAAGAGCAGGTCTAGAAAAAACAGGGAGATCAAGCTTTGGTTTCTCAAGATAGAGTACTCCCTTCAACCAGCCTCAGACCCAGGCCCTGATACCCCCATGTATGGTGGCCTTCCAATAATCATAGTGTGTCATCAGCCTCCACAGCCCACTTGCCAATTAGATCTTCACAAGAGAAAACCAAGGGAGAATACTACCAAGGCTTCCAGTAAGAGGAGCTCCAGATCCCCTCAGAGAGAAGGCTGTGCCAAGAAGCCTAGGTCACCGCAAAGTCCTGCTGTTTTCATGACCTCACATCCCCAAAAGCATATTGCTGAAGCTCCAAGCTCTATTGGGACCCAAGGCCCCTCCTTATCTAAGGCTTCAGGTACTTCTAAGTCATATGGTATTGACTACGGGCCCTGCTTCCACATTGTCAGTCAACATTGTAAACTGATCAATCAATGTCACTGAACGTCAGTACCATCATCTCTCATTACAAAGTCTTGCCAGGTTTCTGTCCAGATTCACTGCATACCAAGGAGTTTAGATTCTTACTTGTTTATCACAGATGAACCACCGTCCCTTCTCCTAATGGGTACAGAAAGACTCTTGGTACTGGAGCGCGATCTGTCATTGCAAACACATCAATCTTCGGTATCGCCTTGTTCATTCCTAAAAAGGACAAGCAACATGCCTCAATACTACCCCTCTCTGCTCCTCCCTTAACCTTGAGAAGGATAACTCCTTTACTGTCAGATTTCTGTTTGAGATTCACTTGATTACCAGCCTAGAGCTACCTCTTCTCACATATTTTCTGAGATTGTAGCGTTACTTTAATTCTTAATATAGCATTTAGCGTTAATTGAATTAACGATACACCCCGTCTACACTAGAAGCCATTTTGTTAATATCCCTAGGGCTTGCTAGAAATTTATTGCTCCTCCCTATGCGATGTGCCGGGCACAATTTCTCCAAATGAAGCTATCAGGTGTAGGCCGGGTGTATGGCTATCTGCACGGGAGGGCTCCTGAGGTGCACCACCAGATGCATTGGATGATCTGATCAGCCAGCAGCAAAAGCTCCTGGGAAAACAGGAGCCACACCTCGGAATTTGAAGGAATTTGAATTAATGGACAGTTTGGGACAGTTTGTGTGGTCAGCATCTGGTTGAGCAGCAGAGCTCAGCAGCACAGACAGGTTGCAGAGCTCTTCATCTAAGAGGATGAAGAGTAATCTGATCAGAGGGTAGGCTGGGGCATAGTGTGGGGATGAGATCGGTGTCTGATCGGGTGTGGGGCGAGAGGCCAAGAGAATAAAGAAGGCGCTCCAGAGAAAAGGAAAGAGAAATGAGAGAGACAGAGAGACAGAGGAGACAATCAAGCGGCGCTGAGAGGGTCAAAAACCCAGCGACAACAAATAAAAATCAAAGCGGCAAGCGGAAAAATGCCACCTGCCGGCCACTGCGGAGCCTGCCACCACTGCCCCACCAGTGACCGACAGTGTGACAGTGGGACGGTGTCAACGGCCAGTTCGGCAGATGAGGGGGTGGGGACGAGAGCAGGAGGAGTGAGAGCACGGCAGCGTGCGCGGGCGACGCAGCCCCAACGCTGGTTTCCCCGGAGCCCACCCCAGCCCAACCCTCTACCCTGTCCCCCACCCCCCCAACCCGGAAGGCCCCGAACAATGAAAACTTTAAACTTTTATTTATGTAAACTATTAGTATGTAAAACTTTTAATGAAATATATATAAAAATATATAATATGAAATAGGAGGGGGGGATATGGGAGGATCATCCAGGAGAGAGATCTCCTATTCCAGGAGGGAATCTCTCTGACTCCTCCAGGAGTGAGGAGAATCCTGGGCAGCTTTGGTTTCCGTGGGTAGCACACATTGCCTGGCTCAGTTTTTTGCCAGCAGGTTTTCCTGCATAGGGCCCTGCATTGCCCTGGGCTGCCTGCTTTGTGCTGGCTGCTTGTCTCGCAGCAGCCACGCAGCTCGTGTAGCGCGCTGGAGCACAGGCTCAACTCCATGGCCACAAGGGGCAAGACAGGGCCAAAGGCACAAAAGGAAAAGCACGCTCCAGGCGTCATTGTCTGCCATTTGAAAACGGGAAGGAAATGATTGGGGAACCGGAGGATTCCGGATGAACCAGCGACGTTTAGGAGAACCACCACCACCACATGGCAGAACAACCCCCATCAACACAGAAGGGACCAGAACCTGTTCATTGTTCAGAAAAAATGTATCTTTGCAGTAAATTTCATGTTTGCAAAAACACATCACTCCCTTTTCCCACAGCATCCCCCACATCCACTCCCAGACCTGCCACAGCATCCTCACAGCAAGAAAAAAAAAGAGGCAGGCGAGAAGTTGAGCGAGAGAGATGTGAGCTGAGCGGATGGCTGCACAGCTGATGGAGAGCGAGGACGAAGAGCCAGTGAGGAGACACACTCAGCAGAGAGAGAGGAGAGCGTGGCGTGAGAGAGGGGAGAGAGCGAAGAGAACGCAGCTTGGGAGAATGAGGAACGAGGACATGCTCCCGGCGCCTTGTGCATGTTCTGGCAGGCCAGCAGGCAGCAGGAGCTGCAGGCTGGCAGGCAGCCCCGCCCCCCCCCCCAACCCCCATACCCCCTCACCCAACCCCCCCCAAATCCCCAGAACCCAGGGCCAAACTCTCCGTGAAACCTAGCACCAGGCTCCGTGCCAAACTCTCTCATACCTGCCTCACCTCAAAAAGCTCAGTACCCCTCATTTCCTCCCCGCTTTCCTTCCCTTTCCCCCCTAACTCCCCCCCCCATAATAAAAAATATTTTAAATAAAATTCTGTTAATTACTGTTTGTTTCTTTGAGTTTTTGTTGAGTTCTTGTTGGAAGGGGTTAGGTTTTGGACAGGAGAAAGGGGTACTTACACAGGACACACACCAGGGGCAGGATCAGCACACACACACACACACAGCACAGTCAGCAGGCTGGGTGGTACACAGGGGGGGGTGTGTGGCAGGGTGTGTGGGGGGGGGGGTGGTTGTAGGGGGGGGGGGGGTTACAGATCTGGATGCGGCGGTCCCCTGGACTGGACCAGCCCAGCAGCAGCAGAGGATCCTGTAGAGCCCCTCCCCGCAAAGGCCACATAGCCCCCCCATAGCCCACAGACAAAGAAAGGAGGGAGGAGGAGAGGAGGAAAGGGCCAGTCTCAACAACCAGTCTGGCACTGCAGAGCTCTCTGGGAGCATTCCCCTGTCATTTTCGAGTCGGTCTTTACATCTACACCATCACCTTACACAGTCAGCCAAGTTTTAGCTTTCCAGCACAACGCAAAATCCATAAAAAAAAATAAAGAAACAGTTGTACAGGTACAGTTATTTTTTATTTTTTGTTGTGTTGGGTGGGTGGGGTGTGTGTGTGTGGATGGTAATGTAACTGCTAGATCAACAGTAACTAACAAAGAAGAACAGGGGCAGTTCAGCTTCTCTTCAAAAAAAAAAAAGTCACAGGTCAAGTCTTGCTGCTGGTAGCTGAAAGTTCCTTGTGTCCTTGTGCAAATGCTGCCTGCATAGATCATGAGCCAGGGCATTAGCGGGGGGGGGGGGTCCCCGGACAATCATACCATGCATCTGCATCCCAAAGAATTTTTTTTTGTGGGAGAAGAGAAAACCCCTTCCTGCGCGTCTAAAGGCAGCAGAGTTGAAAAAAACGCGCGGCGATGAACTTTGCCTGGCCACCCAATGTTGATGTTGTAAAACGTTGCTCACCATTGAAAGTAGCCCCTATTTCTCAGCAGCTGACTGTGGAAGAGGTGGGCGATAAGGAGCGAGGAGTTGACAACGCCATAAACTGCTGGCTCCTCCCGGCCGCAGTGCTGTGGCGCCCACGCGAAAAGTGCACGACAGATTGCCGCAGGCGGCGCGGGGGGAGAGGGGAGGCGTCCCAAAAATTCCAATGGAGTGCGGCGGGGGAACTGGGGATAGCTTCCACAGTGCTTTCAAAATCAGTCGCTTGCCCGTTACTGTGGACTCACACAGTCGAATTAGTGTATTTAGTGTGGATACACAAATTCAACTTCATAAGGTCGATTCCACAAATTCGACTTAAGTTGATTCGAAATAGTCTTGTAGTGTAGACATACCCTGAGAGAGACACTCCAAGACATAAGCAGACTCTTGTCTGCCTCTTCCTCCTATTATGACCAATCTTGGATGCCTCCACCTTTTCCTTATGGCCCCCCTCAATGGTCATATTAGGACTGGTGGACTGCTTATCGGTAACAATTCTCCAGAGCACCCAGCTATACCCATGCAGGAGCGCCGGAGGCAACAATCATCCACTCCTCCTATCCCTCTGTATCAGTCTCCACCTCAGGAAAAATTGTTCAAAGAACAGGAGAAAAGGGCTGATGAGGAAACTACACCCCAAACTAACATTTCTGCCTTCTTACCTGATGAGGCAGTGACACTTCCTCCCCCACCATATGTGGATAATTTTAAGCAGTTCCAGAAGCTTCTGAAGAGGGTCACTGACTCCCTCCAAATCCCTGTGGAGAAGCTCTGCGAGACCCAACATAAACTTTGGCACATTCTCCATATTGCATCTCGGGTTGAGTAACCTTGCCCATAAACAAAGCTTTACCTGAACCTGCCAAAGCAAGCAGGCAAACCCTGGCCACCATACCTCCAAACTGTAAAAGGGCAGGTGAAAAACAGTATGT
Organism: Mauremys reevesii; assembly: GCF_016161935.1. Taxonomy (NCBI): domain Eukaryota; kingdom Metazoa; phylum Chordata; order Testudines; family Geoemydidae; genus Mauremys; species Mauremys reevesii. The sequence goes on from NC_052624.1 coordinate 78,705,623, forward strand.
TTGTGCTAAAGGTTCCAAATTTCTGTTCACTCACCAAGCATCTAATTCCTTTGTTACTGATGCTATGAAGGAATGTAGTAAGCAACACCATTCTAAGGCCACCATGCGTGATCTCTTTGGTCGCAAAAGTTACTCATCTGTCTTGCTGCAGTTTAGAATTGCCAACTATCAAGCCCTGATCGCATAATATAACCACACTAGCTATGGAAAGTTTAACTCTTTTATTGACCATCAAGAGTAATTCCATTCGATCATCACGGAGGGTCAGATATTAGCAAGGACTTTGTTGCAGGTTTCCCCGGATGCATCTGACATAGCAGCTCAGTCTATCGCTACAGCTATTGTCATGCCCCATGCCTCCTAGCTGCAATCATCAGGAATCCTGAGAGAGATCCAGAATACTGTTGGTGACCTTCTTTTTGATGGGCTGAAGCTCTTCAGTGAGTCCACTGGTGCGTCCTGTGAGTTCTTGCACTCTCTCCAAGATTCAAAGGCTACTCCCCACTCCCTCTGCATCTACATACCTGTGATTTAAAGATCACAGATGGTCCAGCCAAATTTCCTACCTATCAGGCCTTCAGAAATGCCTAAGGAGAGACCTAGGTTCCAGAGGAGAAAACCATCTGCCACCCCAATGAAAACTGCTCAGGTATTGTTGTCATCTAAGAGTCAGTTCTGATGTTTTGGTTGAGGGCTAAGAACTCTCCCACCTTCCAGATCTAAAGCTGCATTATCCTGCCCCCTCTATCCCCTCCCTACCCTCTGGAGATCATCTCTCCCATTTTTAAACTACATGGGAGCAGATTACTTCTGACAGATGGATTTTAGGGGCCATAACATTGGGCTATTCCATTCATTTAATCTCCATTCCCCCTCCCTTTCATTCCCCCCCCCATACACACACACACATGAACATCTGCTGAGACAGGAAATCTTATCCCTTCTCCACCTCCACACAGGAGCCACAGAACCAGTTCCCACCTAGCACAAAAGGAAGGAGTTCTATTCAAGTATTTTCTGGTTCCCAAGAAGAAGGGAGGATCGATATCAGTCTTAAATCTGAGGTTGTTGAACACTTTCATCAAAACACAGAAGTTCAGGATGGTGACACTCCATCTGTAAGTCTATCTATGGATTCAAGTGTTCACAGCCCTCGACCTACAATCTCACAAGAGGTTTCTACATTTTGTGGCCTACTGGGAGCACTCCCAATACTGAGTACTTCTCTCAGGCTCTCTACTGCCCACAGAGCCTTTATGAAGGTTCTGATGTTGGTAACCACTCAACTGTGGGAGTAATCAGCTACCCTTATCTGGATGATTGGCTCCTCAGTGGCTGCTCTGGCAATGAAGTTCATTCCACAGTAAGAAAGCTATGACACTGTTTGATAACCTAGGTCTCCAGCTCAACAGAGAAAAGTCCACTTTGACACCAATTCAGTCAATAGAGTTTATAGGCACCACAGTAGATGTCACAACTTCCAGAACTTACCTACTTACGGGCAGATTTATAACAATAATGAATCAGATTTTGGAGGTTCAAATGAACCCACAGACAACAGCCAGGACTTGTCTGCAGCTCCTAGGTCACATGGCAGGCTATTCCTTTGCCATACTTCATGTCAGGTTGCACCTACAATGCTTCTGAGGATGGTTGAGAACTCTTTACACCCCTAACAAATGGTCAGAACAAATTAGTGTCAACCCCTTATCAGATTCTGGAGTCATGCAGTGGAAAGACCTGGAAATGGTCTGTGCCCCCTCGCTCCACCTCCCACCACCATAGTATCAGATGGATCTCTCACAGGGTGGGATGCTCATCCTTGAATGCAAACCATTCAAGCCAATGGACCACTGACGAGTTCATTCTCCATGTCAATCTCTAGAACAGTCAGATTTTCCTGCAAACACTGCCTTCCCATGATCAAGGGCCAATCCATCAAGATCATGCCAGACAACAGAGCCAGCATGTACTATATAAATGAACAAGGAGGAGCAAAATCCCTCTCCCTTTGTGCAGAAACAATAAAACTATGGAACTATTGCATAGCCCATTGGATTTTCATCTTGGTCTCAGATTTACTAGCTCTTTAGAAAACCATAACTGATGGTTTGAGCAGACACGTCTGCCAGAACCACAAATGGGAAATCAACAATCTGATTCTTAAGCATATATTCCTTACCTGTGGTTCTCTCTTTGCCATCACCCTCAACACAGAAACCCTAAAGTACTGCTCAAGAGGTATCAAGGTCATCAGTTTCTGAGAGATACTTTCCTCATCCCCTGGTTGAGGAATCCTCTGATGATGATGCTTCTCAGAGTCCTAAACAGAATCAAGCAGGAGAGGACCAAAGTCATCCCAACTGCAGTGACTTGGCTAAGGAAAATTTGTTTCCCCTAATGATTCACCTCACATTTAATCCAGCACTACACTACTGACCATTCCCAATTTGCTAACTCAAGATTTGGGGCACACTTTTCACCCCCGCTTGAACACCCTGAGGCACAAAGCTTGGGTTCTATATGGTTTTCTGGGGTAGAGGTCTCCTGTTCGAAAGATGTACAAGAGGTTTTGTTGAAGAGCAGAAAAGTGTCAACTAGAAAAACTTACCTGCAGCAATGGAAGAGATTCCACTACTGGTATATCCAATGGCATTTGTCCTGTTGATTCTTCCCTTTTGGACATTTTAGATTACCTGGTGGGTTAAAAGAATTCAGGCCTCTCTGTGAGTTCCATTAAAGGTCATTCAGCAGGTAGCACAATTTTCCAGTCCCCTGTTGAAAGGTGTGATGGTCCTCACATAGGGGTTGGTTGGTTCGGGTAGTGTGTCTAGTGGTCAGGGCTAAGGCATGTAGGTCACAGGGGGGTGGTTGGTAGGGGAGCTGGACCCCCCCACACTCCACTGGGCTCCAACCCAGGGCCCTTTGAGAGCAACCAGTGATCTGACAGCCAACGCTGCTTAAGGCTGCCCTCCCTGGGCCACTTCCTATCTCCTCCCCTGTGATTGTCCCAAAGTCACTGTCCAGCTTAAGGTGGTGTGGAGGGTGCCTGCTCACTACGAGCACCTTGTGGTTGCAATATGCAGTCATAGGCGCCGACTTCTCCTGGCACTGGTGGGTGCTCAACCCCCTCCTGCAACTGCCCAAATCCACACCTGCCCTGCCCCCTCCCGCCCCGCCCCACCCCCATTCCAAACCCTTCCCCAAAGTCCCCACCCCAGCTCCGACCCCTCCCTGCCCCATTGGACTCCTTCCCCAAATCCCTGCCCCAGCCCCGCCTCTTCCCCACCTCCTCCCCTGAGCATGCCGCATTCCTGCTCCTCCCTCCTACATCTTGTTATGCTGCGAAACAGCTGTTTTGCAGCAACAAGCACTGGGAGGTAAAGCAGGGATGTGGCATGCTCAGGGGAGGAGGCAGAGGGGAGGGAAGGTGAGCTAGGGTCAGGGGGGTAGGGTGGGGAGCCCTGTGGGTGCACCAGCCCCGGAGCACCCACAGAGTCAGCGCCTATGTATGCAGTGTGGTAGCTCTCTTTCTCAGGCACCAACTGCCTCCTCCCATGGTATGGCCCACCCTCCTGGGCCAGCTCAGTCCAAGGGCTTTCTCCTGCTGGGGTAGTTCAGACAAAAAAATAAAGGGGATTACCAAAGTCCAGAGTTTATATGAGAGGGAGAGGGGAATGCTTCCGTCTCAGGCTGTCTCTGTGGCAGGTCCTCCCTTCCCTCAAGGACCCTTGGGTAGTTGTCTTAGGGATAGATTTTTGCCTTCCCTCAGCTCTCCTCTGCTGGAGCTGCAGGTTTCAGGTCTTCTCTCTTCCCTGGGCAGCCATCAAATAAGCTGTTCCCCTGCCTTTTAACTCCATCACCAGTTATTGTGTTTCCTACAGGTATGGTGAGGTGGGGCTGGCTGGGCCCAGAGTAGTTCCTCAACCCCTTGTGTGACATTCAACAATTCTCCAACCTGGGTTGTCTTTTACACAGCTTCGCTGTGAGAGCAACCACTCCTGGCCTGCTCACATACAGCTTCCACCATGTAAATTACTCCCAGCTATGGAGTATGAGTGCGATGGCTAGCCACTCTTGAATTACACTGCAGAACAACACCTGCAAATTCCCAGTCCCAGACTTTCCTCCAGAAATGTGTCTTGTCCTGCCCAGCCCTCTCCTGGAGAACACAAGCTCATATAAAGTCCGTCATTTTATTAATAGAAAATGATATGATAGCAATCCTGTTATCTCAAATGGAGTTTCCCAAACACTTCAGTCCAAGCACACTGGTTTAGATAAAACAATAAACCAAGTTTATTAACCACAGAAAGCTAGATTTTCAATGATTACAAGTAATGAGGCAGAAAAGTCAGAATTGGTTACAAAGAAATAAAAGGTAAAATGCAGCTAACACCTAACTAATCAGGCTAAGTGATTTCAAAACAAAAGTCTCTTATGACATGTTTTAGCCATCCTATTGGCTGAAATCCTTTCAGCCAGGATCCCTCCCCAGTCCAATAATGCTTCCTTTGTCCTTCAAGTGTTGTCGATGCCGTGAGTAGAGATGAAGGGAGAGATATCTTGGGGCAGCTGGGCCCCATTCTTATACTTTCCCTCTTCTTTGAGAATCATCTCCAGCTGGGGTTCAGGGGACAGCAAGTCTGTGGGGACAGAAGCCCCCAGGTATTTCTTTGCCAAGATGTAAATTTCTCACTCACACCCTTTTTCCTGCCAAAGAATGGCTGCTTAAACAGTCCATTTGATTTTGTTGACACCTTGCTAAGGCATTGGCTAGCCTTTTGTCTGATAAACTTGTTTGTGGCTGTTTCCTCAGATTTGAAATATGTCTTGGTGACAACGTACAGTAGAATCTTATAACTTTGCATACAGTGTTGCCACACATATTTTACCAGACAGTAACAATCAGCAAATCATGCATTTTCAGATGATACCTTACAAAGCATAGTTTATGATAAATATTATACAGTTTTGAAGAAGGGGTGGACAGAGGGATACAGCTTGTCACACCTTGTTTGCCAGTGTGGGCTTTGTACACCCCATCACAAAAAGTTTCCAGTGTTTGCTCACCCCAACACATGCAGAGTCACCAAAAGATTAGTAAAACATTTTGCACCTTCGGAGAAACCACTTCTATGTGGGTCTTTAATTTGGGCCTCATCTTTCTGATACAGCTGCTTTTGAGCCACTAGCTAAGTGTTCTCTTCTACATTTGTCTATGAAGACTGCATTTTTCACAGCTATCACTTCTACTAGGAGAACTGGTGAGCTGGGGGGCTTAATGTCTCATTCTCCACTGCACAGGTTGCTATAAAGAAAAGCTGTCTCTCTGGCCACATCCCTGATTTGTACCCAGGGTACCCTCAGACTTATATATCAAGCAGGTCATTCAGCTACCAATTTTTCACCCTCAACCTCATCTGACTAGGGAGAAAGCTCCCTTCAGATATAAGATGTCAAGAGGTTGTTGGCTTTTTATTTGGACAGGACTAAACCCTGCAGGGTCTCTCCCAGGCTTATTATCTCGGTGGTGGACAGTATTAAAGGGACACCAGTTTTGACCCAAAGGCTCTCCAAGTGAGTTTCAGGTTGTGTCCTCTCCTGCTACAAGGCAGCTAATGTCCAGCCTCCTCCCCGGGTTATAGCCTGTTCCACCAGATCTCAGTCTACTGCCTTTGCCCTGCTGAAGAATGTACCCACTATGGAAATACGCAAAGCTGCCACACTGGCTTCAGTCTACACCTTCTCTAAACACTGTGCCTTAGTACACACCTCTAGGGCAGAAGTTGCCTTAGGGGCTGCAATTCTGCAAAAGTCTTAACCCAAAGAACCCACCTCCTTTAGGGGATACTGCTCAGGAGTCACCTGACATGAAGTACTCATAGGGACATTACTGGCAGAAAAAGGAGCGGTTACTTACCCTGCACAGTAACTGGAGTTCTTTGTCTGGTCCTCCACTCTCTGCCCTCCCTACTCTCTGCTTCAGAGGCCTGTCTTGGTGGGACTTTGCAAGTGAGGGTGTTCATCTGACACCACTCTATATACCCTCGGTATGGGGCATGAGGCTAACTAGGGCACACATGCAGACCAAATGGGCACTGTTATCCCGTCACTGATCACAGGCACATGTGCACCGGAAGTAGAGCACATCTCAAAGAACTCCAGTTACTGTACAGGATAAGAAACGTCTCTTTATTGTCTTCTGCATCTAGAGGCAATCTTTATTATTTGAAAGTTATTGCTTTATCTCTCACTTTGTAACTTTCATTTTCTAGGATGAGTGTTTTATTTTATTTTATTGATGGGTTTATACTTTAAGATCAATTGCATGCTGCTTCCATAACTTTCCTGTCGGTGTTTTTTCCCTTTGGAAATTGAGTTTACTTGTTTCTATCTCCCTTCTGATAGAAGTTCTAAGCCTATAAGGGATGTCTGTCCCTAACTGCCTTATGGCCAGATTCAGCCACTCTAACTCATGTTGCGAAGTACCTCACTCTGCAAGTAGTCCCATTGAAATCAGTGGGAACATTTGTGGAGTAAGTTACCACTTAGTGAGCGTGATTGTAACCCTACAGTCCAGCCTGAGCAAGGGGAAGTGCATAGTTATGCTGTCCCAGGAGAAGGGTAGGAATCAGATTGTGACTCAGAGTCAGAATCTGGTTCCTGCTCGCCCCTTGCACCAGCACGCAGGCTGACATGCCATGGCCCGCTCCCCAGCTCTGCCTGCCCACTCATTTGGAAGGGGGAGTAGCAGCCCAAGGATGGCGGTTCTCCTCTCCTCTTATGCAGGCTCCAGCGATGTGGGTAGTTCATGTAGTAGAGGAATCACTTCATTCATTATTCCTCTGTGCAGGAGCACTTCAGGACCCATGATTGAGCCCAGTGGTGGTACGGATGTCAGGAGTAGGCCCCTAGAAGTTAATGGGAGTTGTGGCCGCTCAATATCTGGTAGAGACGCTCAGCACCTTGTGGCTTTGGGCTGTGATAGTCATCAGGTCTGGTTGGTAAAAGTGGGGATCAAAATTCACAGCACATTTTTCATTTTGTATTAAAACTGCTACGAGGATATGCATCGGGAGAGAGAGAGCACTAACCCTCATAGAGGTGGTACGTCTCTTCACTGTCTAATGACTACTTAATGAGTGTATAAGCACTGCACCATTATTGAATTTTAATTGACTTCTTTGTGGCTTTGAGCTATAATAAAAAAGGCAGAAAACACCAAACGTAATGAGCTAGGCATAATTAAAATAATAATACCTAAGAGACACATAAGCCTTTGCAGAAAAGACGGCAAACATAATATAATGTGGGAGAGAAAGCAAATCCTCTATAAGTACAATAGCTCTTTGTAGAATAGCAGGACATTTTTACAACAATTAAACATTCAAAGTATTTGGTGACTTATCTTAAAAGAGGATGCGCATAGACAGGAAGGAAATGTCTCACTTTCTGGAATGTCATAGTGGAATTTGCCTGTAGTTGTGGGAAATATTCATTTTCACCACCTTCCCTAACCTACTTCCACACACCAAACACCTGCCCCAATTATCTGGTTATTCGAGGGGAGAGATTTTCAAAGGCACCAGTGGCAGCTAGGTACCTACTTCCCATTGGGAATCAGCTGCCACTGGTGCCTTTGAAAATCTCCCCTATGACCTTTATCTCCCTCCTCTTCCTCTTCCTCTCCCCACACTCCAGCATTTTTTATAATCAGTCACATTATGTCTAATGTCAGCTCTGCAAGCTGTACAAATGCACCCTCATAGAGCCCCATTAGCTTTAGCAGGGCTCCGTACAACCACAGGGGTCTGCCTGTGTGGATCAGATTACAGGACTGGAGCCAAAGACTGCGAGCTCTTCCAGGCTCTTTCATCTGTCTGTAAAGAGCCATAGACACTATTGGGCCCATAAAAATATTCTACAGTGTAACAGTAATAATAACAGGTGATTATATGCAGTTCCTTCTATTACTGTGTATAATTACCAGACCCAACGATTTGAACATTTCCCCTGGTGAAACATACTAGAGGTCGGGCCAGGCAGGAAAGATGATCTTGTGATCAATGCACTGGCCTAGGATTCAAGAGACCTGGGTTCAAGTCCTAGCTTTGCTACAGGTTCCTTGTGTGACCGTGGGCAAGTCACTTAGTCTCTCTATCCCTCAATTCCCCATTCCCCCCAAAATTGTGAGGTACTCAGATACTGTGGTGGTGGGAACCATAAAACACCTAGCTAGACAACCAGCTCTGAGCTAACAGGGCCTTTTATGTTAATGAGCATTCAAATAGGCCCATCACTCTCATTCTGGGATGTTACCTAACTGGAGTTTGTCTGGGCAGTTTAGCTATAGGTTTAGATGCTTTAACAATTCCAGTTTGAAAATGCAAAATTAAAATCATATAATCACTTTAGAGGTTAGTCAGGGAAGTTTTTCCCCCCAGAGCACATACAAAAAGGCAAAATCAGCTGGCCTGCTCTGCAGAGAGAGGAATAATTGTCATTAGTGCATCTCTGCGTCAGCCCATTCCAGAACCTGGTAATAAGTGGCCAGGGCAGTGCTGGGAAGAGGCTGGAAAGTAAAGCTGCTGTGTTTCCCCGCAGCCATTACATTCATCAGCTGCAAAGATTGTTCTTTCTTGCTTTTCTTTTTTAAAAACAGCAGAAACATGGGCACCCTTAGAAACACTTGAATCAATCCATTAAAACCTAGCAAAGGAACACGGAGGAGATGTCTCAGGGCAAAGTAGGTCAAACATAAAATCACTGCAAAGGAGACTGTCAAGATCTGGGAAAGGAGCCAACATAGAGCATCTGGATGTTTAGGGGGAGGTGAAATAACAAAGAAAGAAAATCCAGATTACTTTGCACTTCCGTTTTCAATAACCTCTTTGCTCACCTGTCTGGGGCGCACCTAGAGAACATTTACCAATTTGCAGTAACGATGTGAAGCGCCAAAAGGCAGGTGATCTATGAAGGAGGGATTTTAATGTGTGAGTTCACCTAGACAGTGCAAGGTGAGCACTTTAAAAGTCTCTAGAGTGACAATTAGAGGCTTCTGCAGGGGCCTCAGATGCCACTGGACAATTCAAACTACACATGAAAGTTGAGAAAATTTCTCTCCACTCTCAGCACTGCCACACGTCGCCTGATTCGCCACTCACTTACCCTGGTGTAAATCAGGGGCAACTCTACTGAAGTAAATGAGCCAGATTCTGGTTCCTATTTCACTCTGCTCCAGTGCTTACAGGTCTGTAAATGGCCTCTGGGGGAATTTACCCACTGAAATGGCCCAGGAGCATGGGGAAGTAATGGTGGCAAAAAAGCAATTTTTATTCCCCACTGAGAACAGCTCAGCTATACCCAAAGATAGAACCCAAAGTTCTCAAGAACCATTAAACTGTTTTTTATCTTGGTGCCACCAAACCCCTAGTGCAGTACAAATGAAAACAATGCCAGTGTTCACAAAAAGCGACAAAGTGGGTATTTACCCACGAAAGCTCATGCTCCAATACGTCTGTTAGTCTACAAGGTGCCACAGGACTCTTGCCACTTTTTACAGATCCAGACTAACACGGCTACCCCTCTGATACTTGACAGCGTTCACAAAGAAAATCAAACTGACTTGCTCATTTTTCCTTATACATGCCATGTGGTCTATCAGTTTAAGTGATCTTTCCATGTCTGTTATCTCATTTGAGTCACCAATTGTGGGAGTACAATTGATCAATTTAAATGCGAGTCATGTTGGACAAGGTTTTAATGATCGGTAGGCTAATTTACTACACCTGGAAACTCAAATCGCCCCTGTTCTTTAAGAAGAAAAGATTACTTTTGATTTCATGGATAATTAATTCTGAATTAACTTTTACACTCATTCCTTGTAACATATATATATCCTGGACATGAGCACACAGTCCTCCAGCTCCATTGGCAGCACTGAAGTACCAACTGGATGGCCATTATATGGCTGCCTCACATGGCTGACTTACATTTCATTCCTAGCTGGAGGGCTTTTTTTCCTCGCCTGACTGACCACAGGGAAAAGAGGGGAGCAGAGCTACCAAGGTCCCACAAGCCTAGCTTGGCAGCTTTGGATGAGTGGAGGACGGTGACACGTCTGTAATCAATTCCCTCTTGAAGCAGAAAATGTCCTAGATCAGCATTTACTATGAACTCTACATGGAGGGAAGCGGTTAAAATGGAGTACCAAGTGATCCCAGTGCTTTCAGCAAGTACCCAGCACAAAACAGTCTGCCCCTGCAGGCCTTGCTTTCTCTGTGTGGAGGGAATCTATGATGTCGGTGTGGCCAGGCAGAAGGAGGTCATGCCTGGAAAAAGGCTGTCCATTCGCATTAGGTGGGACCACAGAATGAATACAAAGCAAGCTGGAGCCTGCCTCTTACTGCACATCATCAGCAGCTCTGCTTTAAATTCCAATCTGTTGTACTGGTGCAAATGCACTATGTTATTGAGGACATAATCTGAGGACAATGGGATTGCTCACATGTCACTGATGTCCCAATTTGAGCTACAGAATTTCTGTTTCTGGTGCTGATGCATGCCTTTACAGGGTTGGCAGTCTCTTGTCAATTGAGCACATCTGGCATGACTATCCATGAGCGGCAATAAACACAGTTCTACTCTTAGCGAGTCACTTTCAGAGCAGAACTGCACTGGAAGAACCAGTTACCTCCTTAGCATACCTTAGGCTTGGGATCAAACTCTGTATTTGTTACTGGTTCCAGCAGACTATTGGATGATGGAGGGACATATAGGTGCCGACTTCCCCTCTGCCCCGTGGGGATCCTCTCCTTGTGCTTTCCTGAAATATTTCTCTGCTTTAAGTTTGAACCTTTCCAACACAGCTCAGATTCTTCAACTGTTGCTTTTTCGTTGCTGTTGTTGTTGTTCTTTTTTTAAAAAAACCTTTGAAATAACTATAAATAAGAATTCTTTCAAAGGATGATAGGCAGACAAGCATTACTTCATGTACAAGATTCTCTCTATAAAAAATATCAATCCTCACTAAAGAAAGTCCTCAAAAGAAAATATCACAGAGAGAAGTTAAAGAAGGACAAGATTTTTTTTAGCTAACATTTGTCAAAAGAAGCAGGATTTAAGATTTCTTGGCATGTAACAAAATACCCAATAAGAAAAAGACAAAGCATAATAAGAAGCTTTTGGTATTTAGGAAGCAATGATATATTAGTAAGATCAGCATCTGAATCTGGTTTATCTTAAAAAAAGATTATTTTTATTATTGTTGTTGTTGTTGTTAAGATGAAACAACAGAAGGACACAGCAGTATTATATTCAAAGAAGCTATACAACTTTTCATTTTTTATTTCTCTAAAGTTGGGCAGGAGAAAACCAGAGAGGTGAATTGGGAAGACGAGGTTAACACTTCCCTACAAGAATGGCAGGCTCTTTGAGAAAAACCAGAGAAATTTGATATTTTCAGGTTTACAAAACTACAAGTTGCCTCACTCATTCATTCTGGTATACCTGGCGTTTCAAAAAATGACATACAGATGGGGTCTTTTTTTAATGCGAATGTGATTCATTGCACACTTCCACTCTATTTAGTTGTAATCAAGAGGACAGACAAATCCTCTACAGCAGTAGATCCAGGGATGCTCAAAATCTGTATGTTTGTCGATTTAATAAAGTTTCCAAGAAGTTGTAATTTATGGGGCACTAACACTTGAGGTGGGGGTGGGGAATTCTTCTCTTTACTCCTGCAGTAGAGAGGCTGTAAAAGCCTCACGGTGGCTGGGAGAACATTCTCCTAGTGCAGTCACTGTGAAGGACAGCCAGTGGCTGCCCTACACAAGCCCCCTCACAGGACAGAAACTCAGCTACGATCACTAACAGCTACCCCAGGGTACAGCCATTTTGCACATAAACACCCTCCATCTTACCACCATCCTCACTATTCCTTTTCTGAATGTATAGGTCATTGTTCTAACTGGGCCCAAATGAGTCCAATTTAGTTTAAGGTTCTTCTTTTAGGAAAAAAGGTATTGGCAACGAGACATTATAAACCTACTGTTTCCAAGCTGCTAGCCAGCCCACTTCTAAAACAGCTGTGGCTGAGGAGAGTGGGGGAGAATGGAACAAGCCTACTGCTTGCCATTTTGTTTAACGTCTCAGTGAGGTCTTGTGGTAGGACAGGTATCCAAGGCTACTCCCTCTTTTCCATTCTGCCTTCTCTTGGGTGATAGGATGAAGGAAAAAGGGCAATGAAACAAGGCCCCCCCTTAAAGGCAAGAAATCTTTCGGAGATAATAAAATACCGTATAGCCCTTATATAGAAATGTATTCTCCCGGAAGGCACCTAACTGCAAAAGGCAAGTGGAGGCCAAACAAAAGACAAAACAATCATATCAAAAGTAGCTATGTTTCAGTAGGTATGACAGGTCTTCACATCAGGTGGGCAGAGTTTTGTGTTAGCAGCCGCTAGCTGGCTCTGACAGCAGCAGGGAAGTGTACGGGGCTTCTAAACCCCTTTACCACCTCACATGAGCCGGTCTGCTGGTAGTAGCTCCCGAGCTGGCTCCTTAGTGCTACCATTGCCCAGGGCCCTGAGGGAAAATAGCAGCAATAGTGGCCAAGTGCTGAAAACACAGCCCAAACCAGGGGAGCTGGAGCTCTTGGACAGCCCACCCCAAGGACAACACTTCTTGGAGACTGGATGGATCTGCTGCTGTTGCCACAGTCCAGGAGCAAAGTAGCTGCCTGTGACCTTAGAGACCTAATGAGAGAGGATGGGTGGGCAGGGAAGAGAGGGTAGTCCACATCTGCCTGCTGTGGGGTTCTTACATTCCTCTGAAGCATTTGGTATTGGACATTGTCTGAGACAGGCTACTGGACTGGATGAACCACAGGTCTGATGCAGTCAAGCTGGTTAAAATCTAAGCATCCTTCCTACACCTGTAACAGACTCTCAGGTTGCTGGTAAGTGGTGCCTCCCTACTCCAAGTTAATTAACCCGATTTGTAATTCAACTAGAGCAAAGTGGACTCTCATAAAAAGTCACTATTGAAGTGTCACGTATTATTACTATTGTTTCATCCTAATGGCTTCCCACATATTATTTACGTTTATCTCTATTCCATGTGCCTCTCTTTATCATGCTCTTCTAAATGTATTAGGAGCAGTAGGATGTTGATGCTGAAGGGTGGAAGCAATTAACCGGCCCCACTACCCACACATAAGTTACTAATTATAGTCTTGGTTGGAGCAGAAGGAAGCAGCCAGTTGCATTATGAAATTATTTTTATTAATGAGGAAGTGGATAGACATCGGGGTTCCAATTATACCAAGCTGCATTTTGAATGGGTTTACTTACAGCCTAGCCTTGTTGCAGCTAATCACTGCAGCAGCCCTGTGGAGTAGAATTGTATCCCCGACGTGGCTTTTCTGAACTGGCTCAGAAATGGTTGGCGTGATGTGCAATGGATTTACGTAGCCCTAAAGAGGATGATGTATTTCTTAAAGACATGTACAGTGAGTCCAGGATTTGGCCTTAAGAGATACATATCCAGTGCAGAAGTGGGGCACAAAGCCACATGGAGGTGTGTGGGGGGGAGCTGAGACCTCATGTAAACGAAGCCTTCACAAGGAGCCTTCCATGAATTGGTGAGCCCCACTTTCCCCTCACAAGAGTTTCAGGGGTCACTACAGTCCTAGGACATCAGTAACCCTGAGGCATAGGAGAGATGGGATCAAGGCTGTGAAAGAGTCTATTTTTTTTTCAATTTCTCTTTGGTAGTGAGGAAAGGTGTGTGCGCATGTGTGTGTGTGGGGAGGTCATCCTTGGGAGGGTGTCAGGAGCTGTACATTTATAGGTTCCCTCACAGAGGTGTGGTGCGGTACAGTTCTTCAGCCCTGACTGTTCCCTTTCCAGCTGAGAGGCCACTAGCACCTTCAGAGCTGTCAGCCAGGAAAATTCACTTTTTGTTGTGCAATAGTCTATTTAAGGTACCCCATGACTACATGAAAGTCAGTCAAGGGAACCCATCCCCATTGCCAAAGCCTTTGAGAGGATCTGTAGAAGTGTGTGCAGGTCCCTCCATGACATCAGGGCCAAGTATCTGGGTGGAGCAGAGCAATGTAATGGACTCAGCCCTTGGGAAGTGTTGAGCAGCCATATAGAGGCAATGAGAGGTGCCTACAACATCTGGGATCTGTGGAAAGCTCTGTGGCTGAAGAGTCCCTCTCCAGAGGCTGGTAGGGTCAGGATTTGTTCATAATTTTTTAACAGAAAGGCAAGCGTCAGCTTGGATTGTGGAAGGCAGCACTCCTCATCTGATTCAATAAAAAATAAATAAATAGGCAATTCCAACATATGTATCCTTTAATATCTAAATATTTCTAAATAAGTGGAGCCTTTGACTACGATTGAGTCGCCCACTAGCACTCCGCAAAGCTGAAATTGAGAAACAGTGGCCTGAGAACTTTGCGGATATTAAGGTACGTGCTTTTAAAAGGTTTCCTAGCCGATGCACAGTTAGACAGCAGGATCAAAGGACTGATTTATTTAAAGTAGAAGCCCCTTTATTGGAATGAGTGTATTAATGCCCCCAGTTCCCCAGTTCAATGCCATCTAGATTGCATTGAGAAGTCCCATTTTGTATAGCCGAGATGAGTGTTTCCCAGTTTAAAAAAATGTTAGTGGGGGATGTGATAGACAGAAGGCTGAGAACTTCTGCTGTAGCCAAACACACATGACTTGGCTCCGCACAGGTGTAAGCGCATAAAATGTAATGGCCTGAGGCCAGACTAGATGATCTAGTGGTCCTTTCTGGCCATAAATTCTATGACTCTACAAAGCACTGCAGCTATATTTTGTATGCAGCACTGTTTACATTAAGCAGCAGTTACTTTGTGAACAGGGGCCTTAATAAAATACCAGATTTAAAGGGTTTGGAAAAAAGAGCAGAGCAAATTTTAAAAAAGCAGCCAGGAGCGTCTAGCATTCATATTATTCTTTTCTGAGAGGAAAGAGGAAAAATGCACAGAATTTCTGGCTCTCAATAGACCATCTTTCTTAGCTGATCAGATAACAACGGTTCTGAGGCATACTTACTTCCAATTGCAAAAGTAAAATGCAGACTTCTGTTTTTACATGCGGCATATACTACTTTGTAAAGACTAGATCCAGCTATTCAATCTTATTAAAAGTGTTCCAGTCTATGAATAGCTGCTATTATTCAGTTAGAAATGAGCTGCTACTGCTGCTAACTAATCTATGAATTCTTCTTGGGGTAGACTGATGTAGCTTGGATGAGGGCTTTCTTTGAAAAATGATACATCCGAGTAGGCTTGCCACATTCTGGATTAATTGGCTTAAATCCCAGGCGCCAAGAAGTGACACTCCTGCACAAAACGGTTCTCTCTGTTTTACGTTGGCTACTTTGGAATCTGGCACGAATTCACTCTCATTGTAGATCACGCCAAGTGTACCTGCTATAAGACACTGAGCTTTGATGGGGGCTGTGTCTGCATTCTAAAGGCAGGTGTTACATGGTGTGTCAACAAGAGATAGGATGCAGTGCAGATCCGGTGTTAGGCAACAACCTGGTTCCATGTAGATACAAACTCTGAGGAGGAGAGACTCCTCCCTGCCTGGTGACCCATAAGAAAGGACATGTACACTCACAGAATCAGAGACAAGCACACAGGGAAGTCCCAGAGGGGTCGGGCTCTTAAAGAGATAGACACCCCCAAAAGTATATACAGATTGACTACCACTATGTTATAGATTGAATAGATATCTGCAGGTGTTTTAAGGTAGCACCCCTTATCGGGTACAATATTTAATTTAAATAGTTGTCATAACCAGATAGTTAAGGGTTTATGCCTCTTTTACCTGCAAAGGGTTAAGAAGTTCACCTAGCCTAGCTGACATCTGACCAGAGGAACCAATGGGGGAACAAGATGTTTCAAAAGGAAGGAGGGAAGTTTCCTTTGTTTAGAGTAAGTTTCAGTTTTGGCCAGAGTGGAAAAGATCAAGGAATCAGCCTCTTATCAGAGTAGTGAGTATTAGAAAAGAAATAAATAGGTTTATGTTTATTTTCTTTTTGTAACTTGTCTTGGTATTAGGGGAATAATCAAATTGGGAATTCTTTTGTGTACTAAGTTTTGCCCAGGGAAACATCCTCTGTGTTTTGAATCTGTTGTCTGTGAGATCAGCTTGTATGCTATCTCCCAGGGGTATTTTTTTCTTTTACCTTTCTTTTCTTTAATTAAAAGCCTTCTTTTTTAAGAACCTGATTGATTTTTCCTTGTTTTTAGATCCAAGGGGATTGGATCTGGACTCACCAGGGATGGGTGGGGGGGAAAAAGGCGGGGAGAGGAATAATTCTTCCTTGTGTTAAGATCCAAGGAGTTTGGATCGGTGTTCACCAAGGAATTGGTGGAGGAGTCTCTCAAGGCTACCCAAGGAGGGAAAGGTTTTGGGAGGGAAGACAGAGTTTTCCAAATGACTCAAATATTTGGATGGTGGCAGCAGACTGATCTAAGCTGGTAATTAAGCTTAGGGCTTCTCTTGCAGGTCCCCACATCTATACTCTAAGGTTCAGAGTGGGGGTGAAACCTATAACAATAGTATTAAACATTTAATATTAATATGGAATCTGCACCCAAAAGAAGTAAAAACACTGTAGACAGCATAGCGATAGATTGCTTCTTTCTAAAGATTAGGAAACAGCATATCATTCACTGCTTGCCTATTTCATTCTCACTGGACAGAGAGAGGAGGGTGTACCAAGTGAATTTTCCAAATACAGTGTCTGTACAGAATTCTGAAGATGTAAGTGCTAAAAGTGATATGTTGTTATTACTACCATTCTTATCTTTTATTTGTTTTCATATAGGCAGACACTACAGTAGTTATTGGCAACTGTCTGAATGGTAAGGTGGGTATTGGTCTAATCAGCTGACACTACAAATTAAATATTCATTGAAAGCTGTCTGCTACCAGAAAACATTCATACATTGGAACCCTGTCAGGAGTACTTGTAATGTCTGACACTATGCAAAGTTTTTATCTTGCTTACATGGGTATGCTCTAGGCAACAGCTCTTTTCCTAAGAATTGATTCAATTAGAGGGACTCAGGCATTGAGAAAATCTTACTGGTGACATGCTCAGCTTCTAAAAAAACTGGACCACAATTCAGAATACAGCATTTTTTCCAGCATGTAACTACCTACACATTCAGTTACACAGAACTTGTAAAACTCCCCTTAACACCATCTGGTGACTCTCAATAATGTTATAATATCCATTTCATAAGAACAAAGAGGTACGTCTAATTCCCACGATTCCTATTCCTCCAATGTTCCTGTAGAAGATACTGAGATAAGGATCCTGTTTTATTTAAATTTCTAACTCTTACTTTCTGTAGGTGGAGCCCATTGACTTCTATGGTTCAGTAAGAACTACTCAACATCAGCTAAGATTATTGACTCCAGCCCTGTGTTTGGCCACTTGCTATGCTACTCAGGAGAAATTAAAGCCTTGTTTCACTCCTAGATTCCATAAGTTTCCTGGATACAGATGATTTTCTGGGACTATAAATTGCTACCCCTGAACCTTTGTATACAAGGTGCAAGTAAAGCTGTTGCAGAATTGGAAAAATGAAAATGTTGCTCTAGTATTCGTAGTCCTTCAGTTTTGGGGAAGAGAGAAAGTCCCTGCTGTTGACCTACTCAGACCCTCCAACCCCCCGTGGAAGGTGGATCTTCAAACTAAGCAAAATCTATACTATGGCCCTAGTCCTGCAAAACATGTTTCACTTGAAGCCTTTGAGTAATCTCATTACTTCAACGATATTACTCATGTACTTAATTTAGGCACATGCATAACTGTTGAGAGGGTCAGGTCCTAGGATTGCTGAAAAGGATGGAGCAAATTACTACATTATCACTGCTGCCTTTCCTTGATGGACTAAGAGCACGTGATGTACAAGAGCTGATGAACACACCAGCATGAGGACAAAGACAACTGAGGTCAGAGAAAAAAAACAGGAGTACTTGTGGCACCTTAGAGACTAACAAATTTATTTCAGCATGAGCTTTCGTGAGCTAAAGCTCACTTCTTCGGATGCATAGAATGGAACACACAGACAGGAGATATTTATACATACAGAGAACATGAAAAGGTGGAAGTATGCATACCAACAGGCAGAGTCTAATCAATTGAGATGAGCTATCGTTAGCAGGAGGAAAAAAAACTTTTTGAAGTGATAATTAAGATGGCCCATAGAAGGTGTGAGGAGAACTTAACATAGGGAAATAGATTCAATTGGTGTAATGACCCAACCATTCCCAGTCTTTGTTTAAACCACAGTTAATTGTATCTAGTTTGCATATTAATTCAAGTTCAGCAGTCTCTCTTTGGAGTCTGTTTTTGAAGTTTTTTTGTTGCAAAATTGCCACCTTCAAGTCTGTCACTGAGTGGTTAGAAAGGTTGAAGTGTTCTCCCACTGGTTTTTGAATGTTATGATTCCTGATGTCAGATTTGTGTCCATTTATTCTTTTGCGTAGAGACTGTCCGGTTTGGCCAATGTACATGGCAGAGGGGCATTGCTGGCACATGATGGCATATATCACGTTGGTAGATGTGCAGGTGTACGAGCCCCTGATGGTGTGTCTGATGTGATTAGGTCCTGTGATGGTGTCACTTGAATGGATATGTGGACAGAGCTGGCATCGGGCTTTATTGCAAGGATAGGTTCCTGGGTTAGTGTTTATGTTGTATGGTGTGCGGTTGCTGGTGAGTATTTGCTTCAGGCTGGGAGGCTGTCTATAAGCGAGGACTGGCCTGTCTCCCAAGATCTGTGAGAGTGAGGATCATCTTTAAGGATAGGTTGTAAATCTTTGATGATGCGCTGGAGAGGTTTTAGTTGGGGCTGTAGGTGATGGCTAGTGGTGTTCTGTTATTTTCTTTTTTAGGCCTGTCCTGTAGTAGGTGGCTTCTGGGTACTCTTCTGGCTCTGTCAATCTGTTTTTTCACTTCAGCAGGTGGGTATTGTAGGTTTAAGAATGCTTGATAGAGATCTTGTAGGTGTTTATCTCTGTCCGAGGGATTGGAGCAAATACGGTTGTATCTTAGAGCTTGGCTGTAGACAATGGATCGTGTGGTGTGTCCGGGATGGAAGCTGGAGGCATGTAAGTAAGTATAGCGGTCAGTGGGTTTCCGGTATAGGGTGGTATTTATGTGACCATCGTTTATTAGCACAGTAGTGTCTAGGAAATGGACCGCTTGTGTGGATTGGTCTAGGCTGAGGTTGATGGTGGGATGGAAATTGTTAAAATCTCGGTGGAATTCCTCGAGGGCTTCTTTTCCATGAGTCCAGATGATGAAGATGTCATCAATGTAGCGCAAGTAGAGCTGCTACTCTGAAATGAGGTCAGAGAGGCTTCTTTCCTGTGGATGGCCTGAAAAGGTGAGGATAGAAAAGTGGGTGACAATTTATAGCCAAGGAATTGGTCTCATATTAAAACTTTGCAGCCTCATAGCTAGCACTGAGAAGCAATGACTATAGTGATGGGGAAACCTGAAAAGGGGGTGGAGTTCGGATTCAGTCTGGATAATCCGGCAGAATGAAGACTAAGCTTTCAACTCATCCTCAGATTGCAAACTCTTTGGAGCAGGGACCATCCCTTTTTAATGTGATTGTACAAAGCCTAGCACAATCTAATCCCTTATTGGGCCCTTAGGTGCTATGACGAGAAATAAAACCCACAATAATATGGATGCTTATTCAAATTACCGTGCTTACAAAACACGGCTGGAAGCATCACAAGAACAGGCTTGCACATGAAACTTCTGGCTGGTAGTATCATGACTAAGGCTAATATTTTGTCATGGTTATTTTTAGTAAGAGTCACGGACAGGTCACAGGCAATAAACAAAAGTTAATGGAAGCCGTGACCTGCCTATGACTTTTGCTGCTGCGACTCCATGGTTTCCCCCTCTGCTGCTGGGGGCCCCCACTCCACCCACAGTAGCTGGGAGCTGCAGGGTGACCATATTTCCCAAAGAGAAAACAGGACACCCTCCAGCTGCTCGCCTGAGGCATCCCCCTCCCCCTGTGCGAGGCTGTCACCTGTCACTGGCCCCCTGAGGAAGGCCCCCTCAGGAGTCTGTCATCTGTCACTGGAACCTGGCAAGGGGCCTCCTGTCGCCTGTCACTGGAACCCTGCCAGGGCTCCACTGGCTGCCAGCTCCAGAGTCCCACAGCCCCAGGGGATTCTGTGTCTTCCATGACCTCCATGACATAAACGTAGCCTTAATCGTGAGAAAGTCTGGTCTTACTGTATCATGAGTGGAAGGATGGTCCAGGGGTTTGGGCACTTGGAAGACTGGTTTCAATGCCCTGCTCCAAGAGTATCAGAGATGCAACCACATGAATAAAGTGGAGGGAACCAAGAGTGAAAATGCACAAGATGTGCAACTACCCTGAGGGCGATATTAACAAGAAATGTTGGGGAATGCGTTCACGCACGCACCCAGCTGGTGACTATTTCTATTCCCCTGTGGTCTAACAGAGGTAGAAAACTATCTGAGGCAGAAAAACAGACAGCTGCATAAAGTGTTAGGATTGATTTAAAGGGAGCGATGCCAGGCACTGGCTCCTTGTCCTACTTTCAAGAATCTATGTCTACACTGTGATAAATACACATGGCTCTGAGTCCCTGAGGCTTGGTCAGCTGACTCAGGTTTGCAGGGCTTGGGCTGCGGGGCTAAATACTGCAGTGGAGACGTTCAGGCTTGGGCTGGAGCTTGGGCTTTGTGACACCTGAACATCTACACTGCAATTTTATAGCCCTGCAGTCCCTGCCCTGTGAGTCTGAGTCAGCTGATCTGGGACAGCCGCAGCCATGCCACAGGTCTTTTATCACAGTGTAGACATACCCTGGAAACAGATGAGCTGGGAGAGGCTCACTCACTGAAATCTTTATAATTCAGTTTGCCAAGATGATATATCTATCTATATATATAGGTATATATATATATTTGTGGTAGAACTTATATATATATACGTTTTATATATATATGTTATATATATATAACAAGTTCTACCACCAATTTCCTCTCAGCATTCAAGTTCAGTGCTTGTCCTCCAAATTGCAGTAGGGTGACCCCTCATCCGTCTCCTGCTCCCCTAGCATCCATACTGGATCGAAGGCACAACCCACAACTCCCAGCTGTAGGTTTGTCTTTCTTGGCTGCTTTCCCAAGATTCCACCATGGACTTCAGGCTTACCAGCTGGCTGCCTCTCACCACAGAATGTGCAGCTCAAGGTTTCTGCAAACCATTTAAAGAGCCAGCACACATTCTCATTTATTATCCAGAAAAATGCTCCTTTATCAGGCTAAACTGAAAGTACCACAGTTCTCCAACACTTCCACACCAAGAATGGGTTTATTGAATAAAAAAAAAAGCTAGGGAAACAGGAAAGTCAAAATGATTAATGGGTACCATTCCAAAATACTGCATAGTATACAGAGATAGATGTTAAAATGACCTGTGATGTGTATGACGTTAGCTAGTTATCAGCCAGTTCCGTAGATGGAGCTTTCTGAAAATTCTGACTACTTTCAGTCTCAAAAATCTTGCTGATCTTCAGAGGCTGGAGCCTTCCCTGGTATAAATCAGCGTAGCTCCACTGGTTTCAATAAACCTAAACAAAACTGCTTTATATCAGCTGAGGATCTGGGTCCATGAGCTTTCTGAATTTGTTCAAGAATTTGACCAGCTTATTTAATGAATCTGCTGCTACAGGCCTGTTGATTGTTAGAGATGATCCTGAAACAAAATGTCAGATCGTAAATGAGCCCAAATGATTGTGAAAATTTGGATCCACCTCCATCCTCTGTGGCTTAATTTATGTCTACCCCTACAGCTCAGCAGCACTGGAGCCGACAAAGAGGCTTAATACAGCGATATCAGAGGTCAGAAAGAGCCATACGAAAGAGGCGCCGACCCAACAGAGCAGATAGGAAAATATATAGAAAGAGCCTAAGAGAGAAAGAGTAAAAAACCCGATGCATGTTGAAAAAAAAGCATTTCCAATACATTTGGTGCTCACGGTCTTTGAAGAGGTCAGGAGAGCCTCAGAAGGATAGTATGTTAGTGACAGGCATGATAGGCATTTTGAGAAATGTAAATTAATGCTTCTCTCACTGTTCATGGGGGATAATGAGGGCAGATGCCAGAGACAGAAACACACTTTTGAGAGGGAGTTAAAGAAATAATGAAGGAAGTGTTAAGGCACGAGGGCAGGATAGCAATTCCATCCCAGAATACCAGTGCATGTGATATGAAATGAGGGGAGAACTTGTAGCAGCGAAGGCCAATGAAATGCTCCACACGGAAATGAGGGACAAAGCACAGTTCTGCAATAAATTGGTGTTATCCCCATATTTGAGAATGAGCCTGGAAATTCTACAGACCACAGGACTGATTCACCATGGTGTTCCTTCTGTTTTATGCTAGGATCATGGCAGTGATGAATAAGGCCCCTCGACCTCAGAAGTCTGGAGGCTACCAGCTAATAAGACTGGATGGAAGCCAACCGGAGAAATGCAGTTAGATTAAAAATAAGCTGCATGGATTTACAAAAGAAAATCATGCCTAACACATTAGACAGGATCTTGTTGTGCCTGAAGAGGGCAACTTGAAGAGCTGAAGAGGTGGTTGCTGTGGGTGTAATTTACCTGACCTTCAGTATGGTATGAATGAATACATTATATTTGCATTTATATAGTTACTTTTCATCCTCACGCTATAGCAAAGCATTTTGCAAACACTGCATGAACCACACAAAAACTGCATCTATGACAAGTGACCAAATAGATTGCTGGAGATGAGCTGTTTGACTAGAATACTAGTTTATAGACAAGAGACTAGTGCTGCTAAAGGAGGCAGCATGGTCTAGTGACCAGGGCAAAGGACTGTATATTAACATAGCATTCAAAGGCCTCAATTAGAGCTGGTCAAAAAATGTTAATTGGAAACGTTTTTCATTGCCAAATGGACTGTTTTCAACTAGGAGATTTTTTTTTAAGAAAGAAAAATTGTTGGACAACTTTCAGGCTCAGGCTGAAGCACAAGCATTGGGATCCACCCCAAGCTGGAATGTCTAGACTGCAATTTTAGAACGCCGTACCCCAAGCCCTGTGAGTCCGAGTCACCTGCCACAGGTCAGACACGGGTGTTTAATTGCTGTGGAGACATACCCTAAGAGCTATTTTCAGTTCTCTAGCTACTGTGATTTTCCAAATATGTTGTTTACTACAAAAAGGTACTCTGTAAAAAGCTTTCCTTTCAAGTTAATTTAAAGGATGCTTAATAATTATGTGAGAGGAGATATCATGAAAATTGCATTAGGACTAGGGTAACCATAGCTCCTTATGCTGGATACGGGACAGCTGGTAAAATTACTCGTATTCAAGTGAGTTCAACGGCAATCAATCAGAACTATGCAGTACAAACATTCAAATTAACATCAAGCTTATTGAGCCCCTATTAAAAAGAAATACTGTGCAGTTGGATTCTTTTTATTTATCTTCTTATCGTTAAGGCTTTAGGGGTCACACAGGGAGAGGTGACACACTCCTACCCCCCCCCACACACATACAGGGAGAGGTCACACACACTCTCGTACACCTCTCTCACACGGGGTGGTGAGCGACTGACCTGACCCTCCCTGCCCCACACTCTCCACCCTCCATGCCTGGCTGGGCCCCCTGGGATGGACCCAGCTCTCCTGGTACCTGGCACTGTGTCTTCCTGAGGCAACATGTGGGGTGGGGACACACGGAGTCACATGCTCCCCCCCCCCCAATTCCTGCCAGAATTCACACCAGCAGCAGCGGCCAGCAGCAGCCTTTTGGCACTGTGCGGGAGGGAAAGGACGGGAGCTGCTTCCAACCACAGGGAAAGAGGAGGGGGGGAAGGGATGACCTGGCCCATGTCTTTGAAGAGCTCATCTCTTCTTCTCCTCTCCCCTCCCCAACCCCCCTCTGGCTGGAAGCAGCTTGTCTCTTCTTGCCTGCACTATGTTGAAAGGCAGCTAACAGGCTGCTGCTTGCCACTGATAAAACTCAGCCGCCTCCTGTCCCCCAGCTACAGCATGGGTAGGAAGGAGTTAAGCCCTAAGAATGCATTATGCACCAGGGCCCATGGAACCTGACTGCAGGGGCTTCAGTGAACCCGGCCAGACAGATGGCTCAGCAGGGGAGGGTGCCTAGGGGACGGAGCAGTCCCTTGATCCCTAAGGGCAGGACCCAGGTTTTTTTGGGGGGGGCAGCTGAAGAGGGTGCTAAGCCCCTGCCCGGGGGGGGGTTGCTGTGGAGCCTGCAGGTTTGAGGCATGACCAGGATGGAACTAGCTCCCCGCCCCATTCCAGAGCGTAGCTGAGGGGCAGAGAGGCTTCCCCGTGCCAGCGCTGTGCGGGGCTTTGGCACATGCAGGGCTCGGCGCCTCCTGGCCAGTGCCCCGGGCCGGAGGGTCTTGGGCTTTCCTGGGGCGCCGCGGCCAGCCAGAGGCAGAGAGGGAAGGAAGGCGCCTGCTGGCCAGACTGTTGGTGAGCTGAGCGTTGCGACCAGGGGCTGGTTCTCCGCACAGTGCTGGGCAGGGCTGCCCGTGGGGGGGGGCAATTTGCCCCAGGCCCCGGGCCCCCACGAGAATATAATATTCTATAGTATTGCAACTTTTTTTAATGGAAGGGGCCCCCGAAATTGCTTTGCCTCAGGGCCCCTGAATCCTCTGAGCGGCCCTGGTGCTGGGAGCAGGGTGCGCCCGGCCAGGGGGGATATGGAAGAGCAGCAGGGCTGAGGTGGGGGCCAAGGGCCAAAGCAGGGAGAGGACAGAGAGAGAGGGTGCACATAAAGGGCTAATAGGTTGGCAGCAGAAGCGATTCAGAACCGACCAATGCCTGGCACCTGCCTGCACTTACCAACCACCGCGGCTCACAGTGCGCTGCCAGTGCCAGCCGGAAACAGGACTGAGGGCAGGGCCCTGCTGGCTGAGAGCCAGCAGGCAGCGGTGGCTGCACTGACAGACCAGCAGGGGGCACGGCCAGCCCCGCACACTGCATCTTGGCCCTGCCACCAGCCTTGCCCACTTGCCCCATCATTGGCCACTGTCCCCACCCCCCCCTCACTGCTGGTGGGCAGGCGGCTGGCAAGCAGGGATCTGGCCAGCAACAGGACTGGGGCAGGGGGAGTGACAGAAAATATGGGACATCTGGTCACCCTAATTAGGAATTGTCATTTGCTGAACGAATGTACAACTATGAAACTGAACGAGACCATTAAACTTTGCTGAAAGGCCCTCAAAACAAATGTAGGCTGAAATGTGCAGCATCTATTGAAAAAGATGGTGATATTGAGCTGTCAATTCAATAAATATTTATCAGTTACTTACATGATTTTCCAGAGACATTGGTGAGATTTTTGTGTTTGTTTGATTTCATCTTTCCCCTGAGTTCTTCATAACTTGTGTCCATTAGTTTAGATCTAAGTCAGTGCTGGATATAAAGACTTTCAGGGTATGTCTACACTACGAAATTAGATCGATTTGATAGAATTCGATTTTTTAGAATTTGATTTTATACAGTCTATTGCGTATGTCCACACTAAGTGCATTAAGTCGGCGGAATGCGTCCTCACTGCCGCAGCTAGCATCGACTTTCGGAGCGTTGCACTGTGGGTAGCTATCCCACAGTTCCCGCAGTCCCCGCTGCCCATTAGAATTCTGGGTTAAGCGCCCAATGCCTGATGGGGCAAAAACTTTGTTGCAGGTGGTTTTGGGTACATGTCATCAAGCTCCCCTTCCCCCTTCCATGAAAGCAACAGCAGACAATAATTTCATGCCTTTTTTCTGGGGTCCTGTCGGCCAGACCCACTCAGCTGGCAGACCTCGGTGAGGTCAATCAAGGGTGCCTGGACAGACATAGCTATCCTCTTCTTAGAGCACCGAATGGGAGTGACTCCAGGTCATTCTCTTCTTTAAGTTTCATCTGATGGAGAGTCAGTCCTGCCTGGAATATCATGCGAGCTGGCGGCTTCTGCCTCAGGCTGCTCTCCCAGCCGGCAGCACCGCGTGGTCATACCTACCCCTATTACTTAACTCATAATTGATATAATTCAAAGTAAATTTTCACAGCACAGTCTGTCCTAAGACTAAAAATGCAGGAGGGGAGTCCGAAAAAGGAACGGTAACCTGTTTCCATCTGGTTTCCAACCAGGGTTGTTTTGTGTGTTAGGTGAATATGAGAACCATTGCACTACAGGGCATTCACATAGTAGGGGAATGTGATAACCACTACACTATGGGGGCTTCTCTTTTTTTGCCCCAGACTTTGCCAAATGCACAGAAATGTTTTCTCTAGGTACAGAAGCTACCTAATGCAAGGTCTATATCTATGGCTTTCCTGCTCACAAAGCAGTCATGCCCCTGCCCAAGGCTGACACAGTGCAGAGGGCATGTGACACAGTGACCTGGCTCGGGCAGGATCGCTAGCGAGGCACGATAGTTTTGCCATTAAGTAAACACAGCAATTATTTCCTGGGCTCTGCCCCTGAATGCCTCCATGCACTATGCTGTGCCCTATCAGGGCGGGAGGACTGCATGAGCTTGGAAAACATGTCATCGCGAGTGCGTTTTTTTCGCCTTCTACTTTGCAATAACCTTAGGGATGGAGATGATAGCGGGAGAGTAGAAACATTCTGTGGGGACTGCATGATCACCTGTGCTGCTGAGTTCGCTGCGCTGGCCAAACAGGAAATGAAATTCAAAAGTTCCTGGGGCTTTTCCTGTGTACGTGGCTAATGCCTCTGAGTTCAAAGTGCTGTCCAGAGTGGTCACAATGGAGCTCTCTGGGATAGCTCCTGGAGGCTAATACCGTCGAATTGCGTCTACACTACCCCAAATTGGACCTGGTGATGTCGATTTCAGTGCTAATCCCCTCGTCGGGGGGGGGGGAGTACCGAAATCGATTTTAACAGCCCCTTAAGTAAAAAATAATGGCTTAGTCGTGTGGACGGGTGCAGGGTTAAATCCATCTAATGCTGCTAAATTGGTCCTAAACTCGTAATGTAGACCAGGGCTCAGAAGCTTTGCTACTTGGAATAATAATTAAAAAAAAATCAACTTCAGACCAGCCTCTGTTTCAAACAGCCTCTGTATTATTTCTAAACAGATTTACTACATGAAATGGCTGTGAGACGTGTTACTAAGGGCCTGATTCTGAGCCCATACTGGTGTAAATTCAGTGGAATTCCATTGGAGATAGTGGCATTACATCATAAGAAGTGAGACCAGACTCAGATCCTAATGTGCTACAGTACACCTTCTTTACTAGTTCTCCTCTTCAGGCAATTTGACCAAGAGAAAGAATACCACCAGTTGAAGACATGACTAGATTCTGCTGTCAGTTAGCTGATTTTCATTATAGGGACACCAAGGCATCGTAGCTGACGGCAAGCAGTCTTAAAACTTATCTGTCTGCAGTTAGTCCACATCAGTCTTAAATATATGTCTCCTGCAAGACTTCTCTCATCTTATCCAGTTTTAGAAACAACTTAATAAAGCACATTTATCACCTCTTCTCCATATAGAAGGTAGGCCAGCTCTGTCTTTATTTGGCTCTTAAATACAGCTTAACCTTGATACTCTCCCCATAAAAAGCCATGTCCCCATCAATCTTCTTATAAAGGGCATGCCACTTTCTTCTTTTTCATTTCTTGAGGATAGCTCGCTGGCCTGTATTCATGTCTGCATCTCAAACTGGCAGTCGTTTTGAGTTTAGATTGTAACTAACCTGATACTATTCATACTTAATAATGGCTGCAGAAGGGATCCTCTTTCTTCCATGTGTCTGTGTTATGGACAGTGATGCAGTGAATGGGTTACCAGATTTATGTAATGGCATTTACTCACCAGCAGGCCAAAGAATATTGTTGCTCCTTTGGCCCAAGCAGTTAGCTAGTTATTCAAGGCAGGGGCGGCTCTAGACATTTCGCCGCCTCAAGCACGGTGGCATGCCGCAGGGGGCACTCTGCCAGTCGCCGGGAGGGCGGCAGGCGGCTCCGGTGGACCTCCCGCAGGCGTGCCTGAGGAGGGTCCACCGGAGCCGCGGGACCAGTGGCCCCTCTGCAGGCACGCCTGCAGGAGGTCCACCGGAGCCGCCTGCCGCCCTCCCAGCGACCAGCAGAGCGCCCCCTGCGGCATGCCGCCCCAAGCACGCGCTTGGCATGCTGGGGCCTGGAGCCGCCCCTGATTCAAGGCCTTCCAGGTTGTTCCTATTAGGAGGAAAATATGATGACATGAGTCAGGTATATTCTTTGGTACAATCTTGTTTAATTAGGAAAATTGCATAATAAAGCCTGTTTTCCTGACTGCAGTAGAAACAAACAACAGCAGACAGTTTCCTTGGTCAGAAATCCCAGAACTGCCACTGTAGCAAGGTCTGTGCCCAAAGTAGCCCTGCCTCTCTGTGTCACATTCAACTTTTTGTCTGGCTGCCTCAACCTCCAACACACACAGCCAGCAAACCTCTATACTAGTTCCTGCATGTGTAACCATGGAAATCCCTCCCGCTGCACAGATAAGCGCTGACCTGTCATGCAACCTAGTACTGGTCCCTACATTGTTTGCCACTGACTTCACTACAGGAAGGGACTCAGTTGCTCTTTCTTTGAGTCTGAAGGAGGGTGGTTGGCACACCCACTGGCTTTCATAGAATCATAGAAGATCCAGCACTAACTAAATCATTCCAGCCAGGGCTTTGTCGAGTCGGGCCTTAAAAATCTCTAAGAACGGAGATTCCACCACCTCCCTAGGTGCTTCACCACCCTTCTAGTGAAAAAGTTTTTCATAATATCCAACTTAGACCTCCCCCACTGCAACTTGATACCATTGCTCCTTGTTCTGTCATCTGCCATCACTGAGAACAGCCTAGCTCCATCCTCTTTGGAACCCCCCTTCAGGTAGTTGAAGGCTGCTATCAAATCCCCCCCTCACGCTTCTCTTCTGCAGACTAAATAATCCCTGTTCCCTCAGCCTCGCCTCATAAGTCATGTGCCCCAGACTCCTAATAATTTTCGTTGCCCTCCGCTGGATTCTCTCCAATTTGTCCACATCCTTTCTGTAGTGGGGGGCCCCACAACTGGATGCAATACTCCAGATGTAGCCTCACCAGTGCCAAATAGATCATTCCCCTCGATCCGCTGGCAATGCTCCTACTAATGCAGCCCAGTATGCCATTACCCTTCTTGGCAACAAGGGCACACTGTTGACTCATATCCAGCATCTCATCCACTGTAGTCCCCAGGTCCTTTTCTGTAGAACTTCTGCTTCAAAATGGATTCCTTGAGGACCTGCTCCATGATTTTTCCGGGGACTGAGGTGAGGTCTGTAGTCCCCCAGATTCTCCTTCTTCCCTTTTTTAAAGATGGACACTATATTTGACTTTTTTGAATCGTCCGTGACCTCCCCCGATAGCTACGAGTTTTCAAAGATAATGGCCAATGGCTCTGCAAATCACATCAGCCAACTCCCTCAGCACCCTCGGCTGCATTAGATCTGGCCCCATGGACTTGTGCATGTCCAGCTTTTCTAAATAGTCCTTAACCTGTTCTTTCACCACTGAGGACTGCTCACCTCCTCCCCATACTGTGCTGCCCAGTGCAGCAGTCTGGGAGCTGACCTTGTCTGTGAAGATGGAGGCAAAAAAAACATTGTGTACTTCAGCTTTTTCCACATCATCTGTCACTAGGTTGCCTCCCCCATTCAGTAAAGGTCCCACACTTTCCCTGGCCGACTTCTTGTTGCTAACATACCTGTAGAAACCCTACTTGTTACCCTTTCATGAGCTCTGTGATGGTCTCCTCGGCTGTGAGGTTAGTGTAAGTCATACTGCTCAGTTTGCTATGTAGGTTTCATTGGCTTTTCTGCACATAGGGTATGTTTCAATTCAGTAACCATTTATGTCTTGCAGTGGGGAATGCTGTTCTTCGTAGCCCTACTTTTGTGACTCCAGTAGGGCCGTCCACAAATGCAATCCCTGTGAAGATATCACTCCCTGAACTCTTGGTAATGCACTGAGTCCCTCAGGAGCAGAGAGGAAGTGGAGGGTCTGGCACATAGAGAGAAAATGTTGCATCCCCTGGGGAGATCTGGGAAGAATTCTGCTTTCCAGAGTTCTTCTGGGATGGTGCAGGTTCACATTGTCTGCCTGCCCCTTTCATGCAGATGAAACAAATGAGATCTTCACATCAGCAAAGTGTTCTATGTAACTAGGATGTTTGGTCTGGGGGGAAAAAAATCTATTTAACTGGGAGACTCAGACCAATCAATTGTTCTGGTGTGAGGATCAAAATGACTATTAAAAATTCATCATGCTTTATGCTTATACTCCATATAGACAAGGAACACTTTTCCTTATAAACACTGTTCTCATTTTTAACTGCAACAGGCCCACTGAGGCAATAGATGGTGCAGTATCGCCAGCTGTGAGTGTTCAAAAGCCAGGATTCAGGCCTCCCCCCACATATCACGAGATTTTTAAAAAATAATCAGTGTCTGGGGTCTTCTTATTTTTGAGCCTTAAGGGTTATGACTGCTAGTTTTTCTGCACAACCAGGGCTATTTTAAATGAGAGCTGACTCTCACAAACTAACAGGGTTGCAGGAGCTAGAGCTTTAATAGAAAACACCTAATATTGCAAGACTTGCAATAAAACTGTGAGAGGTGGCAACAATCCTGGCCTCATGGTCACTCTGGCGGCTGCAATAATCCTCTGTGGACTCTGTGCTTTTGTTGATGATTGATGATGATGATGAGCACTGCTGGAATTTACCCTGCACCTGTCATTCTTATTTTACCCCTTGGTGAGTGCAGAATCCCGTAGTAGATTTACATACCTCTCTAGCTCATGCACCCTTTCCACGTATCTGAGCTGATTTTACTCTTACTTTGCAGATTTTTGTATCTCTAGTTGAATTTAGAGGCAGAGTTTAAGGCCAAAAGGGACCACCAGATCATCGAAACTACCTCCTGTATATCACAGGCCACTAAATTCCATTTAATTAACCCTGTATTGAGCACAATAACCTTGTTTAGACTAAAGTATCACAGCCCTCAAGAGACTAAACTATTGTGTGCCACTGGCAGAGAACAGGAGGGACCAAGGTGCACCAGTCCCCAAAGTTCCTGCAATGGCAGGGAATTGATTTGGTGAGAAATACCCACATGCCAACACTACACTAAGAAAGTGAAAGTGACAGAGAGCGAAATCCAAACCCATTTTTTTCCAAAATGTCTCCTGGCAATTCCTTGGCACTACTCCAGACACTGCAACAACCAAGCTGGGAGAGTCAGAGTGGCTACTCCAAGCCCCCACTGCTCCCTGCCCCCACCTCACACTTCCTTTTGGTTTAGGGCTATCTAGAGTGTAGGCTATTTCAGCATAATTTGCTTTGATTTCTCTATTTCGTTGCCTTGTTCTTGAGCACATCCTGCCCTCTGAATAGTTTCTCTGCGAGTGGGTGCTTATTAAGATGGTATCCCATTTTAGAGCATCCATAACATTGGTGCAATCAAATAACTAACCTAAGCAAGATTATGGGGCAGCTCCTCAGCTGGAGTAAACCAGTGGCAGCCCTCTCAAGCATTTTTCTACATTCCATGTCAATCAGCCTCTCTCTTCCGCAGGCCCACCAAGATAGGTTTCACATAGGGTCAGAGAGAGCCTCCAAAGAAGATGCACTGAAACATAAATTCTAAGCTCGCTTCTTTCACTGCCTGCTGTTTATATTTCTATGCACCTCATAGTCCTAACTATTGAGCATGGCCTCCATACACTTGCATATCATTATCTCAGATTACAAATAAATTGACTGCAAAGTTGCATAAAGTCATATCTGGGACTAGAACCAGTGTCTCTCATGTGACAGACCCATGATGCAACCATACTGTCTTTCAGAATGGATGTGCCAAATCTATGTACTTGACTGTCCACTGATCTGGCCATTAGACCATACCCCCATCCTGGGTTAGAAATAGAATCCAGGAGTTCTGCTCTCCATCAGTCCACCACATGCTAACAAATAGTTGTGTAAACCATGGGGAAAGTTTGTGTCCGGTTCCCCTCTACTGGGTGGTCTATACAAAAAGGCAATACTTTATTGAAATGGAAGAAGGCTGTGAAGAACAAGGGTTCAATAGATTTTTGTTTTTTTCCAGTTTTCTTTTTAAACAATGAGTTTATTTAATTCACACAATAAGAAAACATCCTTTAAAACAGGTTTTATTGTTGACAGCACTGTCAATTATTGTACGGCGTACAACAAAGCACAGCTGTCTCATACTTCAGTTATTTTTCACACATTCCCGTTTCTGTCATATTAGTAGATTTGAGGGTTGACAGGCCTGATTGGTGTGGTCCTGCTAAGTCAGTGGAGCGGTGCTGATTTACATCAGCTTCGTTCAGGTGTAAATAATGCCTCAGGATGCAAAGACATAGAGAATCAGGCCCGAAGACAGTTCTATTGAACCACCGTGCAGGTTACACAAAGCTATTTCAAAAAAGCAATATTGGTGAAGATGAAAAGTCAGAGGGAGAATGCAACTCTAGGGTCAAGACCAGAGTCTGTTCTCAGTGTAAATCCAGAGTAACTCCAGTGAAATCAATGGGTCAGCTTCTCACGTGCTGCACCACCAGTGGAATTTGACTTGTGTGATGCACTGCCAGGTACTTCTTTGCTTGTGGCTGTCTCTGGGACCCAAGAAGAGGTCTCCACAGAAAGGATAATAAAGCCCCAGACTATATTCCCTTTTCTGAAGAAACTCAGGAGAACTGGAAAGAATTATGTGTAACCACCCACTGCTGTCTTTGGCCCACCCAATCCTTGTTACTCCCCCAGGTATAGGCTCCAGATTGATGGAGGGCATTTTGAAGGAACTGCAGGAACATGTGGCAGTGAAGAGTGCTGATATCACCTTCTGCACCAGAGGGATGCAATCTGTATGCAGCGGGTCCCCTCAGTGCATCTGTCTAGAACAGTGGTCTCCAAAGTGGGGTGCGTACACCCCAGGGGGTGTGCAAGATGGTCCATTGGGGGGCGTGGCAGGAGGAGCCCCGCTGGGGGGGGGGAAAGAGTGGCTAGAGGGAGGGAGGGAACGAGTGAGCAGGGAAGCATTCCCCCCCGCAGGCAGGGCCACCCGGAACGCAGGGGCTGCAGGGCCCTGGGCTAAGGGGGCCCCGGGGCCCTGGCCTGCAGCTCTAATGCTCAGAATGCGACCCTGAGTCCTCCGGCCCGTGGAGGAGCAGGGGGAGCCGCACAGCCAGCGGCTGGAAAGAAGCGGCGCTTTCCCCTTCAAAGCCGGCTGGAGGGAAGTGGCGCTTTGAAGGGGAAAGCAGCGCTTCTCTGGCTGCTGGCTGTGCGACTGCCCCTGCTCCGCCTGAGTCCTCCAGCCCATGTTTGCAGGGCTGCATTCTGAAAGGGGCTTTAGAGCTGCAGGCCAGGGCCCCGGGGCCCCCTTAGCCCAGGGCCCTTCAGCCCCTAAAGCCCCTGCGTTCTGGGTGGCCCTGCCTGCCAGGGGGGTGGGGGGAAGCAGCTCCCAGAATCACGGCCATGGGGGCGGTGCCGCACTGCACAGAGCCACCTGCACACACCCTGCACCAAACAGGAGCTGCCCCAGGTAAGTGCTTTGCTCCTCCTGCACCCCCACCCTGAGCCTCCTCCCGCACCCCCACCCTCAGCGCCCTCCTGCACCCTAACTCCCTCCCAGACCCTGCACCACACCCTGAGCGCTCTCCTGCACCCTAACTCCCTCCCAGACCCCGCACCCCACCCTGAGCGCTCTCCTGCACCCTAACTCCCTCCCAGACCCCGCACCCTACCCTGAGTGCCCTCTTGCACCCTAACTCCCTCCCAGACCCTGCACCCTACCCTGAGCGCCTTCCCGCACCTAACCCTAATCCAGACCTTCGAATTTCACAAAGTGTTAAACCAAGATTTTCAGAAATAATGAAGCATATTCAATCACATTGCTCTCACTAAAAAATGTTAATAATACTTTTTTTAGAGCAAAAAGGGTTTTTGTACCGTTAATAAAAATGCAATAAAAACTATTTTAAAAATATTGTTTTTCATCTTTATCTCATCCTTTTTTTAATTTATATTTTTGTATATTTTATGATGTACATAATATATTAGTATAGTAGTACATGTATATAATTTATACATAAATAAATACACATACATTGGGGGGGTGCGTGCTCAAAAATTGTTACTGATAGGGGTGTGCGATGAAAAAAGTTTGGAGCCCACTGGTCTAGAAGGGATAGTCCCACCCTGCATGTGTCAGTGCAGCAGCTATTGGTGCTAGTGTGGAGGTGCTTGGTGAACTCTGGGTAAAAGTTGCAGGATGTAGCAGTGATTAATATATGGCTATGTAGTCCTATTGATACCATCAATACACATATACAGGGGTGCTGGAACCATTTTTATAGTGGGGCTGCTGAGAGCCATTGAACCAAACTGAAACCCCTGTATGTGATGGGAACCACTTCAAGCCAGGGGGGGTGGCAGTGCCCCCAGCACCCCTGGTTCCAGCACCTATGTGCATATAGTGAAAGCTTTATGCATTGGGATAATTGGGCCTCTTAAGGTTGAGTTGTACATAATATAGTGTAGGAGAAGTGCCTCCAATACAGATTTACCTCTGAATGGGTCAGATACCCCTTATGGATATCATACCCATTCATTGTACTGTATTGCTGAGGTACTCTTTATAAATGAATGTATCACTGCATTTCCTACAATGCATGCGTCCATGGGAAAAACTTTTTTCCAAAGATGACATGGAATGCACATAATGTACATCAGCAATAACACCATTCCATAGGGACAACATTACTAGACCTGGCAGTAGTGTTCGTATGCATTTGGGTCTGAGGCAGGCTAGCTTTTTATCTCCCATATGTAAGCGGGGGAATGGTCCCGCTATTGTGGGGAACTTTCCTGGCTTCTGTGTACCCCGGTGAAGTGGGCTAGCGAAAGGATCTGAGTCCTCGCTCCCACTTCCTTTACCCAGAGGCCTCCCTGCCCTTGAGGACTCTCCTGTTTGGCAGAGTTCTCGTAGCCCCAACAAGACTGGGCCCAGGATTCCTGGGGGGCTCAACCCCCAACCCTGCTGTGGCCACCTAGGACAGGGGCTAAGGTGTCCCCACTCCAGGGTACCCTCTCTGCACTGGGCACCTCCCTGACCCACTGATTATTCCATACAATTTAAAGCAAATACAAGTTGTTTACTTAACAATCAATTTAAAGAAAAGAATACGAATAAATGGGAACGGTTACAGGGAAACACATCACCCTGCTCTGTGGCAGGGAACATTACAAACAATGTCTCTGGACATCAAAGCACTTTGCAGTCTGTTCCTTGTAGGCCCCAGGCCTCCTTCTCAGGCCCTGGCTGTGCTGCAGGGATGCTGTGGGTGGGACACTTGAAATGGTGGTGACCACACACCTCCGGGCTTTGGGTGGTGGGATCCTTCTTTCCAGTGCCAGCCCCCCGGCAGGTTAAGGTCCCCCTCCCAGCCTGGCCTGCATGGACCCTTGGCTGGAGTGTCTTTCTGCGCTGGGCCCTTTTACCAAGGTTCCCCCCCTTGGCTGGCCCCAGTTGCTCACCACACTCTGGCTCTCTGGCTGCAGCTCTGCTCCCAGCACAGGATCTGCTCTCCCTGGGATGTGCCTCTGGCTCTCTGGCTGCAGCTCCGCTCCCAGCACAGGATCTGCTCTCTCTGGGCTGTGCCTCTGGCTCTCTGGCTGCAGCTCTGGCCCCTCTGGATCTGGCCTGGCTCTGTTCTCCAGCTCAGCTTGGGCCCCTGCTTCCTCCTTAGCTCGGCCCCACTCTGTCTGACTCCGGCACATTCCTGCTCACACACGGAGGACAGGACCCACACTGGCCTTCTGTCTCCCTGATTAGCCGGCCTGCCCTGTCAATCAGGCTGACCTGGAGCATTGGCCTCTTGCCATTGTTCCTGGGGACTGTCAGTCTCAGGGTCCTGATTTGCCATCAATCCCTCCCCTTTTAGTGCTGGGAGCTAGCAGCCAAAACACCCCCACTGAATGTTAGTAAGGGGGCAACAGTCCCCTTACATTCCCCCCTGCTAAAATTCTGCCACAGCCACAATAGTTACACCGGTACATCCGGGCCCCATAAAAACAACATATATCCACATCATATTATATTAAAAACCCATTAACAATTACGAAAAGAACATTTAACATAGTTAACACTCCACATCTACTTCTTAATACTATACATAACAATATTCATCAACACACTACATAGAACCAATAACATAAGTATCTCTAAGTCTAACAGGAAGTACACCTTTATTAGCCCTCTGGGACCTCCTTAAAACTGGTGGTTCGTTACCCATATTTTCTGTTTCCCTATCCTCGGGTAATACTGGGTCAGTTTGAGGGATCTGGCCATTCTCGTTAGGGTTTGGGTTTGCCCCACTCTGTCCCCCTCTGTATTCGGTTTGTGGGACTAGAACCATTTCCCAACTGGTTTCAGCCTCCTCAGAGTGTACTGATCTACGCCTCCTATGGTCCCTGTCTGGACTAAGAGTGCAATGTTTCAACTGGTCCCTGTGTACTACTCTCTCCGGACCTCCGCGTTCAGGCCGAATGGTGTAAACTGGTAGCTCGGGATTGGTGTGAGCAACTACAATGTGGGGCTTTGACTCCCACTTGTCCTGTATTTTATTACGCCCCCGGTGTCTATGGTTACGAACTAGTACACGGTCACCGGGCCTGATGAGAGCCCCACTGGACTTGCGATCATAAGTCCTTTTCCTACTTTGGGCAGTGTCTTTAGTTGTATTGAGAGCAACTTCACAGGCTATCTTCAGCCTGTCATGGTGACCTTTGACCCAGTCATCCAAATTGGTCACCACATCCTCCTCAGGGCCCTCTCTGTCCAGAATATCCAATGGCAACCTGGGATCCCTCCCAAACATGAGATAAAAAGGAGCGTAACCTGTTGACGAATGGACATGGCTGTTATAGGCCAACACCAGCTCAGGGAGATGTTCCTGCCAGGCTTGCTTCTTTTCCGGCGGGAGTGTTCTTAGCATATCGTGCAGTGTCCGGTTAAATCTCTCGCACTGAGCGTTTCCTTGCGGGTGATAGGGTGTTGTTCGCTTTTGGCTATGCCATACAGTTTACACAATTCAGCTATCACTTCTGATTCAAAATTCCTCCTGATCCGAGTGTAACCGTGCGGACAACCATAGTACACAAACCAATGTTTTATGAGGGCATCAGCCGTTGTCCGCGCTGTCTGGTTTCTAGTTGGAACTGCAACAGTGAATCGGGTGAACATGTCCGTGAGAACCAGTATGTTCTCATACCCCTCTGAAGATCTCTCTAGCCGTGTGTAATCCATTGCTAGGACCTCCATTGGGGCAGTCACATTAGTACAGGTCAAAGGGGCTCGGTTGGGAGGAAACACATCTTTGGCTAAGGCACACCGTTTACACTGACGGATCCATGCTTGCACGTCGCTACCCATTGTGGGCCAGTAATAGTTTCTCCTCATCACCTCCAGAGTGCTCCTGTCTCCGAAATGTCCCCCATGATCATGCCTGGCTTCATAAACTTGACGGCGGAGCGACACAGGCACCACTAACTGCCACACTTCCTCACCATCTCGGGGATGGTATGTTACCCGGAACAGCACTCCACGGTGTAATCTAAGTCGTTCCCACTGTCTGGCTAGCTTCTTAGACTGGGGGTATCTGGCCCCAAATCTCCGATCTGGCCTCCTTTGGCTCATGACTGCCACTAAGACAGGTCCAACATCACCTTCTCGTTGCAGAGTCTGAATCTCTTCCCATGAGTACCCCGAGATTATTGCGCTCTCCCCTTTTACCTGATTTTGTACTGCATCCTCTACCGTCACTTCATCCTCGGGCTTTGGATTCTCGAGCCACAAACACGTACGCACAACATCTGCAGGGATGACTAGGAAGTCTTTCTCTAGATCCTCACCCTCTTCTGATTCCTCCTCCAGAGGCAATCTAGACAGGGTGTCAGCATTGATGTTCTGCCTTCCAGGTTTATACTGTACTTCAAAAGTGAACTCAGCGAGTTGGGCCACCCAGCGGTGCTCAATTGCACCTAAATTAGCCGTTGCCAGGTATCGGAGTGGATTGTGGTCTGAGATTACCGTGAATTTAGAGTACACTAAATAATCCTTAAATTTTTCAGTGATAGCCCACTTCAAGGCCAACAGTTCTAGTTTAAAAGCACTGTAGTTTTTGTCATTTCTTTCTGACCTCCTCAGCCCTCGGCTTGCATATGCGATTACACGCTCGGCCCCCTCTTGCTTCTGGCTGAGCACCGCACCTAGGCCGTGCAGGCTTCCATCAGTTGTCACTATAAATGGCAGGCTAAAGTCAGGATATGCAAGTACAGGTGGTGACATAAGCTGATGTCTTAATTTGTCAAAAGCTGTCTGACAGGCATCATCCCACACAAAACATTGGTCCTTTCCCTTCCTTTGGGCGGGTTGGCCCACTAGTCCATATAGCGGTGCAGCAACGTGTGCAAACTTTGGAACGAATCGTCTGTAATAGCTCATGAAACCTAGAGCCTGCCGCACTTGCTTGGCATTCTTGGGGACCGGCCAATTTTCCAGTGCCCTGGTCTTCTCCTCATCTACCTGGATTCCCTCCTTTGAAATCACATGGCCCAAGAATTTGACTTTTTCACGTAGGAGGCAGCACTTGCTTGGCTTCAGCTTTAATCCGTGTTCCTTCAATTGTGTGAAAACCAAGTCCAATTTTTCCATATGACTCTCAAAATCCTTGGAAAATACAATAATATCATCCAGGTATATCAGCAAAGTGTCTAAGATATAGTCTCCCAAAAACCCCTCCATTAGTCTCTGGAACATAGCAGGTGCATTACACAAGCCGAATGGCATACGTGTCCATTCAAACAGCCCAAAGGGAGTCGTCACTGCTGTCTTTTCCTGGTCTCGTTCTTCCACTGCAACCTGGAAATAACCAGACGTTAAATCGAGGGTTGAAAACACTCTTGCACTCCCTAATGCATCCAGTGACTCTTCCACCCTGGGTAGCGGGTAGGCATCTTTGTGTGTTACCTCATTCAGTTTCCTGTAGTCACAGCAAAATCGCACCCCACCATCTTTTTTTATTACAATCACTGCAGGTGATGCCCACGGACTGTGGCTTTCTTTAAGGACACCTTGAGTCACTAGGTCCAAGATGTGTTTTTTTACCTCCTGGAACACTCGTGGTGAAATCCGCCGGTGTCTCTGTTTTATCGGGCCAGCATCTCCAGTGGCTATTTGGTGTGTCACTGTGATGGTGTAACCGAAGTCCCGCTCATCCCTGGAAAAGACCTCTTGATGTTTCTCCAGTAGCGCCCGCAAATGACCTACCTGTGTAGGGGTTAGCTGTTGGAGGTCCACTTGGACTGGAATGGGTAGCTCTCCATCGGGTGCCACTTGCGATGTGATAACCTGTGTGCCTTTTTTTACTTTTGTCACCCGCAGCTCATCCCCATTTTCTTCCAAGGCCACCCCCACTGGGGGCACAACTCCTTCAGGTCGGTGTATCTCTGCCACTCTGGTTCGGGGGCACAACTTTATGGCCTTCTTACTTGAGTTTAACAGCCTGACTGGCACTTTTCCTTTGCTGGCATTAGCCAGTACATTTGCAACCAGGAGCCCATTAGGGAGACTGGCCCCAGGTGTTGGCTCGACAAGCACTCTGTATCCGTCAAAGTCGCTTGGCACCTGGCAGCGTCCATCAATAATCTTCTCACTCCAGGGAGGTATAACCACCTTCTGTCTCCCTGCCACCCTAACATAGCCAATTTGTCCCGTTGGCCCCGGGAAATGTTCATGTCTCTCCACTTGGGCTAGTACTTGCTTCAGTGTAGCGTCCTTCCTGGGCTGCCCGTGACGGTTCATCTCCTGGGTTCCTTCTCCTACCAACAGTAATTCTTTCAGCTCTCTTATAATATTCATCCCAAGAATTCCTGGTACTCTGTTCTCCATTAAAGTCTTCTCTGAAGCTGTGTCCTTTAGAATAAAGATGCATTTCCCAGGGATTGTTCGACCCATGTACCCTACATCAGCTTCAAGGCACCCCACCACAGGGATGGCAAGTCCATTAGCTGCCGTTAGCTGTACAAATCGGGTATTATGCATGGTCAGATCTCTCTCTTTTAAGTGGTTTCGGAAATATGATTCAGAAATAGTGGTGACTTCTGAGCCAGTGTCTATCAAACAGCGGGTTCTCACCCCTGCTATGGTTATTTCCACTGTCAAGCAGTCCCCGAAAGCTCAGCCACAGAAGTCATTGAATATACTAACATCATCAGGGTCCTTTTCCTCGCTGCTGCCACGCTGCCCTTTTTCTAGGGACAGCCGTAGAAACCCTTCAGTCCCCACTCGGCCTTCTGACGGTGGGCTGCTTGCTCCCTGTGCCTCTTGAATTTCAGGTGCCTGGGACTCCAGTCTCCTTCTCAGTGTACATTCTCGGCTAGTATGTCCTGGCCTTTCGCAAGTGTAGCAAATGTATCTGCCCAGCTCGTCCTTCAGTGGAGATCTTCTTCGGGGTCCTGGGGCCCTTGGATATCTTGGCATATTGGTGGGGTTTTTCCCTTTCATCACCTCAGTCATTACTTTCAGCATCTCCCCCTGTTGGACCGCCAGTTTTTGGACAGCTTCACTTAAGCTTTCCAATGTTAGCTGTGTTTGGGGCAGGGCTTTTTCCCCAGCAGCTGCATTCACTAGGCCCCCACTTCGTGTACAGGGGTTACTCTTGGCTGTCTCTGCCACAGGAACTTCCTCTTCTTCTGACCACATAATGGCAGCCTGCATGAGTTCATAGAACTTCTTACTGGGCTCTTCCTTAAACCTCCTTTTCATTTCACGTCGGAGGGAGTCATCACGAAGCCCCAACACCAGCTGCTCTTTCAGAACTGTATCTGGGTCTGGAACTCGTTGAGGGTCTCGCCGCTCCACTTTGCTCATTCTCTCCTGGAGGTCATATGCATATGCCCGGATAGTTTCACCAGGCTCCTGCTTTCTCTCAAAGAACTCCTTTAGTCGGGTTCCAATAGGCACCTTGTCTCCATACACTTCTAGGAGGAGTTCAAATACCTTTCCCACATCTTTCTTGTCTGCCACTGCCATGAACTTTACTGTGGCCTTGGCCTGGCCCTTGAGATGTTCCTCTATGAAGTCTACATGGTCTTCTACAGGTACTCTTAGCACACGCAGAGCTGCCTTCACAGACTTGACCCACTCTTCTACCGTAATGTCTCCTGGTCTTGTCGGGAAGGCACCAAACTCTGTGACCTTCCACTCCCGTGGGACATAAATAGTAGGGGGTTTCTTAGCTTCTGCTGCCTGTTGGTCTATCACTGCCCTAGCCAGTGATAAGGCTTCTCTCTGTTCAGTTCTAGCTTGTTGTAATGCCTCCGCTTGGTCTGATAATCTGCGCTGAAGTTCAGCAAACTGGGTTCGTAGTTCTTCAGTTCCAGCCATGGTAGAGTGCTCAACCAGGCCTGGACAGTGCTACTAGAACTCAAGCAGTAAACCAATGGGGTGGACCCTGTGGATAGGATCCTGTTCGTGACGCCAATTATGTAAGCGGGGGAATGGTCCCGCTATTGTGGGGAACTTTCCTGGCTTCTGTGTACCCCGGTGAAGTGGGCTAGCGAAAGGATCTGAGTCCTCGCTCCCACTTCCTTTACCCAGAGGCCTCCCTGCCCTTGAGGACTCTCCTGTTTGGCAGAGTTCTCGTAGCCCCAACAAGACTGGGCCCAGGATTCCTGGGGGGCTCAACCCCCAACCCTGCTGTGGCCACCTAGGACAGGGGCTAAGGTGTCCCCACTCCGGGGGACCCTCTCTGCACTGGGCACCTCCCTGACCCACTGATTATTCCATACAATTTAAAGCAAATACAAGTTGTTTACTTAACAATCAATTTAAAGAAAAGAATACGAATAAATGGGAACGGTTACAGGGAAACACATCACCCTGCTCTGTGGCAGGGAACATTACAAACAATGTCTCTGGACATCAAAGCACTTTGCAGTCTGTTCCTTGTAGGCCCCAGGCCTCCTTCTCAGGCCCTGGCTGTGCTGCAGGGATGCTGTGGGTGGGACACTTGAAATGGTCGTGACCACACCTCCGGGCTTTGGGTGGTGGGATCCTTCTTTCCAGTGCCAGCCCCCGGCAGGTTAAGGTCCCCTCCCAGCCTGGCCTGCATGGACCCTTGGCTGGAGTGTCTTTCTGCGCTGGGCCCTTTTACCAAGGTTCCCCCCCTTGGCTGGCCCCAGTTGCTCACCACACTCTGGCTCTCTGGCTGCAGCTCCGCTCCCAGCACAGGATCTGCTCTCCCTGAGATGTGCCTCTGGCTCTCTGGCTGCAGCTCCGCTCCCAGCACAGGATCTGCTCTCCCTGGGCTGTGCCTCTGGCTCTCTGGCTGCAGCTCTGGCCCCTCTGGATCTGGCCTGGCTCTGTTCTCCAGCTCAGCTTGGGCCCCTGCTTTCTCCTTAGCTCGGCCCCACTCTGTCTGACTCCGGCACATTCCTGCTCACACACGGAGGACGGGACCCACACTGGCCTTCTGTCTCCCTGATTAGCCGGCCTGCCCTGTCAATCAGGCTGACCTGGAGCATTGGCATCTTGCCATTGTTCCTGGGGACTGTC
This sequence comes from Mauremys reevesii, assembly GCF_016161935.1. Taxonomy (NCBI): domain Eukaryota; kingdom Metazoa; phylum Chordata; order Testudines; family Geoemydidae; genus Mauremys; species Mauremys reevesii. The sequence continues at coordinate 78,748,430 of NC_052624.1, forward strand.
AGTCTCAGGGTCCTGATTTGCCATCAATCCCTCCCCTTTTAGTGCTGGGAGCTAGCAGCCAAAACACCCCCACTGAATGTTAGTAAGGGGGCAACAGTCCCCTTACACATATCTCTGGTTTACCTCCACTGTTATCAGTTGCTCTCTCTCAGGACTCTGGACGAGATTCCCATTCTCCATACATTTTCCATACTAGTATTGTCTGTCTGCTTACTGCACTGATGCCATCAACTGCTGTTACCTCAGTCATGGCCAACAGAGCATATTCATGTCTCTGTTGGTTGCTATGTTTAGAGGCAGTCTCCCATGTCTGCATCACCAAAGGCCACAAAGTAAGGTGCATTTGTAGCTTTAGGGTAAATAGTGCCTTTCTTTCTCTGTTCCATTCACCCTCAAAATTCCCAGGTCTCTGCTCACATTACAGTTTTGTGTGGATTTGATGGCACAATCATGCACCTTATGCTTTTTCCCATTAGAAGAAATGTTGGAGTGTCTTATTCACTTGCACATTTGTTTACGCCAAAGGGCTCAACTTCTTTTAACTAAGCAAAGAGGAGCTTTGACTGGGCTGCCCAGTTGTGATATTGGAAAGATGGAACAAGCCCCAGTCCTCTTATCCCAGGTGGGAAGTGGAGGTGAGAGCAGGAGAGGGAAAGGAATGCCCATTAGAAGACCGTGAGGCACATACACAGGAGCAGGGAGCAAAGACAGACCTAATTTAAGAAACTGAATGAAAGGATAGTAGACAAATCAAAGACTCGTCCCCTCCCTTTAAAGATGACTTGGCATGTCCCTTCCAGCAGAGATGAGAATGATATTGTCTTCTGCATTCCACTGGGAGCTATAATTCACTCGTGCATTGTTCTCATGACAAAGGGTGAGAAATGGCACAACATGAATCTAATCCCATGATGAACACAGTAGTAATAATGGATTGGTTTATAGAGGCAACTCGGCCTTGTTACAATTCCCGTGCAGCACTGTTCAGTGCTATACTCTCAGGATCTCCCTTGGAGGCTAGCTTTCAGAGAGAGAATGGAAGCCGTCAAAGTGTTTTGCAGAGAATGTACCCGCTTCCTGATTCTCTCTCTCTCTCTCTCTCTCACACACACACACCACAAAATAAACCAGAAACAAAAGCCCCCTATTTTAGTCAGTCAGATGCTACTTAGCTACAGGGAACCTTAACAATCCTCATTCTGCCTCTCAAGTGGGTCAACGGGGTGTATTTGCGAAACGCTGTCATATTTTGTTTCTTGGAAGGAAGAGAAAGACACCATTTATTACTAATTAAAGATCTAAACACTGGTGCTTCTGCTGGGTTAAGCAGCATGCTGGATAAACACTGAAATAGTAGAGTAGAAGAAAATACACAGAATTCACCACATATAATAGCGTAAGTGGCACTCTGGGTCTCAGAAATGATAAATGCACATAAGCACGATGCTGCTTGACAGAGAGGGCCAGATCCTTAACTGGTGTAAATGGGTGTAGCTCCTCTGAAGTCAATAGAGCCACACTGATTTACACCAATGGGGCTATATCGGTTTACACCAGCTAAGGATCTGGCCCCAAAACAATAACCCAGTTTCTTTGGGTTCTGGCTTCTGAGTGCATCTACACATGAATTCCTACAGTCACTGTCTTCCCAATGTACCACTGCCCTGAAACATCTGTGCATCAACAAAATCATAGGCACTCAGGTATTTTCCCACATAATTTACCATATCTCGCTGCAGAAAGATGGAAATAAGTAAGTCTTTAGAGAATCATGCTTCCTGATAATCAAAGAGCTACATAAATCACAAAGCTTATTTTCTACTAACTGCAAGAAATTATGTTACTGCAACACTGAAGTTTCTCAGCTGGAGTTAGACTGTGCCCTACTCCGTGTAGGTAGGCAAAGCTGGGGGAGGGCACAAGTCTCCTCCCTCCACTCCCTTTTACCTGTGTGCATGGGTAGAAGACAGTCACAGTCCAAACTCTCACCTAAGGGCAAGCATCACCTGAGGAGCCACTGTTGACCACTTTAAGGGGGCCAGAAAGAGTCTGAGCTATAATCCTTCCCCCACTCCTAAAGCTGGAAAACACTTGCTGCATAGCACTGTGCATCCTGAGTTATAGCATATCCTCATGTTCCCATGTAGCACAGAGCATAGAAGACACAATCCAGCCCTTAAAAGCAAAGACCCAGAACACCCTCCCTAATTTAGATTGCCCAGGCCAAGCCTGGGACAAAGATTTGTGTATAACCTTGAATTCTAGCTAGAGGGGAAATGCCTTACAAAAACACTGAAAGCCCTACTATTGATCTACAGTGAAGGCTGATTCATTCACACTGGTTCCTGCATAGGTTACAGTGCCTGGGCCAAAACAGACCGCTGTTAGAGATGTGGGTCTTCCACAGCCACACTGGCTCATATGTTTTGGGCCTGTCCCGTGGGACAATCTTTTTGGCTTGAAGTAGGCAGGAGGATTAATACGGTAACGGAGACCTCTTTAAAAATTACTTCTCAGATCTGTGTTTTGGGGCATATCCCATCACCTTGGGAGCTTTCGAACCCATGGTAAGCTTGGTTCTCTAGCAGAGTACTTGTAGCCAAATGGCTTGTACTGCTTAGACAGAAGTGAAGACTGGCTCCAAGGATAGACGTTTGGCCCAGCAACTCGGTTGACCAGGCTGCTAAAGAGCGGGGAACGTTTCGGAGAAAAGTGCCCTCAGACAAATTTGAAAAAGTTTGGTCTTACCTTTTAGAAACCATTGATTAATTGCTAGTATTTGCCACATTTCAAAAATCAGACCACTTTGATTTAGGTGCCTAAATTTAGGAATGAAAATCTGAACATTTTGGCCCTTCATGTTTGCATTTCCTGACTTTTTACATTTTAACTGTTCAACCATAATGCTATATTAATATGGGATTTTTGCAGTTAATTGTTCTTGGCATTTTTATGCTATTTACATAGTGCAACTTAGGCTTTGCATTCACATGCTCTTAGTGCCCCATTCATTCCCTCAGAACACACCTCACTGCAAAACCCCACAGACACAAAAAGGCAATAAGTGTGTCATAAATGCACCCAAAGGTGGCCAGACATGGGCTCAGACAAACTGTCTGAAGACGTGAGACTGAGAGCTGAGGACTTTCCACTGAAAACAACACCATGACCAGCCCACCTCTTCTTCACACCTTTGCTCCTGGGCTCTTTACAGCAGGTAAAATCGATGTAATCCAGCAGCATACAGGGTCTGTAAAGGGCAAGTGGCCCCTGGAAGAACGCCCAGGATAAGGGCAGTAGACAGGGTTGCTACCTTTCTAATGGCTGGTAACTGGGCCTCCCCGAAGCCCTGCATCCCGCCCCTTCTCTTCCCCCAAGCCCCATCTCTGCTCCACCTCTTCCCTCAAGGCCCATCCTCTTCTTTGCCTCTTCCTCTGGGCCCCACCCCTTTCTCTGCCTCTTTCCCCCCAAAGCCCCACCCCGGCACGCCACGAGTTGCCACAAGCTGCACGAGCAGCCAGGCCCTGGAGGTTGCCACAGGTAAAAAGAAACAGACATCAGGGCTTGTCAAATGGCACCCAAACACGCAAGCTGAAACCTGGACTGTCCGGGTGAAGACCAGACGAGTGGCAACTCTAACAGTAGAGCTTGGTGTACACAGGCCTACTGTGCCTCACTTCACTGCCTCAGTGGGGGGTGGCTAGAGGAGGAATGGAGTTGGCAGGGGCCTCTCTAACTTATGCTGGGAGCCACACTGGGACCTAGGAGGTGCAAGAGTTGGTTTAAACTAGCCCGGGGCCTATATGCAATCACACACACCACTAGGCTGCATCTTCTGTGCTGTGCTTCTCCATATGTGCCACAATGCAGCAGCGCTCCCATGGATATGTATAGTAACAGTGCAACAAATGCATAGCCCTCTTCCCTCACACTGGGATATTATTTGTTGCTCCAGACAATGGGAATGGAGATTTCCAGTTCTCCCCCACCCCCACCCCATTTGCCTAATCCCTGCTACATTTTACCTCACAGAAGTTGCATAGCTTTCTTATGGAAGTTGGCTATAAAGCATCAAATTTCCAGCCTCCCTCTAAATGACATATTTTTTCCATACACACTTCCTTCTTAGCTGCTCCAATCACTCACTGAGAGATGAAGTGGGTGAGGTACTTTCTTTTATTGGACCAACTTTTGTTGGTGAGAGAGATGAGATTTTGAGTTTACACAGGGACCTGAAGAAGAGCTCTGTGTAAGCTTGAAAGCTTCTCTCTCTCACCAACAGAAGTTGGTCCAATAAAAGAGATTACCTCACCCACCCTGTTTCTCTAATATCCTGGGCTCAACCACAGCTAGAACAACACTGTATATATCAATCACTCACTGACAACGGTTGTAAATGAGTAGTAGCAAATTCAAGAAGCAAGCATTACTCCTTCATTTGCAATATGCTTCTTTGTTACTAAATCACTGATTAAAAATATTATAAAGCAAGGCAAGTATTTCTTAGGTTTTGTACATATCTGAAAGTGCAAATTGAGAACAATTTAATTTTTTTTAGCTACAAATTCTTTTATATTGTTTGGAATATGAACCAAGTGTGGGGATTTTCAAAGACACAAATGGTAGCAAGATATTTTGGGTACAATTTTCAAAAGCACCTAATTTTCATTTTCGAAACAGACTTTGCTAAGAATAATGGGTATTCAGTACTTATCAGAATCAGACTGATTAGACTGTGTATACATGTGCATATGTAATCCACATAGATAGATGAGTGAAATTCCTGCACCACTTCAACACTGGGGTAGAATTTTCAAAAACATATAAGCAACTTAGAAGCCTACATCTTATTTTCAAAAGTGGTTTAGGCACTTAGAACCTGATTTATTTAGGCACCTAAAGATGCAGATAGTTGCCTAGTGAGATTTTTTAAAAGCTCCTAGGTGCCTCTTTCCTATTTGGGAATTAGACACCTATTTCCCATTTGGGAGTTAGGCACGTAGGCACTTTTGAAAATCCCACTAGGCACCTATCTGCATCTTTTGGTGACTAAATACCTTAACAAATCTAGCCCTTAGCATTCTAAGTCTCACTGAAAATCAAAAGGATTTAGATTTTTAAGTACCTAAGTCACTTTTGAAAATGGGACTTGGGTAGGGGCAGTGTGGTTTTTAAAAAAAAAGGCAAAAAAAAAAGCAGTAGGTAAAACTAACTTAACCTAAACGCCATATTTCCTCAAATGAGAAGTGGGTTAACTCCATTTACCAGCGGTAATCCTTTACTACATTCCTGGACTTAGGCTCTTAAGTAATTTATGTGCTTTTGAAAATGTTAACCCTAACTCCCTATGGGACTTTCAACAGGAGTCAGGCAGCTAAGCTACCTGTCATTTGTGCCTTTGACAAATCTTCCCTCAGGTCATCTGAGGTAGATTTTCCAGTGACTATGCTAACTTTAGATTGGCTGGCCTGTAGTAAATTATGCTGCTATACTTCACTGAGGTTCAACAAGTGTTATTCAACCATTCTCTACATTTTCAAGCTGAGGCTGTAACTCTGATAAGGTTAGTTTTCCTGCAGACAGCTGGCATTTCATTCAACTAATATGCAACTCTATTATCATTGAAAGCACATCTTTGACAAGACTCTCAACACAAAAAAAACCAACCCCTCTGCATTGCTTTAGGTAAGGTTGGTGATGTCCATTTCCAGTGAATGCAAACCCCTAAAAAAAAAAAAAAAAGAGCGATAAGGTTCTTTCCCAAATTTGAAAATTACTTTCTTTCTCATAAACGTTTCAGTCAATAAACTCATGTATTAATAAGAAATCAAAAGTCACATAGCAACCTTAGCTTTGATTACAACAAATATGAATTTAACTTTTAGGTATGTTTAATTAAATATATTTTTACATTTGCAACATGTTGAAACCATTAATTAAGACAACTAGATTCTTATATCTCATTTGTTTACAAACATGCATATGCTTCTTAAAATAGAATTGCACCAAAGTAACAGATATATCAGAAAACACTATCATGATATGTGTATATTACCACACAAAATAATTACTGAAAATGCAAAAATAAATTATTTCAGAATGTCCTTGTTAAACATAAAAAAAACCAACCCTATAGAAAGGTCTTGCAAAAATTTATACATGTCTTTCATGAACTTTAAAATATAAATTACATTAATTTTCTGATATTATGCCTATCACTGTGATTTGGGCCAGTTTCTATAGAAATATATCCTCAGAGTCATCATTATTTGCAGCCACAAAATTTTTAGTTCAGAAATGTAAAAGTGAACAGCACTGTTGTGAAACTGAGTTCTAGCTTAGAGGCAACATTCCATACTCTTTTTAGTGTAATAACTGAACTCAGTGAGAACATATGTACTCTTGGTTAGGAAGTTAAAGTTTTCAAAGAAAGCCTGTTCCATAGTGATACTGCCCCATCTTGGGAAGAGTATACCTGTCTCTTTTGGAGACCTGAAAGTTCTGCCTGTCTAACACCTTGGCAATGCCTGCATAGCTTGTCATGCCAATAAAGCATAATTAAACTGAATTTAAATAAATTGAATTGATTGTAGGAGCCTGTTTCTCCACAGGAGCATTATTGGATAGGTGTGGGGTCTGCCAGACACAGGCAGCTTTAACTTGTGGCCAGAGCTACATGTGTGTAGGTAACAGGTTTGGGGGAGGCAATATACTAATATCAAATATAGTATTTATTTCCCCTTCCTGCACCTTAGCTTGCCTTCCTGCTGTGTGCGGCACAGACGGAGTTTAGTCTTTTCAAAACATTGATCTTTATATCTATATAGTATACAGAGTTAAATCTCTGCTAGTTGGAAAGTGACACAAAATCTCCACAGGCAAATTAATACTAAATCTATCTATCTAAATACAGTACATGACAGCTTAGTAATAGCTCTTGAAGCAATTGTGAATATAGTCAGTAACAACTCCTCTAAAGATGCTTTCAAATGTAAAATATAACTAAGCACCACACATACATACGTAGGCTCTCCTCTGGGAGGCTTTGCCTTTCTCTCTCTCTGTTAAAGGGTGTCCAAACTCTCTGTATGGCACACTATCTCCTTAAAGTCTGTGAAACAAGTGATAGTCCCACAGTCTCCTGCAAACTCTGCTTGAGGAGCTGCAATGACAGTCTGCATTCTGCTGAGCCTGCGCCAGTTCTAGTCGTCTTCTTCTCCAGGGGGTGAAGGAACCTCAGGCTAAATCCAACAAACTGCCAAAGTCCCTGGACCACAATCCTGGCAGCAGACCTTTCTGTTCTTGCACCACTGAATCTTTTAGTCTGACAGGCTCCCATGCCTTCTTTTTATAAGCCTGTCCATTTCCCTTTGATTTCTGTTTGGTGACACTGAGTGTGTCCTGCCAGGCTGCTTGCCCACAATGGAAATCACACAAATAGCTTCAAACAAGTAATGAACATGCCTAGTGCCTGCCATACTCAATTTCTAGATGATTCTGGCCTGTCAAGAGGAGTCACCCCACCCAAAAAGTCTGCACACAGAGTACCCCAAAACAAAACCAAGAACTGTGTATCCTGTCTGCGGTTTCTTCCCATATTTACACAACTAAATGTTTTAATGCAAGCACCGAGTTATATACACCCCCACACACTTCCCCCACCCCCCAGAAGATGATCAATTTGGAAACACCATTAGATTATAGAGCACAAAATGTAATGCCCACCAGACAGTTAGAAAGGCCTCAGCCCACAGATACCATGATTCCATTTCTAGCCCTGCAGGTTTTATTAGTGTATTTAAGAATTGATAAATAAAAAAAAATCAAACATTCACTTTTTTTTTTGTTAGAGAAAAGGGTAGTGATTGTTAATTGGCCTGCAATAAAGAATCCACTTTGCATCCAATTCCAAAAAGCCAACAGCAGACAGCAAGTGGTCAAAAAGAAGGATAAACTAGAGGTTAATGAGGCACATCACATATTTCCAATACAAACTTGATTTTCATATTCATCAAGAAAAGGAGGAAAGGAAACTATCACTACATTCCTCCAGCATGAGGTTCCAGCAGCCCTTTCTAGGCCTTAGGTTGCATGAATGAAGCTGGAGGTGATCAGTTAAACAGGGATCAGTGATTCATGCTCCTTTAAAGCACCACTACAGTACTGGGACTTAGTGCAATAAATTGCAGATGTGGGTTTTGACTGACTTCCTATCCTACAAATAGAACTTGATAGTTATCATGTAGGAGCTCAGTAGGTTATACTTGGGTTTCAGCCTCAGCATTTGTTCAAAAAGAAATCCTTCTCTTTACATTCAACTTCACCTTCTACTTATTGTCCAGTTTGTCTCCAAACTGCAAAAGGTTAAGCTAGTCTCTTGGATTATGAGGTTGAAGCAAAGTACATTTCACCTGTGAACATTAAATAATAATTTCTATACCTGCTTGAAGAAACATGCAAAATGTCCGACTATAAGGACATGAAAACCCAGTGAGAGAGGAGATAAATTATGGCTAACAATAGGACATGGAATGTAAATTCTTTTTGAGGAAAGACCTAATAAATTAAGGATGACTTGTGAAGGTTTTCTTTTTCAGTGGGATAAATTTGGAGATCTGTCTGGTAAGAAATTTAAGTAGCCACATACTCCAACAGCTTGCCTGTTACAAGCATGAAGGATACTTGCCTCAGAATTCCCACGTCAGTTTGCCTATAGAGTTCATATTGAACAGGAAAAACTGTGTGTATACAGTTGCTTCATGTAAAGTCTGTTTCCCACTCAGATTTTCTACACATGGTTCGACAAGAGTGTTATCTGTGTGGTATTTGGAACTTAGAACTCTGCCAGTGTAGCTAACCGTGGTTACTTACGCTCCGACACAGCAGCTCACATCAAAAACATGGGTCTTTAATCTAAACCTGTAGGAGGGGAGACAGTCCTCAAGAGGGTGTCATGATCACATAGACGAGGCCACTGTCATACATACTTCTGACAGGAGATAAACTCATCATGTCTGAGGTCTCACAGAACTTTCTGTCCCGCAGTTAGGGTGACCAGACAGCAAGTGTGAAAAATCGGGACGGGGGTGGGGGTAATAGGAGCCTGTATAAAAAAAAGACCCCAAAATTGGGACTGTCCCTATAAAATCAGGACATCTGGTCACCCTACCCACAGTGCATGCCATTTTATAACAAACTATGACTGGATACAAAGGATTAGACCCAGGCCCCCAAACACAGGCCCTACACTTGGACTAAGGAAACCTCCTTTAAGGATGAGCTACTAGTAAGCTGTCTAGTCACTGGGAAAGGCCACTAGAGGGAGCCAAGATCACATGAACCAAGCCAGTACACTACATGAGCATTTTAGGAGTGTTTTAGTTTCTACCATATTCTTCCTTGGCTCAGGGAATCCCATATCTTTTGACTTATAGTTAGCTATTACACAGTGACATTTTCAGATATGGTTCCCCCCACAGAGCCCCCCCTTCAGATGTTCATTATGTATCCTCCATCAGAACATCACTGAATCAAATCCAATAGCTATTCTAACCCTACCCCACAAGATTTACAGCAATATTACAACTCCGAAAAAAAGATTAAGAGACTGAATTAGCTCCTGGGCTTCCAATCCATGGGACAGATCACATAGCAAGGGTTACTCATGGAGTAAGGGTGGCAAAATGGAACCCTTGGTGCTTTCTTTTGGAGCATCCAAGATTGCTTGGAACTTCTTTTGATTCTTATATTTGTTGTTATTTTATTTAACATGTAAATTGTGGTGGAGCCTATAAGCCAAGCAGCATGGAGACCCACTGTGCTAGGGTTTGTAGGCAAACATATAGTAAATGACAATTCCATTTCCAGATAGCTTTTAGATTGTAAGACAAGACATAAAAATGGATGGGACAAACAAGTAGGTTGAGAAAGGAGGCAGGGAAGCTGGAATAATCAAAATAACAGGGTGCATGCAATTGTTAGTTACTCAGGAGCAATGCTCACAACTTGCCACCTGCCTAACCATTATCTGATTGTAGTTATTGGTGGATGTTTCAGAAGAAGTAAGTTTTGCCGAGGGCCTTGAAGGAAAATAGTACAGACATTCCTTAAAAAAACGCTGTAGAAGTTTGAGATATGATCATTACAAAGCCTGTGGAAAGTGGCATCATCACGTCCTTGGTTTTACTTACAATTCTTCTCTATACCCACTAGATAATGGTATTGGCCTTTTGGCAGTGGTATTGAATTAGGAGGTCTCATTTGTTTTCCTGTTTTGGCTCACACAGATTTATTTCTTGTCCACATCAAAATGCTGTTCCATCAGTATGCAAATGAGGCCTTATCAAAATTCATTTTAACACTAGGCCCTGAAAACCCAGAGTCAGCAGAGGCTTTCAGAGAGCAAATAGAAACAGGTATCTGAATTAAAGTTTTCAAATGAGCAAGTACTGTACCAAGTAGATATTAACAAAATATAATATTGACAGAGTGGACGTTATTGCTACTGCAAGGAAAAAGAACGTGACAGAGGCAAGAGAATGTCACAATAACATAGGAAGTATAAGAATAACCCTGAAAATCTTGCCAAATGGGGTTAGGGCTAAGATACGACATAATATCAATATTAAATAACATAGATACTCTTGCTCAGAATAAATTCTCAGAATAAGTAAATAGTCTCAATTCACAAGTACTAGATTCACAATAAACACTAAAAAAAACCCCTCAAAAACTGATTTTGTTGTGCATAAAAAAATTTCCAGCAAGGAAAGCATAAAAAGTGGAATGATGTCTTTCAAAATACAGGTAAGAGGTCTATAAATAAGACCTCATGTTCTAAAGTCTTGTCTCCTCTCATTTGGTATAGCTTAGGTTTAAGTCCTAATTATATATCACACAACCTTACAAATAAGGAGTAGAATTAAGCAGCAATAACAGTCCCCTTGTGTTCCCTTGTAGCTCTCCTCAGGGAAAATATGCCTGTATGCTTGAGAAAGTAGAATTTATGCTGAAGCAATTTTCAGGCTTCTTTAGGCTCCTTTCACCTAATTTGTGCTATCTCCTTTCATGCAAGGGGATGGGGCCACAATAATGAAATCAGAATGCCTAACATGTTGGTGGTGGGAGGAAGAGGCAATTATCAAAAAAGCATAAGGACTAAGAGCCTTCCATTCTATTGTAATACTGTGGTTCCAGACAAGCATATAACTCCTCTGCCTCTTATTCACAGTATTGAGTATATAAAAAAATAATCATGAATGCATTATTTATTCACTTATTAAGGCTTTCATAAAAGGAAATGAATAACTTTCAAAAATACTCTTTATAAGGCCAATGCCATCATTACCTTAAACGACATTATATATTAAAGAACAAGATTCCCCTGTAAGCCCAAGGAAATGCTGTGCCAAAGCAGAAGAAAAGAAATAAATTTACTTCAAGACCATGAAATGAGTGGTGAACTATCCCTTTAGTTATTTGGATATATCTGAAAAAATGCTAGAGGTTATGTCATGGCTAACTTGGGACTGAACCTTAGTGAAAGGGATTTGAAGAAAGAAACAGGTGGACCCATAACAGGCTATGCCACAATACTGTGAGCTTGCCATAGCATGGCACACAACCTAGGTTTCATGAAGAGCATATGTCTCCCCTCAGGGTCAGCCATTCCATAGAATGCTGCCATTAGGCCCGTGCGAACCCTACGGGGCTTAGCTCCCATGAGTTATACAAATTGGACCGCAAAGGATTTGATTCACTGGGACTAGCAATTAACCAACTGCTGTAGCTTCACATAGATGTTAGGTTTATGTACAACCCAAATCTCCACAATATCCCCCAGACCCTGAGCTTCCCCTTCCCAGACAGCCTCCTCTTTACCGTTAGATATGTTTGAGGGAACTGAAGTATGCTCACTTCCTTGCTGGAGCTGGGTGCTCTGGGATCTTCAAAGGCTGCGATGTGTGCTGCCCCCAGCAAGTCTTTAGGAATTCCATCCAGGATCTCATATTGTGCCCATCACCGTAGTATCTGAACACTGAATGACTATTAGCTCCCTCTCATCCTGCAAAGCTCTTTTAGAGGGACAGAAGACCCCTGATCACAAGGCAGTAACAGCTAGGAAATAGCCCCTGCTGCAGTCACTTAGGAACTCATCACAATCATACGGCCCCCATAACCCTTAGCTCTGAGTTACTAGGGAACCCCTGGGTGTCAGATCTAATAGCCACACCACACTGTGCATTAGAAATGGGCCTGAACCACAACATTCAAGTCCTGATTTAAACTTCTGCAAAGTATGGTGGTGTTTGAGGCTGTGTTTTTGGTGTGGGCCCATCTCCTCTAATCACAAACAAGTCAAAAATGTACACAAAACAATGAGTCTCTGTCAGGTTTGATTGTGAACCTTGCACTTTTAAGCTGAATTTGTACCCCAAGTTTTACTTGTTCTGTCTTGAAGTGTGTTAACATTTTGGTTTGGAAAAGGATGAAGAAACGAGTTTGTGTTCAAGATGTAGTATTACCTAATGGGAGGTTTCCTCAGTAGCGGATCATCACCCACAGGGAAATGTGGTTGGGTAAACCTCTCCTGTACAGGCTGCTGCACGGAGGTAAGAACTCTACTTACCCATACAGCGGAGACATAGGCAGTGCCAGCCTCAGTCAGCAGGGGGAGCCAGAGGCAAGAGTCCTGCTTTGCTCCTGCCAGCTGCTCAGTAGGGAAGGAAGAAGGGTTGGAACTTGGCTCCCCAACATGACTGGACCAAACCAGGGTCAACCCTTAACACGTGCCAAGCCTCTCCCAAGTCATGCAGTAAAGGTTAGGTATAGAGACCCCCTATTAGGAAGAGGGGCTCTGGGATGGGACACAAGAGTTCTTAGAGGTGGGTAGACAAACTCTTTTGGAGGGGGAGAGCAAGCTGAGAAGACAGGGGCTCTTGGGAAGAAGATAGAAGTGGAGTACACGCCACAAGGTAGCCCTCTCATCAAACAGGTTCCCACTCCCCAGTAGCATCAGCCCACTTTCCAACACACAAAATCCACAGTGCCCCAAAATGGCCAAAACACTGCCCCATGACCAAATCCCAGAATCCTTTGCAAAGGATGGTAGGATATAGTGGGTCTTGGGAAGATGGAGGGGGCGGCATTTTTTGGGTCACAGCCCAAAGCAAAGTTTGAGAATATACTTTGCTTAGTAGCAAGCTGGGGAGCATTGGGGGTATTTTTGTTCTTGGCTCTTTGCCGCATTTGGTTCATTTTTTTTATTTATTTAGGCTGTGCTGTCTTTTTTATTTTATGATTTGTGCTAGTTCCATTTTGTCAGGTGCCCAGAACTGTGGTGTAGGATGCAACAGAAATAAAATGGATGACCCTGGTTTTAAAATTAAATCTGACAAAAAGAACAATTTTAGTTTGATCCCAACAGGTTCTTTTTAATCAGCATGCAGTTAAAAAAAGGAGAAAAATAACCATGTTTTTTCATACTAACTGCAAAATTATGTTACTTTATTTGGTTGGAAAATGGCACATCATCTGAAGTAGTAATTATATGCAGCTGTTATGTAATTGTTCCTCATACTTCTATAAAAGACAGCAATTGGAGGTGTTTCTTGTACATTATTATGTGGCATGTACCTTGTTGGCAAGAACAACAGTAGCTATTCATCTGGAGGCCAAAGTATCCCATGGGGATTTTTGAGCACCAGTCACTGAACTGGGGAAGATGCAGTTTCAAGTTTTCAATCTGTTTGCTGTGGAAGAAGACACTGCAATGGGTGTAGACATACACTTGTGTCAGTTCTATCTGTCTTGTAAGCTCTGCACTCAGAGATTCAGATTTAAAAACCCACTCCTACACACCCCACACCCCCAAAGCTACTGGATTTAGGTGATTTTTGATGGACGAGAGCAGAGCGGGCCTATAGCTGAGGGTGGAGTGCTTACTGAACAAAGGGGCAAATTTATCCCTCTCCCCCATGGTTTTGAAAGACCCCTGTGCAGTGGAAATGATGATTTTCTAGTGCTCAGGGAAGTTAGAGGATGAGAGCTGTGCAGGTAGAGAGCATCCCCTGTGCACTATGGAACACCCAGCTCACAGTAGCTGGGGCAGGAGTAGGCCCAGGCCAAGGGACGACCACTCAACCAACATCCATGGAGTGGCTGTACAGATGACCCACCGCTTGGATGGATTTCCCCAGCATCTCCCTCTCCACACATCTCCCAACAACTCAGGCCAGCCTTGCGATCCGGCTTTGTACCAAAGTGTGGGAAGGAGGAGAGCTGTGATCCTGTGTTTGCCAGAAGCTGGGAATGGGCGACAGGGGATGGATCACTTGATGATTACCTGTTCTGTTCATTCCCTCTGGGGCACCTGGCACTGGCCACTGTCATAAGATAGGGTACTGGGCTAGATGGACCATTGGTCTGACCTAGCATGGCTGTTCTTATGTTCTTGCTCCCAAAGCTCAGGAGCCTTTCCCTTGAGCTAAAAACGAATCTCCGTTAGCTAGTAGCAATATGGACATACATTGGGACTAGAGCAATATGCACTGATCTCAAGAGCATCATGGGCTGATTGCTACTAGGAGGTGATGGGAAGTGCAACCTCCTCAACAGGGAGAGTGTGAGCCCATGTGTGTGATATGAATGGAGAGAGAGAGGCCTATATCCTTAAAGATACTTAGGCATCTGCCTGCCTCTTTAGGCACCTAAATCCACCATTTAGGCACCGCTGGCCTTTTCAAAGCTGCTGCCTCTCCCAATAGGTATTCAAGTTTCCATCAGTCAGCATTTGCAAAGCCACCAAAGTAAAAAACACTGCCCCACAGCTAACGAGCTGCTCAGAGTCTTGGCTCAAGCTGAAGTGCCACAGGCCCTGAAGCAGGATTCTCAAACTAGGCAGGGGAATGTCTAGCTTGCTAGCGGGGTCCAATCCCATAGGCATGCTCACAGCAGGCCTAACACCTGGCACTTGCCAGTCCCTGCATCAGGAGGGCTGGAGGCAGGTGCAGGGGGCAGCAGAGTACCCTCACAAAATACCGGGTTCGCAGGGAAATGTAGGGTGATTGCAAGAGAGCTAGCATGTGAGAGCAGGAGAAACAAAGAGAAAGAGAGCGCGTTCCAGCTGCTAGAACATAGGCTACTTAAACAGCTGACCTTGCTTAGATGTGTAACTTCTGGAGAGAGTTTGCAGCTGAGGATCCTGTGCTGAGGGCAGTGCCTTTCTCTTGCCTGTCAATCAGCTGCACCAGATCAGCCACTTAGGCGCTTAAGCGCCTCACCTCTCCCTGTGTCTTGCCCTGGCATTTCACTAGGCAGATCCCTGCTTAACTGGCTGGCTTCTGAAAATCCCTTCCTTAGGTGCCTAATTCTCCCCAAGCATTGTATGGGCAGCCCAGGCCCCTAGGCTGGAGCTGAAAATTCCACTGGGCAGCAGGCCCCTAGGGGTTAGGCATTGCAACGCTAAATAATGTAAAGGTCTCCAGAGTAGCCAATGTTGTAAAACAACATAGAAGTACAAAGTAAACAGTAAAATACTAGCAAGAAAGCCCAAACGTGTGGAGTTGGATTGGGATACGTCTCCAAAAGTCTGACGGCTTCTCCAAACCACTGATGTCTGGAGGCCCCCAACAGCTGCTCATCCCCCCCCACATTATTTATTTATTATTATTTGCATCATGGTGTTGCCTAGAGATGCACTCAAGATCAAGACCTCCATTATCCTAGGCCATGTACAAACACATAGTAAGAATCAGTCCCTGTCCTGAAGATCTTACAACCTACATAGACAAGACAGACAAAATGTGGAAGAAAGGAAGTGTCGTCATCCCATTTTACAGATGAGAAACTGAGGTCCAGAAAGATTAAGTGACTTGCCCAAGGTCACACAGGAATTTAGTGCCAAGAACTGAACCCTAATCTTCTGCACCTCACATTTCCCTTTCCGCACTCCCTTTAGTGTCCTTCTGGCAGTGTCCCTTTAGTGTCCTTCACATTCCCACCCCTTTACTTTCCTGTCAAGTTTCCAAACCATACAGCATAGAGGCAGAGCTCCTGTCTCTTTCCCCCATGCCAGCTCTTAGCACCTTCTGCATGGTGCTTCTTTTTTTTTTTGTTCGCTGTGTATCCTGGGGCCCTTTATTGGCTAGTAGTGATCTGTGACCTTGCCCCTCTAAATATATTTGTGGCCGAGTCCTTTCCCTCCAAATTCTACTGGAGGGGAGAACAGAGGTTCCCCAGTGATGGACCAACTTCATGGCAGTATTTTACTATAGAATTTAGGTTTGAATATTGGCTAAAAGTGGAGCCATCTTTTAAAACATAATGTTTAACTATTTCAATTTTCCAGGAAAGTTTGCAGCGAAGTTACATGGTTTTCCTTAGCTGGGCTTCATTAATATCCACTGTGCAAAGGATAGAGAGAACAGTACAACTGATAGATACAGGAGTCCACAGAGAAAATAAATGCCAATACAAAGGGATTTCATATAGTGCTAGCCATGACTATGGAGTTAAATGCAGCAGCCAGCTGTTACAATTCATCTGCAAAGCCTGCTTATTTTAAT
Source organism: Mauremys reevesii (assembly GCF_016161935.1). Taxonomy (NCBI): domain Eukaryota; kingdom Metazoa; phylum Chordata; order Testudines; family Geoemydidae; genus Mauremys; species Mauremys reevesii. The sequence goes on from NC_052624.1 coordinate 78,764,995, forward strand.
TAACCTTTTGGGAAAATAACATTTCACACATGTACAGTACCTTTGATTTTTCTGCAGCACTAGCAAAAAAAAATTCCCTGAGAGATGCCTAGCAAATTTCCCTATTTTTACTAGAATTCTGCATAATTACTCTTATTGAAATTCTCAACTTTATCGGACAGTGTAATCATGGGATAAAGTCTGTCCTAACTACACAGAGTTTGAGCAGCAGACATCCATGCAATCTCCATCACAGAACTATTGCATTGGTTCACTCAGTGCAGGTGTCAGAGGAGGGCTACTTCTTTAGATATCCCTCACAGGGCAGCAGTTGCTTTACGGTCTCCATCAGTTCCTCAAAGCTGGAATTGCCCAGGATGTTCCATTGGAAATAATGACCTCCCTCTCAGGCCTGGGAGCCACAGCAAGGAACCTGCGGTCTCACTTGTTTCACTTCCTCCTCGGCACTGTTTCCCCTCACATGTTCATAACTGTGGTTGTCATTTTCAAGTGTCTTCTTCTAATCAGCAGCCACACTCTTTGCATCTCCCAGGTAATATTTCTGTTCTGTCTCTATGGAATCACAATGCTACCCCCATTGGAATGGGAGAGATGGCTGAACCCTTCACAGGAGACATGGGGCGGAGGGAGATCAGAAACATTATGTAACATTAGGAAAATGTGGTGCATTCCAAAGGCAAAATAACAGCCTCTTCAGAAGCACTTGTGTGAGCCAAATGTTCAAGTCTTAGACAGGCTGTAACTAGCACCAGGCTTTCAGTGGCTTGGCCACCACAGGACACAAGTAGCCTTGGAGAGGTTAGTGGAAGAGTTTACCTTTTGACATCTAATTTAAGTGGCCTAAACTTCCCCAGCTGATTTCTGACTGTGGGAAGCACAAAAACCAAAGATCCCTGGCAGTCTTGTTGCTGAGATGACTCTAGAAGTAACTGATGGACTTCCTCTGAGAAGCCTACGTCAGCCCAAAGGAATTTTGAGAGCCATATTGCTAGGTAAAGGGAATCTGTGTCTAAATGTAGTATATTCCCTTGTATCTGAGATAATAGGTCTGGACACAGCTAAAGGGAAAGAGGTCCAACCAAGCTGCATTCTACACTAGATATAGTTTCTTTGTGCTCTTCAGGCCACCCATGTAGAACCATTGCACTAATCCATCTGGATAAGACCATGATACAATAACCATAGGGAGCTCCCCATCCAAATGGAAAAGCCACAGTCTCTTGGCTCAATGGAGCTCAAATGTATTTCTAGAGTGGATCACATCCTAATACAGAGATTATCTCACTGATACCTCCTCTCCTATTCGCGATTGCACATACCAACCCCCCACCACATCTGTGACCATGCCAACCACCTCTCCTTCCATTCAGAATCACATAACATCCTGGAGGCAACTGCTTCCATGGAAAAATAATATTAAGAAAATATTTAATGCCGTTATAGACGATTGAGATTTGGCAGCTGGAGACAAAGTGTAGAGGCAGCATTACCAGGCTAACAGCCAGTTCTCAATGGTTGATCAGCAAGTGCTGCACAAACTAAAGTATTGGAACTACTGTCCTGGCAACACAGAGCAGGAAAAGCACTCTTATCTACTTGTGCTATTTGACCCTCTTAAATCATCTGAGGACCCATTCAACAGTGATTTGAGGGGGCAGATATCAATTCTAGCATCTTCTCCAGATGTTATCCCCAGACAGCAAGATAACATCACCTCTGTATTCCTGGAATGAACCTCAGCCACCTAGCCACCAAAGCCTCAGTCTTAGACATCAGGAGAGCTGAGAAGCTGTATCATCAGGAATGGATGAGAAAGAGATGTAGGGCTAGATCACCAGGCTGGCTGAGCAATATGCTCTCGGTCACCTTTGCAACCCCCATCCCCAGTCTTGGGGTTGGCGAAGGGCCAGTTTGCCCCAATATGACTTAGAGCAGGTGCTCTACGTTACATTAGCAGAAATGGTCCCCTAGGGCTGACTATGCCAGCTTCAGACCATCTAGCGATTCTACTACGTCAGAGGAATCTCCAACTGCTCCTTTTGGGGAGCTCTCTGGCTATTGTTCTCCAATTTAGAGCCAAGTGTCTGGCATTCTACTCCACTATGCAACACTGATCAGTGGTTACTTTCCTTTCTGCTAATGTGCCATGAACCAAACAAAACAGTTAAGGTGAGCATTTTAGTATGTCAGCAGTTAATCCATTCTCAAGAGCTGTTACTCCTGCCATCTACAGCAGATTGATCTTAACTTCCAGCCATTATTTTTTGCTGTCTTTTGATAACTCTGAAAATCAAAGTGGCTTTGTCAAACAATGGTGAGTTGGGTTCTGAGTGGAACAGCAAAGAAGCACATCAAAGCCCTATTTGATCCAGAGGATACAACATTTGATCTTCATTTGTTGTCTTTCGATGGCCTGTGCCTGCATTGTAAGCAAAATACTTTTATCTTTATCTGGTTTTGAGGATTTTAATGAAACCTGTTCTGATCAATAGTGTTCCTTCTAGGAAGAAGTATGTCATGTAGCAAGACAAACAGGAAATGCTGGCAAATCTATCATAAAAAGTAATACAAAACCCGAAAGATTAAAAACTTTTCTGTCAAGCAACATTCTACCTGCCATTTAGGACATAAATAAGTAACACAAAGGAAGAATGTAAAAGATTAATCTAGGTCATTTGGAAAGGTAAAGCAAATACCTTCAGCCATTATCCTAGCAATTTTGCAGTCACTTCAGAAGACAACATAAAATTTACACCTTTAGCAGAAGAAAAAAGTCAGGTAATCTTCTATCAAAGGAGTCATCTTCTGCATGTTGCCTGATTGTGGGGTTTTTCTTTCTTTTATCCCATCTCCAGGTGTACCGATCTTGCTGTGAAATGGAATAATTAACTGCTGGGTTGCAAAGGAAGGTGATAATTTGCAGCACATTCTCTGTTCATTTTCTTTAGAGAATTTAGTAGAAAAAACTCAGTTCTTCTCAAATGCAGTTTCCAGTTTTGCTTAATGGCTTCTACTTTCATCTCAGGAATGACTGATTTCCTTCTATTTTGTTTAAAAATAAATTGGTCTGGCCTTTCAATCCCTTGGAGAGTACATTTCCAGTAAATGGTTTAACAGATTTCAAACCAGTTTGTAGTATTTACTCAAAAGTGACTAGTAAATGCTCATCTTGTCTACTGTTATTCTGGACTCACAGATGATGGGTTTGGAAAGGACCTCTTGGGTCATCTACTCCAGCCCAGTCCAGTCCCTTTACATAAACAGATCTAATCTCAACCTAAACATGGGTAGTGAATTTGCTATAATTACTTTGTTAGGCAAAACTGTTTTATCATCAGATTATCCTTACCAGTAAACATGATGGCCTGACTCTCCACTTCAATACACTATTTTTACATTGGCTCCTTTGAGGTCAGAAGAGTTACACTGGAATGAAACTCGTTTAATGGAGTGGAGAATCACGCTATTATTTTATTACTTTATTCCTGGTACCAAATTAGCTCCTTTGTCAGGAGTCCATTAACTCTAAGTCCGTACTCATGTTGCTTCCTCTTCATTCCCTTCATTGAGATAGGGATGTGTGGGGAAAAAAAGACAGGTTTGCACCTCAGCAAAAGTGGCAGGTCACTCATATTCCAAATCCCCTGGATCTCCTGGGATCCACATGGATCTCAGCATGCCCTATAGGCATGAAGCTATCCAGGTAGAGGCCTCGGGCCAGATGTACAGAAGTATTTAGGCTCCTAAAGATGTGGAGAAGCACTGAGTGGGATTTATAACAGTACCTAAGTGAGTTAGATGCATAATTCCCATTGACTTTGAATGAGAGTTAGGTGCCTAACTGGCTTCGGAGCTTTTGTGAATCTCACTAGGTGTCTGTTTGCGTTTTTAGGTAGCAAATACCTTTGTAAATCTGGGCCCTTGTGACTCCACAATCACTCTCACTTCACTGAATGTCAAAGCAGGAGCCAGGCTTGCAGCGGATCCTCTGAATTTCAGCCCCAGTAAGAGACTTACCTCATAAATTCCCATTCTGTGTTCACACAGGTCATCCTGGATATTTTGAAGCACTGTTTATTTATGAGGTTTTAAATGTATTTTATATTATCCTTTAGTTATAAAACACCGGACAGTATCTGAAAGTGATGGCAATTCTGAACATGATGGATGAGGCTCCTCCCACCCCCAGTTCCCATCAGTTTGCTAATGAGGAGTCATTTGTTAATTTCCTCAGATAAAACTGACAGACAATTACCATTCATTTCATCCCTGGCAAACGGATTCCTTTCAGAGCTTTCTGGCCCTCTTTTGATAGCAGGGATTATAAAAAAAACCCTGCCTGCTATAACACTATCTCTCTTCCAGAGCTTTAATAATTTATCCTCTGTTGCTTTGAATTGTTTTTTGTCTTTTTTTCCCCTCTCAAGGGTCAACTCTTTTATATATATCTGCATCATTGCTGCTCAGAATACTGGGTCTATATTTGCTTCTTGATGATGCATTAAAAAAGAGGAAAAATTTTGTTCACAATTTTTTCTAGAAATATTTGCTAAATTTATTTTTAAAGAAGTCCGTGGTTACAGAACTTAGTGGACCTCCATTTACTTCTCATTTTTTAAACTAGAGATGATGAGGATTATTTCAAGTGCATTCAGTGTACATGATACAGTGCTTCAACTAACACAATCCCACACTGGGCCAGATGCTTAGCTGTGCTAAGGTAGCTTTGCACTGCTCCCCTGGCCCAGAACTGTCCTAAAGCCAGTTTGCTAAAGTTCTGGATGATTTCCCTCGGATAAAGAGATGCTTTGGGAGATGCAGAACACTTATGGCTGATTCTATGCAACTCACCACCTACAGATGGTGCAAGGGGCATGACCGTGATCTTGTATCCAGTGACAGTCAGCTGTCATAACAACCCCTTAGGGTCACAGGCAGATGGTACAACTTAGAACAGCCTGAAGGCTGCACTGTGTTGTTCCAAAGAATTGGCCCAGTGCAGATCAATTTAGGATTGAAAGAATGCAAATGTAGCTTTAAGGCCATTTTGCATATCTCTACACCCACACACTTCCTAGAGCTTTGCCACATGCTCCTTGGCCACAGTTCAGAATCTGGCCCATTTGTCCTTCTGGGACTGAACACTGCCAGCTGCTGTAATAATAAACATCATTAAGGACTCCCTCCCCACCCTATTTACAAAAAGAAGTTAATTGTAGAGCTCATGAAAGGTGCCAGACAGACCGGTCTGGAAAGTGAATGATTCACTTTATCCACAGAACAGCTACAATATGCAATAACTTGTGGCTGCAAATTAAACTAGGTTCGACGGGGACAGGTGAGCAAAGCCCACAGGTAAGTGGGGAACATGGAGACCTGGGAGATGGGTCGGAAATAGGAGGGAGCGTGGGCCATAGTGGCAGAGAGAAAGGAGGGCCAGGGCAAAACTGGGAGGGAAGATCAAATCAGTATCTTAGATGCCTATATACAAATGCAAGAAGTATGGGTAATAAGTAGGAAGAACTGGAAGTGCTAATAATACAACTATGACATTGTGTATTGGTGGGATAATACACATGATTGGAATGTGGGTGTGGATGGGTACAGCTTGCTCAGGAAGGATAGACAGAGGAAAAAGGGAGGAGGTGTTGCCTTATATATTAAAAATGTACACACTTGGACTGAGGTGAAGATGGACATAGGAGACAGAAGTGTTGCGAGTCTCTGGGTTAGGCTAAAAGGGGTAAAAAACAAGGGTGATGTCATGCTAGGAGTCTACTACAGGCCATCTAACCAGGTGAAAGAGGTGGATGAGACTTTTTTTAAACAACTAACAAAATCATCCAAAGCTCAAGATTTGGTGGTGACGGGGGACTTCAACTATCCAGATATATGTTGGGAAAATAACACAGCGGGGCACAGACCATCCAATAAGTTCTTGGACTGCATTGCAGACAACTTATTTCAGAAGGTTGAAAAAGCTACTGGGGGAAAGATGTTCTAGACTTGATTTTAACAAATAGGGAGGAACTCATTGAGAATTTGAAAGTGGAAGGCAGCTTGGGTGAAAGTGATCATGAAATCATAAAGGCAGCAAAGAGTCTTGTGGCACCTTATAGACTAACAGATGTTTTGGAGCATGAGCTTTCGTGGGTGAATCATAGAGTTCACAATTCTAAGGAAGGGTAGAAGGGAGTACAGCAAAATAGAGACAATGGATTTCAGGAAGGTGGATTTTGGTAAGCTCAGAGAGCTGATAGGTAAGATCTCATGGGAATCAAAACTGAGGGAAAAAACAACTGAGGAGAATTGGCAGTTTTTCAAAAGGACACTATTAAGGGCTCAAAAGCAAGCTATTCCACTGGGTAGGAAAGATAGAAAATGTGGCAAAAGACCACCTTGGTCTAAAAAATAAAAAGGAGTCATATAAAAAATGGAAACTAGGACAGATTACAAAGGATGAATATAGGCAAACAACACAGGAATGCAGGGGCAAGATTCGAAAGGCAAAGGCACAAAATGAGCTCAAACTAGCTACAGGAATAAAGGGAAACAAGAGACTTTTTATCAATACATTAGAAGCAAGAGGAAGCCCAAGGACAGGGTAGGCCCACTGCTCAGTGAGGAGGGAGAAACAATAACAGGAAACTTGGAAATGGCAGAGATGCTTAATGACTTCTTTGTTTTGGTCTTCACCGAGAAGTCTGAAGGAATGCCTAACATAGTGAATGCTAATGGGAAAGGGGTAAGTTTAGAAGATAAAATAAAGAAAGAACAAGTTAAAAATCACTTAGAAAAGGTAGATGCCTGCAAGTCACCAGGGCCTGATAAAATGCATCCTAGAATACTCAAGGAGCTAATAGAGGAGGTATCTGAGCCTCTAGCTATTATCTTTGGAAAATCATGGGAGACAGGAGAGATTCCAGAAGACTGGAAAAGGGCAAACATAGTGCCCATCTATAAAAAGGGAAGTAAAAACAACCCAGGAAACTACAGACCAGTTAGTTTAACTCTGTGCCAGGGAAGATAATGGAGCAAGTAATTAAGGAAATCATCTGCAAATACTTGGAAGGTAGTAAGGTGATAGGGAATAGCCAGCATGGATTTGTAAAGAACAAATCATGTCAAACCAATCTGATAGCTTTCTTTGATAGGATAACGAGTCTTGTGGATAGGGAAGAAGCGGTGGATGTGGTATACCTAGACTTTAGTAAGGCATTTGATACAGTCTCGCATGATATTCTTATCAATAAACTAGTCAAATACAACTTAGATGGGGCTACTATAAGGTGGGTGCATAACTGGCTGGATAACCGTACTCAGAGAGTAGTTATTAATGGCTCCCAATCCTGCTGGAAAGGTATAACAAGTGGGGTTCCGCAGGGATCTGGTTTGGGACTGGCTCTGTTCAATATCTTCATCAACGACTTAGATACTGGCATAGAAAGTAAGGTTATTAAGTTTGCAGATGATACCAAACTGGGAGGGATTGCAACTGCTTTGGAGGATAGGGTCATAATTCAAAATGATCTGGACAAATTGGGGAAGTGGTCTGAGGAAAACAGGATGAAGTTTAACAAAGACAAATGCAAAGTGCTCCACTTAGGAAGGAACAATCAGTTTCACACATACAGAATGGGAAGAGACTGTCTAGAAAGGAGTACGGCAGAAAGGGATCAAGAGGTTATAGTGGACCGCAAGCTAAATATGAGTCAACAGTGTGATGCTGTTGCAAAAAAAGCAAACATAATTCTGGGATGCATTAACAGGTGTGTTGTGAGCAAGACATGAGAAATCATTCTTCCGCTCTCCTCTGCGCTGGTTAGGCCTCAACTGGAGTATTGTGTCCAGTTCTGGGCACTGCATTTCAAGAAAGATGTGGAGAAAGTCCAGAGAAGAGCAACAAGGATGATTAAAGATCTTGAGAATATGACCTATGAAGGAAGGCTGAAAGAATTGGGTTTGTTTAGTTTGGAAAAGAGAAGACTGAGAGGGGACATGATAGCAGTTTTCAGGTATCTAAAAGGGTGTCATGAGGAGGAGGGAGAAAACTTGTTCATCTTGGCCTCTAAGGATAAAACAAGAAGCAATGGGCTTAAACTGCAGCAATGGAGGTTTAGGTTGGACATTAGGAAAAAGTTCCTAACTGTCAGGGTGGTTAAACACTGGAATAAATTGCCTAGGAAGGTTATGGAATCTCCATCTCTGGAGATATTTAAGAGTAAGTTAGATAAATGTCTATCCAGGATGATCTAGATAGCATTTGGTCCTGCCATGAGGGCAGGGGGCTGGACTCGATGACCTCTCTAGGTCCCTTCCAGTTCTAGAATCTATGAATCATATGAATCTATGAAAATAACAGCTGTCATAGGCAAAAGCTCAGCAGCACACAGGACTTGATCCTATGCATCGGAATCAATTGCAAAACTTCCATTGACTTCAATGGTGCAGGAATGGGGTCAAATGTGGTACTGGGTATACAGTCTCCAGCTCCAAAAATGCAAGCCCTTGAGCCAAAGGACAATGTCTATTAGCGGTGGAACTAATCTAATAGGGATTAAAGCCGCTCTGGCCAGCCACTAGTGACAGTCCGGGGGCAAGTCGGATATTCCTTTCAGTAAGATGCAAAGACACACACAACTGGGCCTTGGTACATCAGTGAGTGCCGCTTAGTGGACCCTTGAGCTGATGCAAATCTCCTTGAATGATCAGGACCTTAGCTCCTACATTAGGAGCAGCAGTATGAAAAGTTCTCTCTCACATATTGCCTTTCTAGTTAACCATGCAAGTCTCCATGCTTCTTCACTCTCTGGCATCTGTCTTATGGACTCCTGCATGTTTCGGGCTGGCCTGAGCTCACTTCACATAGACCATCAAATAACTGTTAGATAGTAACAAGCTTCAGATATTCCCAACGGGGCCATATTTGAACAAGGGTCCTAGACATAAACTGAGACCTAGACGTAAACAGAGACAAGCCTTGTTTGTACAGCACCTGGCACAATGGGACTCTGATCCTGACTGGTGTTTCTGAGGGCTACCATAATACAAATAAACAAAACCGAATAAATAAATCATGACAATAAATGAAAAGATAATAAATCATGTGGCAGATTACATATTTGATTAGAAACCAGGACCCAATCTTTATATTTCTGAGACTATATAATACGGCTAAATCTGTATTTGGAGTTTTTGTTAAAGCAAAGCGATCCCATCTGATGTGTAATTTCCATTGTTTTCTTCTGCTATTCGAACAAATCAAATTGCACTTTGTTTTTTAAAAAACACCTTTTTGCTCATCTTCACCTTGCAAACCTCTCAGTGGGTGCCCCAAGTTCAGAAAGGTGGTGTACTCTGAAGCATTAAGGGAAAATATATCCCTTTGTAAGATAAATGGTAGCTACCGATGCAGTAAATCAAAACCAGAAAGACCCCAAATGTCAGAGGATTTTGCTCATTGTTAGCACACTGGGAATTCCTTTTTTCTTTTAGCTGAGTGATTCCCCCACCCCCTTCCCCGCCCAGAGCCATCTACCTCTCTTCCATATCCAAGCTGTAGGCAAATGCAAAACTCCAAACATTTATGGAGCCAGCAGAAACAAGGGTACTCAAATATACTTGCTTCACAGTAAAACATGCATAAGCTGCAGTCATACAATGTAAAGGGGTGCAGAAATTATCCAGGGTCAGATTTAATTTAGCAGTAAAAATGTGAACTCAATTAATCTGTGTTAGAATACACTGCCCCCGCTGGATCTTGACAAATCATGAGGAGATTAAACATTAAACAGTTTTCTTAATCTTTGTTCTTTAAAGAATAATTAGCCGTCACTTTCAAAGAAACCTGTTCCTTTTTGCAATATATTAGTGTGCTGTTTCATAGTGAAACTGTTTTAAATGGAGCTTAGGACTATGCAGACAAGAGGAGCCAAGAGAGGGGTTCATATCTGACACATCTTGTGCCTGGAGACTATTTCTTGCACAGGCAATGAGGTGGTGAATCATTGAGTAAGTGTTCCCGATTCCAAACTTCTGTGAATTTAAAACTGGAGTGGTCACTTAAACCAAATGTCAGATGATTAATTCCTTTCTCTCTCTCTTTAATTCCTAAGTGGCATTTGGTAATCACACATGGCTCCAGCTCATAAAGTATTGATGTCACAAGCATTTATTGCTACAGTAATCAGAGGAGGGAAAGGTTACTGTCTATGTATGTGCACATTCATATGTATGACTTCTGCCTATTCTTTGTATCTCTCCCTTTGATTCTTCAACACATTAAAAAGAATATGTAGAATCTAGCTGAGCACCAGCCTACAGGGAGGGGAAGGCATTCCAGGTTAGCTTTCAGCCTTACCACAATGGCCCAGGAAAAGCAGGGGGTACTTCCAGCTGAGCTCTCTGAAAAAAGGCTGCCTAAAAATGATTGTTTAAATTTCAGCTGTCCCTAGGAGAATGTCGAGCACTTCTTTTATGTGACTATTTTTGTTAACATGCTGTCTCAGACTGGTGAGAGTTGCATATGCACTATTATTTTGTTCAGGTTCAATTCTTCCCCCAGTCCCACTGAGCACAGGGTAGGGGGAACCATCAGGGAGCTGGTAATGTCTTCCTGATTCTGTGTCAGCCTAGCCATGGTATGATTTAAAGCAGCCTAAGGGCTGCTCTAACTTACAGCACTTGCACAAGATCCCTAAGGACCTAGATCAGTGTAGGATTGGCAAAAGTGCAGTGGATTTATGTCCAACCCTGGTATGGCTCCTCCCTCTCCTTGCATGCCCACTATGCTTTGGAGAGAGAGTGGGGCTTTGGAGCTAGAGCCTAGATCCACTGGCTTTACACCAGAGGGGAGATAAATCTTCTGTGTGCCTCTGTCCCCTCTGTGCCTCTTGAGGAGCACAAAGAACCCTGACCATGATGGATCTGCCCGTGTACTTTTATTGTAATACATACTGTAGATTGAATACACACACACTCATCTATTTATACCTGCAGCCAAGGTCTCTTTGCACATCACAAGGCTGTCTGAGTAGTTTGGTCAGTTCCACAAAGCTTGGTGATGATCTTGCCAGACTTGAAGTGGGAGTGTGACCACACTGTCGAGAGAGTGAAAATAAACTTCGTCAGCAGCATGAGATAAATATAGAATCAGAAAGAAGCAACTGGGAATTTGTGGACTGTCGCTCATGTACAAGTAAGCCGATAATTCTGGGGGCTAGCATCCTAGCTATGAAAGATTAAACTCCAGCTAGTTCATTACTGTGAGTTACCCAAAGGGGAAAATACTTTTAAAACAAAACCATATGTGTGAAGGCCTGATCCAAAGCCCATTTAAGTCAATGTCTTTCCACTGAATTCAGTGGGCTTTGGACCGGGCCCTGAGTGCAGATTCAGATCTCAGGCAGTATATTTGTGATTCGCTACTATAAATCTAGACAACTGGAAGGAGGAGCACAATTTCCCGATCAAACCCTAATCCTGACATTTTTAGTTTTGGACCCAGTCAGAGAGAATTTTGCTATTGACTTTAGGGGCCATTATTAAGGAGACTTATAAAAACAAGGGCATGAAAAAGAGAAGGACATGCTGCCTAGAAAATATAATTGCAAACAAATGTATGAATACAAACTTACCAAGTGTAGGAGGTCAGAACTCTCAGAAACAAATGGCATTTTAAATTCCTACCCATCTGGGAAAGTCCTATAGAATTTAACAGAAAATCATAACTTTTTCATATGCTATTTGGACTATTCAATACATTTTAGTAGAAAATTACATCCTTGCTATAAAATTTAATATGTTGGCTAACAATGTATAGATCAGTTATCACTCTATGAAATTCAATACGTTTTTAGGTAATTTCCATGAAGCCTATTGATTAAATGCCAATCACGTTCAATAGGAATTTCCCATAAGGATCACTTTTCAAGCCAAAGGAGCATTTGCTTCTTTGCATGGCCTTTCAGCTGTTGTTCTGATATGTCTCAGTAATGGCAACTTGCCCACAGCCTATGAATCGAAGAGGCCTGCACTTTTAAACGTCCCGCTGGGAGGATTTATTTTTAGATGGTCTATATCCTCGGTTCCAGAGTTGTCTGTATGGTAGTTCAGTCAAATGCTGTTTGGAAAAATTGAAAAACAAGCAGGAGCCTACAAGCGCCACAAACTGCAGAACTCCCATTAAGTGTTCTGTTCCTGAAAACATACTAGCCCATCTTAGGCTAGGTCTACACTGGGGGCGGGGGTCAACCTAAGATACGCAACTTCAGCTACACGAATAAAGCAGCGAAGTCAGCGTATCTTAGGTCGATTTACCTGGCCATGAGGACGGCGGCAAGTTGACTGCTGCTGCTCCCCCGTTCACTCCGCTTCCGCCTCTCGCCACAGTGGAGTTCCAGAGTCGACGGCAGAGCGATTGGGGATTGATTTTATCGGGTCTAGACTAGACACGATAAATCGATCCCCGATAGATCGATCACTACCTGCCGATTCGGCGGGTAGTGTAGGCGTATCCTTAGTTCCCAGCTAATGACATCCCCAAAACACCCCACCACAATTAGGCACAATGCAGCATAACTGTAGATCTTGGCGGAACAGAGGCCCAAGAATGGGCTATTGCTCAAGGATGTTATAAGGCAGGAAGGCAGTAGATTTGCAGAGCTTTTCAAGGATCTCCACATGGCCCCACATGGATGGTAGTGTGCCACCAGTGGAAATATGTTTTTACCTTGGTCTTTTAATTAGCTTAGGCTCCCTCTGTGACTGGATGGCTGCTGCTGCAGGAGCAAAACAAATATATTTTAGGGTCATGCACTAACAGTGGCTTGTGTGTGTGGCTGTATAGTCAAATATCTCAGTACCGGTGAGATTTAAAAATAATCTGATGTTTAGCATCCAGAGGGCAATTCACATCAGATAATTTTCAGGTAGATCAAATTTTGGCACTCTTTGTGTGGAGTATTCCTCAACATTTTAAAACTAATTAACTGGAGTTATATTTAAATTATAAATGGAGATTTGTCTTTGTCTTTGATAGCGCAGTGGTTTGAGCATTGGCCTGCTAAACCTAGGGTTGTGAGTTCAATCCTTAAGGGGGCCACTTAGGGATCTGAGGCAAAAATCAGTACTTGGTCCTGCTAGTGAAGGCAGGGAGCTGGACTTGATGACCTTTCAAGGTCCCTTCCGGTTCTAGGAGATAGGTATATCTCCTATTATTATTAGGTTTTAAGAGGTATCTTATTTTATTGTATGATCTGAGATTCACAGGTGTTCGAAAGTATGAAGAGTTGGAGTGGTTATGAATTCCTTTTAGATTAACAGGACGTGAAGGTGATGCCAGGTATTGCGGAAAGACTATTTTGTCCCCTGATGTGCAATAAATTCTTATATTTGAGTTATGAACTCAATAGCACAACAATTTGGATATCATCATGATAGATCTTTTCCTCATATTAATGACTCTTTTATAGCTTCCGATTATTTTTGCTTTTAGCATTTCCCATTATCAACTTTTACTGCATGAAAACACATTTTAGCAATGCAAATATTTAGTTTTCAAAAAGGCACACTCTCATTCCTAACTCAAGAACACCCACTTTTCCCCAGTAAAATCTCCAATGTTCCAGAGCTGTGAACTGATTGAAATGAGAGCATTTTCTGTCAATTGCCTTGTACTGTTGTACTGATACTTTGCCTAAGGCGGGAGTGAGTAAATGTATACATCCAGTTTCTATGACACAGCACAATGTTGCAAAACCTCCTTCCTGGGGCTGTGATGTCCTTGAAGTGGTGATGCCAGACTTGCATTTTTTAACTGAATCAGCTGAAAAGTAGAAAGGCTTGAGTTAATGGCTTTTGTTTTCATAATGTTTTAAAACTTTTCTTCTTCTCAAAGCACTACTAATACTTCTCAAACCATTGCTAATAATTAATAAAATTACTCTACACTTTTATCATACTGCTGCTTTACAGACCATTATTACTGAATATTTGTATTGTGGTAGCACCTGGCAGTCCCAAACAAGCATCAGGCCCTATTGTGTTAGGCACTGTACATACATAGAGGTGCTGATTCAGGTAAGCATTTAAAGCAGGTGTTTAACATTAAACATCTGCTTAAGTGCTTGCCAGAGTTGGGGTCATAATGAAAAAACAGCACCTGCCCCCAAAAACTTACAGTTAATTAATCATCACTACATGGGGTGATATCTCTCATTCATTCAATGGGGGATGAGTTGAGGAAAACCCCACAAGGGGAAGCTCACAGTTTTCCTCCCACTTGGGCTCCTTCCTGTACATTTTTCCAGAGGAGGAGGGGAGCTATTACCTCACCTACCCAGGCTCTCCAACATCCTGGGACCAACACGGCTACAACACTGCAAACAGAATCTGTAAAGGAAGAAGTAAGAGTTCCAACTGTCGAAAAGGTCATTTGTAAACAATGCAAAGTTAAGGCAAAAGTAAAGACACCTTTTTAAAAAAGTTCTTAACAGTTCGGTTTCACTTTAGTCAAAATTTATCTACATTCAATCTACTACAAACCCAACATTTATTGCCAAGCAGTGTGTTATGAGTAAGGACCCACAGTATGTACAGGAGCCAACCTTTCAGAAAATGATGAGAAAATAGAGCCACATGAACAACTGATTTTTCGGTTGGCTGACAACACCAAAAACATCAGAAAACAATTGTTTCAGGTAGACCCGGAAACAAAGTTTTTTCAAAAGTTTTGGTGAATCAAAAAGTTGTGAGCCAAACAAAATATTTTGTTCGGCTTAATTAGTTTCATTTTGATTCTGAGCTTTTAACATTGGTTTAAAAAAGTAAATAAAAATTGAAGGACATTTCTAAAGGAAAAGTCATTTCAAATAGGAAAAAAAACCCAAAACATTTCATTTTAAAAATGTCAATACAAATTCCGCAAATGTTTTGCTCTGCCTGAATCTGAAGTTGTTGCTGAAAAAAATATTTCAGTTGAAAAAAATTCACCTAGCTTTACTAGAGAGGGTAAAACACCAGCAGTGATTACACACTAATGATGATGTACGGCCAGAAGGTTCTAAAAGAGCATGTATCGCCTGTTTTTAGATGTATGTTGGTGCCTCACTGGTAGCTCCATGGGGAAAGAAAGGATGTTTCTGCACAATGCAAAATTAGCCTCTGAAACTTCCACCTCCCACCTATTATTAATAAAAGAATGGCAGTGGTAGGGATGTAATCAATGAAGGAAAATGGGAGGCAAAGATGACTGAACCCAATGTTGCCATCCCTCCTACACTTCTTCTGGAGTGAGTTGGAATATGCAGTATATGCATCTTCACACCAGGTCCCACTACTGAACCTCAGTCCTCAGTCAGGTCCACATGGGCACACCCTGGCAGTTGTATGGAGTTCCACTGTCTTCAGAGCCGAGCCTGCACAGATCTGATTGCAAGATTGGAATCCTGGTGACCAGTGTCTGCTTATTTCCTAATGCAAAATTTGGGTTTGGACAAAAGTATTTGCTCTAAGTCAGAGTTAGCTCATCCGTTTCTTTAAAATGATAGAAATAAATGTGTACATGAAGACACATACACACACACTTTTTTTTTCCCTTATGCAGAAAATGGTGTTTGGAAATTACCATCACAAAAATTAAAACCTTTTTTATTTATTTATTTATTTTTTTACTGGTTATGGAAATTTCCAAGCACTAACAATTTCAAAGCCAAACTAACCCCACAGATTGAATGCTTTAGAAGCAGCAGGAAATACATGGATTTTTTAGCAAATGCTCTATGAACTAAACAGTACTATTTCATAACAACAATCACACTCACACAGGTATGGTAATACCAGAGATTTATCATCACTGTTACAGTAATTTCATTACATTCTACCTTGCAGCATACTCCACAAGCCCAAATACCCCCACAGTGTTGGATCTTCTTGCCTAATCATATGCTTTATTTTTATCTATCTTTATTTTCCCCTCCTCAGAGCAGTTTGACCTCATAATAGCTACATGCATGGCCTTCTTTCATTGTTTCTCTGCTTTTTTCCCCCCTTGTTATTTTTGATTAACCACCTGCTTCTTTTGCATCATTTAATTCCATCACTTCTAGTGATGTGTTTATGTTTCTTTCTAATGGCTGAGTTCTGGTCTCCTAATTCACCGCGGTGCTCTGATCCACACTATTGAAATCAAGAGGATTCTGTGCGGGGAAAGGTGCTACGGGGCCTGATTCAGGATGACAGATTCAGGCTCCTTGTTCGTATTTTGACACAAAGTCTCTCTCACGTCCTAACGGTACCATTCTCCTGTGATACTCCAGCTGCAGAGTTTTTATCAGGGTGAGGGTAAATGAAAAACAAGAAAATTTGCTTGACAGAGTCTTCACTTGGAATCTTCCTTACAGCTTAACGGGCTGCTTGGAGAGCAGATTCTTGAGTATTTGTCATTTATTGCCCTTGCTGCTTTGACCATACAACAACCACAGCCGTATACATCAGACGGCCCAGACACACCTGTCACATCCCCTCTCCTGGGGAATTGACAGATTAACTTTAACATTCAGCTTGGCTTAACGATGATGTATCCAATAACACCTGAAGTGAAACAGAAAAGAGGCAGCGGTCACCCAGACTCTCGACCAAACAACAATAAACTAGGGTGACCAGATGTCCTGATTTTATAGGGACAGTCCCGATTTTTGGGGCTTTTTCTTATATAGGCTCCTTTTACCCCACCCAACCCCCATCCCGATTTTTCACACTTGCTGTCTGGTCACCCTAACAACAATAGATTTTTTTATTTCGCTGCATTACTGAAGGCTAACAAATGCCATTATCCACAGCTGCTGCCCCTCAAGATTTCTTATATGTACATGCTTTAAGTTTGCCTCACTGGTTCTGCAAAGGGCCGTGCACACAGTGCTAAATAAGCAATTCATACTAATACTTACAAACAACAACATAGAAATCTAGGCTTCCCTTGAGCCCAGAATATTTCTATATTACTCTGATGCCTGAACTTAACTACAATGGGTCATACCCAAGTCCGCATCTGTAAGATAGTCATTAAGGGCCAGATTCTGTTTTCAGCTACCACATACACTGGAGTAAGGCCCTGAATCCAAGTTAAACACTGAGCTGGATAAAGCCTGTGAAGTTACTCCAGATTTATCCCAGTGTAAATGACAGCTGAACCGGGCCCTTAGGGCATAAATACAAGTTGGGATTCAGTTGTGTGGAATGAGCCAAATAAGACAGGTGTGGGTCCCAAGCGCAGTAGGTGGGCAGGCTGGAACAATGTGATTGGCAGACTGAGAGCGTTGTACTACCCAGCGTGCAGAGGCCAAGCAAAAAGCTGTTCACGGACACAGTAGAAAGCACTTTTGACTGGCAGGAATAAACCCAGAAGAATGACTCCAGAGACAGAAAAAACAAACACTACAGCTGCCCAGGCTACCCACAGAGAAGATAGTTCAGGACCAACCAGGCCCCTTTCTGTTAAATAATACATTGAAAATATTGGCAATACTCAAAATCTATTTCAAATATCATAACACTGGAGCCTTTTTAGACTATGTAAAATATATAGACTACATTGCATATACGTCATGTATTTATAGCCAGTTTGTTTTCACACGGTGTCAGTAAGAAGCAAAAATGGAGCAGTGAAACAGGTAGTGTCAATATATTAAAGATATTTAATAAAAATCAATCAGGAAAATATACACAGAATGGGACAGCTCCTGACCTGTGTAATGGCCCCTTTGCACCACGTGGAGCAGGTGGGGTCACCCCAGTTCAGAATGTGAACTTTTCACAAATCCATATATAAGCAGTGCGTAATCTGTGCCAGGGCTAGCCAGGGCTGAGCCACGGCACTTCTAGGCTTGATAGTTCATAGCCCTGGCACCTCTGGGCTTGCCGCATCAGTTGTAAAAGTAAAAAAATTGCTTGAGCCCCGACACCTCTTTCATTACAAATAAGCACTATAAATAAGCATGTGTGGATCCCACCCAGCTCCAGGCCAAATGCACACCTTCCCCCGCCTCTGCCCAGTAT
This sequence comes from Mauremys reevesii, assembly GCF_016161935.1. Classification (NCBI taxonomy): domain Eukaryota; kingdom Metazoa; phylum Chordata; order Testudines; family Geoemydidae; genus Mauremys; species Mauremys reevesii. The sequence continues at coordinate 78,783,049 of NC_052624.1, forward strand.
TGTAGTTCCATCTTACCTACTTCATGGAGTTTGCTTTGTCTGGTACTGAAATAATAAAACAAACCTTGGATCAAACTTTCTCCCCAAACTTGGCTACAGCATCCTACAGCATCTGCTGCAAGATCTCGCTCTCTTGCAGACCCGTGTTCTCTCTGCCCACCAGGATACTCCAACACCTCTTCTATCTTGGCTGAAGCTAACAAGGATCCACCTGCTAGGAGTATAATTTGGTAGAATTACATGCTACCTTCATGCAGGATTCAAGCATTTAGTGTCAGAGTGACTCAGACGAGGCCAGTATTCAGGGTCCAGGAATCTGTCATCCCATTACACCAAATGACAAATTTCATTCTTGGATACATATAGACCGTTTCTGAAGAGTTGCCCCACACGCTGCTACACTGGTATCAGGAACAATACCCGAATTCCTTAAGTCTACCTGTCACAGTTTGATCCCTCTACTGCTCCTCTCTGTGGAATCTATGCTCCTCACCCATTACCGCAGTTGTCATGGCACAGTGCTTAGGCCTTGCTATATTACTAGGCAGAAGCAGATCAGGACAGAGTAGGCTGTACTCTGCATGACTCCAGAAAATATAAAAACGTCCACAAATACAGACTGCCTTCTCCTCTCCACTATCTGCTGTAAGGAACAGCACCATCTCAACCTCATTTTTCTGAACCTACTCAAGCACTATCTGCCTACTGGCCAAGCTCTAGTGCCGGGCATGCACATCTGAAACGCCCACCAAAAAAGCAACACAGGCCATATTCTACAGGGCCCAATCCTGCCTCTCACAAGCCACGCTGAAACTGAAATTTAGACTTGGTCCACAAACTTCACAAAGGGCTTAGCCTTCTCCACAAAGCAGTAGTTATACATCTAAACCTTTCCCAACATCTTTTCAACACATCCCACCCAACTGCCCCTGTTGCAGCCTCACCTAGTCTTTAGGCAAGCTCCATTCACTCAGGTGTACTATTCAGGAAGTTAAGATCCCTTCTGTAACCCTAAGCAAGACTTTGAGGGAATGTCAGCATTATCCATTATTGTTATTAATCTACCAACCAAATCATACCAGGTGCTTTAGTAGGACCTAAGGGGAAAAAGTGCCTGCCTAAGAGCTGATAGTCTAAATAAGCAGAGTACATTCTGAAAAGTCCAGACCAGGTTTTACATGGGAACCAACACACACTAGAACAGGATATTTTGTGAGTTTAACTTAGTTTCAAGTCAACCAGTGGCCAGGCCAGCCACATTTAATAAACCTACATGTCATTTATCTTAACATAAAGTTTTACTGTACTAATTAAATATTTTCCAGTAGCCTCATCTGCCATGCTCAGCACCTTAAATGCTCCTGACCTTTGGCCATTATAGACAAGCAGAGAAGAAGGTCTCATCATTTCCAGGTGTTAAGTACTGGCCCCCCTCCAGAAGAGGCTTTTATGGAGAGCACAAAAATCACTTTCTCTAATAGCATGGCACAGCACCTATTCTTATTTGTCTTTCTGCATCTCAGATTCTAAAGCCTAAATTGTATCTCGTTGCCTCTCCTCCAGCTCTTCCGTCCACCTGAAAAGGAAACCTAGCAATCATCTTAACAATGGCTCGTTCTATTTTTGATGAGCCCATGGAGAAAGCTAAACCGCAGAGCTAATAAAAGCCCAGCAGCCAGTCAGAACAGCTTCTTTGCCTTTTTTTTTTAAAAATATTCACCATATTCTGATTAATGCAAGTCTCTCCATCCCCTGAGCTACACAGGGGTGCTGAACCACGCTGCTCAACTCAACAGACAGCAGTTGTCTTCCTGTTATTTACACCTCTTTAAAGCCTCCCGCCGCCTTGACCTCAGATACTCATTAGAATGTGACTTAATTTACAACCTTTTTAAACATGGACTTAGAGTGATGCTATAAATGGATGGTTCCCAACCTATCTGGGCTCAGGACCTATTTGTAAACCTTGATGGCTACCCAGAACACTCCCCAAGCCACCCCCAGATCCAATGACCCCACACAGGGGTGGGGTTCAGATATAAGATTCCAGACACTCTGGCCAGATGTGAAGAGCTGTGGAACCCCTGCACTGGTAACTGGGGGGACGGGAGTGTAAACGGGCCGGACTCACCCCTGCGGCACCTCCTGCTGGTCATCCTTGGGAATTAGCTCATTCCAGCCCTGGAGCGCCCTCTGCAGGCTGGTGATCCACCTGTCCTCAGGCCCCCCCGTGTCCCTCCCTGGACCCGGTGCCCTTTTACATGGGGGAGCTGCCCTAGGGGAACCCCCACCCTCTATCCCCACCTTGCCTCAGTGTATGGCTACTGCCAGTCATTGTCTAGCCCCATGTCCTGGGGCAGACTGCAGTATCAGCCTATTCATCACTGGCAAGGAGGGTTTGGACCTGCTGCTTTGGCCTACCCCTGGGCTGCCTCTGCAACCCCCAGTACCTGTTAGCCCTCTGCTAGGCCGCAGCCTGGGGCTTTCCAGGCTAGAGCTCCTCAGCCTGTCCCCAGCCCTGCTCCCCTCAGGTACTTTGTCTGTAGCTCCCTGCAGCCAGGCCCTTCTCCCTCTACAGGCAGAGGGAGAGTCTTTGGGCTTCTGGCTTCCCTGGCCTTCTTATAAGGCCCTGTTGCTCAGTTTGGGGCATGGCCCCAGCTGCAGCCACTTCCCCCAATCAGCCCAGTCTAAAGGCTGTTTTCTCCCGCCTCGGCCCCTTCCCAGGGCTGTTTTTAACCCCTTCAGGGCCGGAGCAGGGATCCACCCTGCTACAGGGAGGCAAATTGAGACAACCTGCCCCCCAAAAAACCCACACAGCCCTCCCATGGCCCATGGGGAGCAGAGAGTAAGGGGTAGGGGCATTTGGGGTCTGGAGGTGAAATGGAGAAATTGGGGGGGCAGGGAGTTGTAATGAGGAAGAAGTTGGGAGGGGCTAGGAAACTAACTGGAGGGCCTAGGAGTGTGGGGGTGCAGTAGGGAGCTGGGGGTAGGACATAGAGGCAGAGGGGTCCAGGTGAGGGGCAGTGAGCTGATAGCTCTCCCAAAAACACCCCCCCCCCACACAGCACATGGGAGCAGAGGGTAAAGAGGTGGGGGATAGGGGTTCCTGAGGATGAAGTGGGGAGGAGCAGGGGAGCAGTGGGGGAAGATCTGGAGAGATGGGGGCCAGAGTTGGTGCTATGGCGGGGGGTTGCCCAGCTGTAGGAATGGGTACATTGTGCAGCCCATTTGGGCAGGGCTGGGGGTCGGGACAGACAGTATAGAAGACAAAGGGTCACACAGCTGTGCGGAGGGGGTACGTCAGGGGGGTGCAATACTTACAGAGAACGTATAAGCTGTGAACCAAAGAAAGAGGCCACTTTTCCCCACCCCCATGGGAAGAAGGGGCAGGTTAGGAGGAGCAGCCAGGACCCCCGAAATCCTTGCCCCACTCCAGCTACCCCTTTTGCCATCTACCAGAACTGCCTGCCATGTACAATGCAAACAATCACCGACTGCTCCCTCCTGGCTCCTGTCCCATGGGACTGGGTGGGCTCGACTCCCTGCTCTGGGTATTGTGACCTCGAGGGTCAGAGCATGGCTCTGATGGATGACCAGCAGGGCCAAATTTGTATGGGTGGCATTGAGGTCTGGCACATGGAGTTGCAACACCACTCACTCGGATTGGGCCCAACCAGGCCCCCAGCAGCATGATGGAAGGGCAACTGGACCAAACCTGAGTGGTGCTATGTGACCTTGTGCACCAGGTCACAATGCCTGGAGCAGGGATCTGAGCCCAGCCAGCCCTGTTACCCTTTGTTATGTTCTGGTGACCCAATTTTGTATTGTGATCCACAGGTTGAGAAATCACAGCTATTTGTATCCATCACAGGTGGAATCAGAGTGTCCTGGTGGGGGAGAGGGGTACAATAAAATCAATCCATTCTTCACCAAACTAGCAGAAGCAGAATAGCCAAGCAGTGGAAAAGATATAGAGGCAGAGTCTCAGTTGGTGTATATTGTTCTAGCTCCATTGACATCAATGGAGCTAGGACAGTGTCATTTAACACTGAGTTGCACCTTCCTCAACAAGTGGTTCCATTGATTTGAGTGGGACCCCTTGTGGAGGACAGAGCTATTCCACAGGAGTAAGGGATCAGACACTGCCCTTAAGAGGCTAATCCAGCTACTCCTCGGTGGAGGTTGCTCAAGCACAGAACCTGGTCCAGTTTCCCTGCTCAGGGTGGTGGAGGGCCTAGAGGTGCAAGTTCCCTGCCTGGTGTGGAGCTTAGCAACTTGGAAGCTACTGAATTGGGAATGGGACCACAGAACTCCTCCTTTTACATGAAGTCCTACAGAATTTCACAGAAAATTCTAACCTTTCTCTACGTTTTTGGATCATCTCATAGAATTTCATAGAGACCCCTATCCCTGAGATAGGATTTTTTGAACAATTCTGTATTCAGAAAAGAACTGAATACCTATGACACTTTATAGGAGCAGTCTCCACAGAAATTAGAGCCATTTCCACAGAGCTCTGTTAAATCTCTTTAGAACTCTATTGGTTTAATCCCTATTAAAATCTATAGGAATTGTCCATATACAACTTCAGCCTCCGCAAATATGCTGATTGCCCAGCCCAGATATTCCTGAGGGGTGAAGAGTATTTGCCCCATGGTCTTGTTCACAGTAGGGCCTGTAACAACAGGTCTGATCCTGCAATGCCTTCTCAGGATGACAATCCTTGCTCACACACATAGTCTCATTGACCCAGATAATGAATTCAATGGGAGCTTGTCTGAGCAAGGCTTAAGCAAAAACTGAGTAAGGACCTGAGGATATGGCCCGCTGACACGAACAGGGCTACTGATGTGGTTAAAGATTATTGGCATGAATGACAGGATTGGTCTTGAGTTGGAAAACAGGATTATAGCCAGTGGTTACATTAAATATGGTTACATTCTAACTCTGTTCAGAACATGTGGTCGAATCCTGCTAGGGATATGAAGTGTATAGTAAGGATTTTGACAGCACATTTCCTTTCTTAAAAAATCTCTGCCCACTCTGAACACACAAACAGTGCTAAAAAGTATGCTAGCTTCAACCATGCTCACCCACAGCTATCAAAACGGTCCTGGCCCCAGCATGGACAGAAGCTGCTGTACAACCACTGAAAGAAAAACTGGGGACATAAGTTAACATAGAGGACTGAGGAGTAGCATGCAAAACTTCTATCCTGGAATAGCAGGCCAGGATTTTTAAAAATAAGTCCCAGAGGCTCATGGGTATTCAGGGGCCTGAATACCTTTGAGAAGCTGGGCCTAAGAACCTAAAGTTAAGCTCCTAAATCCAAATATGAGGCACTTAAATGTGTGGCTTGATTTTCAGAAGTGCAGAGTACCCAGCAGATGCCATCCAATCAGTGGAAGGCGTCAAGTGCTCCCACTTAAAAAAAAAAATTAAGCTACTTATTTAGGAGCCTAAATTTAGGCTCCTGTTTCTGAAAACCTTGGCTGCAGTGAGCACAACATGAAGTGCAATCGGGCCCTCAGATGAACCCTTCTCTTTTCTTCTTTCCTTTTCTCCTTTCTTTCCCCTGCTTTCAGTTCTGATTTCTGCTAACTTTCTGTTACATGTTGCTCAATCTCTGCATCATGTTTATTTGTTCAAATGATAATGAAACTTCGAATCATAGAAGGGACCTTGACAGGTCATCTAGTCCGGTCCCCTGATTTAACTAACTTTCTAGAGTTCAGCTCCTGCTGCAGGAAAATACACTCGCCTCAATTCCTGTGAGCAGCTTCTAAGCCAAAAAAAAAAAAATTTAAAAAAAATGTGTGACTGGGGTTCTCAAATCTGGCTCCGTGCCCAATATTTAATTATGAAGGCAGGAGCCTTAGTGCTGATATCCCAGGCAGATCTTATCTTCTAATGCGCCAGCACACTGTCCAAAGGGAATTCATTAACTGCTTCCCTGTCTTACTGTAATTGGTAATAATAATTTTTTTAAATCCCCACCTTTTGGAACTAGCTTTTGTTAAGATTCCCCCCTCCCTCTCATCCCCAGTACTGCATGTTTTTACAATACCTCTTGCTTTTTGAGAGCTATCAGTAGGACCACTTGCAGAGTGATGTGCCCTGACAACAGGAATGAGGGTGGCAGAATATGGGTTAGAATGTGACCTGGTGGATGTGGGCACTAAACTAACAGATGACCTTCGTGACTTTGCACACTTCACCTCCCTGTGCGTGTGTTTCCCCTTCCACTTTGTCAGTCTTGTCTATAGAGACTGATAGTTCTTTAAGGCAGGGACTGTCTCAATTGTATAGTGCCCAGAAAAATGGGGCCCTGATTTCATCTGGGCTGTCCAAGAGCTACTGTTGTTATTATTGATTATTAATAATAATAATCGGATCCTGAATAATAATTTCAAGATATGATCCTTTGACAAAGGGAAGATCACTGTTATCACCTATTCTGCAATAGAATCCATTGAGCCATTACAGGGAATGACATCTATGGAAAAATATCACCTACAACCAAAACAACGAAAGACTTGAAAGCACAGATGAACCTTTTCAGACCTTGTGATGCAGACTAACTACAATACGACACCAACACCTGTGGGACTATAAGAAGAAATGTAGTTGGCCCACAAAGGGTTGGGCTGAGTTAGATTGCTGTGCTAGCAAAACAAATAGCAGAGCCCCTCTCTTGCTAACTCTTTTTCTTGCCCTGACCAGTTATGGGAATGAGGGAGCAGGTATGGATGTAAGTTGTGTTTAATGAGACATTCAGATGTTATTTGGGTTTCTAAATGTTCATGGAACAGATAAAAATTAAAAAAAAAACAAGCAGGGGCAGCAAATGGTTGCTTCCTTCCCCCAAGGCCTCACCCTCACTCCACCTCTTCCTTCCCCCGCTCCTTCTCCGCCCCTTCCCTAAGGCCCCGCCCACCCGCTGTTCTTCACCCTCTCCCAAGCTCCTCCCTGAGCCGCCAAACAGGTGTTTGGCAGCAGCGCTGAACAGCTGTGGCTAGTGGGTGCTAGGCACCCACTATTTTTTTCCATGGGTGCTCCATTCACAGAGCACCCATGGAGTTGGTGCCCATGGGAACAGCAGCCAAATTTTACAGCTGGGGAAAATAAGGCATAGAGATCCTATGGCTCAGATCCAGGAAGGCATTTTGGCACCTAACACCCATTGATTTCAGTGGAAGTTTGGAGCCCAAATACCTTCAAGGATCTGGGCCTGTGTGGCTTGTCCAAGGTATCACAGTGAGTCTATACCTGCTGTAACTACTAACCCCCATTGCAACTCCCCTTGAAACTGGGCCTGTTGCTTTAAGCACTGGAATTTATCTTGGAGGAGATAATCAGAGACCAGTGGAGGGTTCACGACATCTCTCCATCTGGAAGTAGCTTTTCAAGCCTGTGCATGCCAACTGTGAATGAGTTCCTCTTTGCATTCCCTTCCCTCACAGTAAAATGCATTAGGAATCTTTTTTTGCTAATGGAGTTACAGGCACACCAGTTGAAAGCCAACAGCCTTTAACACTTCACTGGGAGTGAGAACAAATAGAGATTAAGTTATTGGAAATATTAGTAGCAATAGTATGTGTGGCTGCTGGAAAATGAAATGAAAATGTGTTTGCTGTTACCTGATATAATACACAACATGCTAGTTACTGTCAGTTATGACAGAACTGCAAAGTAAGTTCTGCCAGGCTAGGATAGCATAAAAATGCATTTACAAGTGTTGTTTTGTGAACTGATCCGTTTGCCTCAACGAAATAATTACAGGCTGTGCCGTTCTATGGTTATCTATGTACCACTTCACTAACCCTGTTTCGGTGCGTGGATAAGATGCATGAAGTGTGCAGAGTGGAGAAATACAATTATCTAGCAAGTGACAACAGGTCTATTCCATTGTTACCATTGCTACCATTGCTGAAGCGCTGCCTTTTTAATGACACTCTAATGCAAAGCTTTTCAGGCTGATTGCAGAGTCCCTTTTCTGGTTCGGCTTAGAACTGTTTATTACCAAAGCCACAGAAATTCCTTTAGGATGCCATTTATCAGACTGAACTGACCTGACAAGCTGGCATAGAATGAAGAATAAAATGTTAAGCACACAGTCTGAGTCCTGATTCTGATTTCACTGTTTGCACTGTACATTTGGAGACATTCTAATGACATCAAAGGAATTATCTCGGATTTACCCCAGGGCAAATGAGATAAGAACCTAACCTATAGTGTGTACCTTGAACTCCTTGAAGATAGGGTGAAGGAAGAGATGGGTCTGCCAATGCTCTCTCAAAGTCCAATTTAGGGTGATACACTCTATAAACTCATTGCCTAGCATAACAAGGGTTAACTAGTAAAATATGTGGGTGCATGGAATGACACCTATTTCCATGGACCTCTGAGATGAAACTCCCAAATTTCACCCACACAACACACAGCCAAACTGTAGAACTTTTTGCCAGAGGATGTTGTGAAGGCCAAGACTATAACAGGGTCCAAAAAAGAACTAGATCAATTCATGGAGGATAAACCATCAATGGTTATTAGACAGGATGGGTAGGGATGCAAAACCATGCTTGAGTGTCCCCAGCCTTTGTTTGCCAGAAGCTGGGAATGGGCCACGGAGATAGATCACTTGATGATTGCCTGTTCTGTTCATTCCTTCTGAAATACCTGGTGCTGGCCACTGTCAGAAAACAGGATAGTGGGTTAGATGAACCTTTGGTCTGACTCAGTATGGCCATTCTTATGTAGATTCAGTACAGTGAGTGAAACATGGATTTTCATTGCCATAAATGTACATATCAGAGTTAGCTGAGCTGAACTTTCAGTACTTTGTGACAAGTAATTAAAATTTGCAAACATAACTAGCAATTACAATGAACTATTCATTTTGTAAAGCTTAGTTTTTATTAAGTAAGCTATTATCAGCTTCCTGGCACATTTTAGGGTTTTGTCTGTCAACAGCATGCTGGAAACATTAACATAATCTACACTATGTAAGAACTGTCAGGAAGGCACAGATGTGGTCAGTCACAGAGGCTGTCAGATACATGTTAAACTCAAAGTGAAACTGCCAAAGCATTTGGAGTAGTACTATGAAACCTGACACAGCAGAGAATATCAACCACAAGAGCTATAATTAACTATTTGGCTGATCCTGAGTTCCCTACATACTCAAACATCCCGTTATAATCAACAGGAATTTGGGGTGTACATGAAATACAAGATAAGGCCCTACCTTTATAAATCTCTGCTCACATGAGAAGAGGTTGCAAGTGCTTTGGAGGTTACAATTAAAATTCAAAATGATCTGGACAAACTGGAGAAATGGTCTAAAGCAAATAGAACAAAATTCAATAAGGACAAATGGAATGTACTCCTCTTAGGAAGGAATAATCAGCTGCACACATACAAAATGGGAAATGATTGCCTAGGAAGGAGTACTGCAAAAGGGATCTGAGGGTCATAGTGGATCACAAGTTAAATACAAGTCAATAGTGTAACACTGTTGCAAAATGGAAAAAGAAAAAAGCAAACATCATTCTGGGATGTATTAGCAGGAGAGTTGTAAGTAAGACAGAAGAAGTAATTCTTCTGCTCTACTCTTTGCTGCTTAGGCCTCAGCTAGAGTATTGTGCCCAGTTCTGGACACCACATTTCAGGAAGGATGTGGACAAATTGGAGAAAGTCCAAAGAAGAGCAACAACGATGATTAAAGGTCTAGAAAACATGACCTACGAAGGAAGATTGAAAAAATTGGATGTGTTTAGTCTGGAGAAAATGGAGAGTGGACATGATAACAGTTTTCAAGTACATAAAAGGTTGTTACAGAGAAGGGAGAAAAATTGTTCTCCTTAACCTCTGAGGCTAGGACAAGAAGGAATGGGCTTAAATTGAAGCAAGGGAGGTTTAGGTCGGACATTAGGAAAAGCTTCCTAACTGCCCGAGTGGTTAAGCACTGGAATAAATTGCCTAGGGAGGTTGTGGAATCTCCATCACTGGAGATTTTTAAGCGCAGATTGGACAAACACCTGTCAGGGATGGTCTAGATAATACTCAGTCCTGCCACAAGTGCAGGAGACTGGACTAGAAGACCCCTCAAGGTCCCTTCCAGTCCAACAATTCTATGATTCTCTCTCCAGCATCTAGTCCAAAGTATTACAAACTATTCCCCTAATCTTATACAGACATCATTTGGTATAGTGTTAAATGATTAGGAGTTACTGCCAAAGACAGACCAATGGAGACAACTGAGAATGGACGGAGGGTTGACGTACTAACCATAGGTTGTTCTCTGCAGAGTAGCTTTCAGAAGGCCCTTCCATGTGTGCACTCAAGTTCCTACCTCAGGCTGTAAAGGGGTTAGAATTTTTTTTTAAAAGGTTAGAAAAGTGGCTAACATTGGCAAAACAATTTAGTTTTGCTATAACTGTGTTCTCAGAAATGGCTGAAAGTTGAAACTTTAAACATAATAATATAAAAAATGAAAACTCATTATCCTAGTACCTGAGCACCTCGCAGGCTTAATGCATTTATCCTCACAACACCAGTGGCGTAGGTACTCTACTCTATAGCATTTTACACATGGGCACTGGTGCACAGAGAGGCTAAGCGACTTGCCCAAGTTCACACAGGAAGTTTTGACGTACTTGGTTTCTGTCTCCATTTTTTGCAATAGTCACCAAAGGCAGCCAGATCACTGTTCAAGTTTTCTTCAATCTTTTGGAAGTCATAGTCCCTTGAAGTCAAGTGGATATCATTGGTGTACATGAACCTTCTTGGAGATGACATTCAGTAGAATACATTAAATAAAGTTGGTGCAGCACCAAACCCTGAGAGAGTCCATTCTTCTGCAGTCTCCAAGTGCTGGTTTTGTGGCCCAGAGCCAATGGAAAATGTTTTCTCAGAGCATCAGCTCAGTTGCCATGACAACCCATCTAGGCAGAACCCTTGAATCTTATACAGCAGACCAGCATGTTCCAAATAGGCAGAGCTGTAAGATCAAAAGAGAGCTCCAGTTTTCTTCTTCTTTTGAAATCTATCCTGAATGTATGTAGTAAGTGCTAACACTTGGCCACAGGTGCTTCAATCTGGTTGGAAGCCTGCCTGATTATCACTCATAAATTGTTCTGTCATGGGCATAATTTTCAGTAGGATCATCTGCTCCAGGAATTTGTAGCTACAACTCAGGAGTGATACTGCATGATTGCTGGCTGCTAAAGAGTGGTCTTTATCTAGGTTTGGTAAAGCTATCACCTTAGTTTTCCATCATATCTTGTGTATCATGATCTCCTGTATGATGTGGGACATGAAACTAGGCAACTGGTGTTGGCTTTTTTCCCCAAGATGCTTTAGTAGTTTTGGTGAGGCAGTGTCAAAGCCTCAGGCTTTCCTGGGTTTCAGTGACTTTTCTATTTCTTCCTTAGAGAATGATTGGAAATGTTCATCTTGGTCAAGTTGTGGAAATTGCTTGTGCTTTTGTGATTGACACCAGGAAAATTTTAGCTTTGTCTTCTTTAGCAATGTTGATGGAGTATGTGGTGCTATTGTTTGGAGAGACCTTCTATTGCCATGTAGACACATGGGCTTTGTGTTGCACCAGACTTCCTGATGATTGTCCATGCTCTCCTGCTAGATCTTGACATGTGCATTTCTGATATTGCTTTTTTCCATCATGTTCTTTGGACTAGATTCAGACTATAGGAGATGATTAGCTATTTCTGACTCACTGGATTTTTATGCTATTTAAGGAGCTTTGCACATTCTTTGTCCAGACATAGTATATAGGGTTTTTTTTGCCAGCCACATAGGATGGACTTGGAGGAGGCCTTAAAGATTGCTTTGGTAAATCTTGAATATGCTTGATCTATTGAGATGTTACTTGGGATGCAGACAGTATATTGGTCAATGAACTTAGTGTAATTGTCCCAGTCTGCTTTTCTGTAGTTCCAACGTAGCCTTGGGCTAGAGGTTTTGATAGGCATGATAACCCCTATTTGGAGGAGGATGGGGTATTGCTGACTTTGGGGGAAATTTCCAAGGACCCTGCAGATGGCTGGCAGAGGGTGGCCTCTAGCAGAAGTGACCCAACTGAGGTCAGGGAAGGTAGCCCTGTTTCTAATAAGCAGTGTGAAGAGTTGCTGGTTGCTTAGGGTTAATGTAGTTCCTTGAGAGAGGCCCAGTTTGCAAGGTCTATCACACTTTGATCAGATTCTTTATAACCCCAGGTGGTATGGTGGTTATTGGATTTTCCATCATAGATGGCAGGATGTGGGAGTGATTGTAGTTGATTCAAGGGCTTGTCGAAATTTACCACTTTAAATTGACTGATCCATATGATGACACAGTCGTCACATGTAGATGGTAGATTCTCCACATTGGCTAAGTTACATGAGTGTCTCAGCCATATTTTTCATGCAAACTGTAGTTTATGAGGTCAAAACCAGAGATTATGAACCACCTGGCAATAAGGGAATTAACATGGATTACCTGAAGGCAGATGACATCAGCATTGTAATGTCAGGTGAAGTTTTCAGGACCAGAGAGCTTTGTGCCCAATAGGGCCTTGACATTTAGTTGTAGATCCTTGAGGGAAATGCCAACATTTATAGCATTTCCTTGTCCATGTCTGTGTTCCCAGTAACCGGGATCCAGTAGCTTTGGTTTGCTGCTTTGGTTCCCCTGAAGGGTGATTAAAAAGTACATGACAAGAAGGTAGCTGCATTGTACCCACCTTCACCTATGAGACTCTCTATATTTCTGCTCCAACATCCATCTACTTACCCTCCTGTTATGTGGGCTCAGCTCTATCCCATCACCTTAGCCCATCCTTTGTTTCTATCTCACAGTCTTGCCATCATGCTTTTGACCAGGACATGGTCCATGCCTGGAACAGTCTGCCCCATCCTCAACTGCCAGGCACTCACTTCAAAGCCACTTCTTCAAGCACGACCGCCATCCTTCACATTGTTAACAAGCCTCACACCTTCCTATTGTACTGTGTCTTGTCTCATTTTGTTTTAACATCTTTGGCATGGGGGATGTGCTGTATATTTGGCTCTGCTACTGCAAACACTTACATCACATCACAGCCAGTGGACTAGTCATGTGCTTAAAGCCAAACACCTGTGTAAGTGTTTGGCGTATCGGTGCCTGTGATTGTGAAGTGCATTGTAAATTAACAGCAATATATACACATATAATCTTATTTTATTAGGTTTCCTCCTGTATTAGGATTAATAAATTAGCTATCATACATTTTTGAAATATCAGTTATTTTAACACTGATGTTTAATAACTGCATGGTGGTTTTATTAAAACTTCATTATGCTTCTAAATAAGCAATTATTTTTTGCTAGTGTACAAGTCTCACTACGCGGGAACTACTAGTTAAAGCATTAGCTTCCATGGACTTGATGACAGCACCTGATTACATCTCTGATACATGACAACATTTCAGACAGGAGCATGTTTCTTGTTCAGATCAATGCAAACATTTTGGACATCAATAAAGTATGATAGATTTGACCGTGAGGAATGAGTAATAAGGGAGAAGGCCAGTTCTTTTCACTTATTTGCCTAAGCTAAAGTTTCAGGATTTGATTTGTTGTTTGTTTGGGTTTTTTTTAGAAGAGTGAAGGGAACAGACAGCTTTGCCTACTGGAACAATTTCACTGAACTGTAAACAGGAGATGCTTGAAAGCTTGTCACGCAACCTCCCAATCAGGAATGAACAAACTGCAAACTTCCAGCTCCGGAGGGCAGATATGCACACACTGAGTAGGCAAAGTTAAAATGCTGTTCCTGTCACTCATTTACTAACTGATGGGCTGGTAAATTGATCCTTCATCAGCCACATTATAATTGTACGTGAGCATATAACTTCTTCATAATTAAAAGCATGGGAGGATTGCCAGACATTTTCCTGAATAGGTGCTAGCCAATGTACTAAACACATTCACAATGCATAACAAAAGACTGCTTTGTATTTCAACACTATGAAGAAAGACAGATTCCCTGACATCGCTTTCATTTTGTGTGCATGACTGTGGCAACAGCTTTTGCCTCTTCATCTAATAGCCAGGTTTCAGATGCAGTGCAGTACAATAGTAGCATATCCTGACATAAAAGGCTAAAAATTCTGTGTCTGATGTCTGACACCTCTCCATGCTGATAGCCTTTTGGCTCAGACCCGTGATCTTATGTAATCGAGACCTGTTGAGAACAGCTCAGGACCATTTCAGTGCATCTTTTCTTGAGGGGTAAAACATCAGAAAGATTAATATTTTAGAAATCAAACAGCAATGTTATAGAAAAGTCTGTACTCTTTCCTAAAGTGGCATACAGGGAAAGAATTGTTATGTTGTCTTGGTGTGACACAATGGGGTACAGGTGGGGAGAAATCAAATCTGTCGTGTGTCATTGTTATGTTTCTCCATAAACAAGAAGCAACCCTAAACTTTCAATCTCAGTGACTTATTTTAGTCTAAGGACAACCAAGAAAAATCAAAAGCAAAGTCTCCATAGAGACCATAGTGTTTTTGTCTATATGCTCTAGGAACTCTGAGAACAAAATGTCTACGATATTTCCTGTAGACAAAGGTCGAGCTCCTGGAGATTTAAAGTTGCAGTACATAAGAGAAAGGAACAACATTGTCAACCCACAGCCACCATGTGTGATTCTCATTCTTCTAATGTCTCCCATGCACATTTTGCACAATTCTTGGCAGATGCATTCCATCCCACTAACAGACTAACCAAAACCATAATTCATGCTGTGATGTTTTTCTCCTGCACTGAGCAGCAGCAGATGTTGCATGACACAGAAGATGCCACTTATTTTGCAGAATATATCAGATGGTTATCACGGTGGTAAAATCCATGGAATGCTGCTTTAGTGGATGCCACATACAAAAAGCCCTAGTTCTATTCAGTGTCTGTATCTTGCCTAGGAGAGATGAATCACATTGTTCTTCAATAAAGCAGCATGCCACAGTGGGACCTTCTTCAAGGTTATTGCTGTGAGCACCTGCAATAAAAAAAAATTCTGAAAAGACTTTAAAAAAATCACACTGCCCCCTCTTCTCTCAATCTCCCACTAGAAAGGATGAGGTGGAGGGACAGGAGGGACAGAGAGATGAACTTTACTCAGCTGCTCATGAGAGTGTGATAGAAATATGAAGCACATTAGATAGTGCAACCTGAATGACAGGAAATTAGGTTAACAGAAATTCTGTTACACACAAGTCCAAAATTCTACTTCAATGTATAATTTTTTGCCGGAGAACTTTACACACTGAAATCTTTCTATACTGAAATAAATGCCACAGCAGAGAAGGGTGGCTCTCCAGGCTATCTGGATTAGAGTGGGGCAACACTTCAAACCATTTCTGCGTTCACACTGGAAATTGCATTCACTTTGATTGTCTGGCTTGTGCCTCTTTCAGGTTCCATTAATTAACATGCTAGCACTGGAGATTGCTGGCAGGAACATACACACTAATTTTAGTCCAACTATTCCATTATTCACACAATGTGATTTTTGAAATCATACTGGGGCATATACACCCAGATATCCTAATTCTAATAGTTACTGCATGCTAACGCAAATCAGGAAACAGAAACATATTATGGCCCACATGCATTCAGCTAGAAACTGCTTGGATTTAGAATATCAAACACACGCAAGCAGGTGGCAATCCATCCTGTACCAGGAAGTGGCAGAAACACAAACCCACAGAATTATTAGCTCTTATGTTACCAAACTCAGAGTCCGTGGTATTATTTGAAATCGGATCTTCACAAACCCTGCACTTGTCACTATTTGAATTACAGAGCTGTAAACCCCACTTTCCTTTCCAAAAAAACCTACGTATAAATTCATATATAGTTCTGTCTCAATAGTTTTTGACTTCTGGTTTCTAGACTTACACTAAAAGCCTGCATTAATAGATCGTCAGTTACAGCTATTTTGTCTCTCTGCTGAGGTGTAGACAGAATCAGCCTAATGAGTGTTAAACTTCTATGCAATAATAGGAATAATTAGTTTCTTCTTTAACAGTTAGTACTTCAGGGCCTAATCTGAAGTGCATTGAAGCCAATGGGAGTCTTTTTTTACTTATTTGGGTTTTGGATTGTCTATCTATAGCTACTTATGTGGCTCCAACACCATAAAATATGAATGTCTCATAATCTTTAATGTATTTATCCTCACAGCACTTTAATGAGGTAGGGAAGTACTATTAGCCCATTTTATAGATGAGAAACTGAGGCAAAAAGCAACTAAGTAATGTGTCCACAGGAAGTCTGTGGTAGATTAGGAAAATTTCCTGAGACTCAGGTTAGCACCATGACCACTGGACCATACTTTCTCATATGTTTGTTTACTGCTAAAAGGGATTCTAGTTTATCTGAGAGGGGTTTGCTCAAACTGAGATTTTGAAACACAAGAGAGATGATTATAAGTAACTCTGCTGCTGCTAACACAGCCTTTGGATTTGATTTCTGGAATGCATGGGTAAGTGGAAAAGACTGTCTCCTGGGATTCACATGATTGTCCTCATCCATTATACTTAGCACCAAATGCATCCCTTTCAGATGCCTTTTCATCATGGGGCTTAGCCAGCTGTAGTAATTTGGGAACTTACTTAATGGGTCATTGGGGTTTAACATGCCCACTTTGCTTTCTGACATTGCATTTTCCTATGGTAAATTCTATAGTGAACAATGAACAAATTGCCTGGTTTTTGGTTTGTATTCCCCATCTCCACTAGAGACATAACAGGGCTCTACAAATTAAATATTGCAGTTGTCTTATTGATGTATTTTATTTATAGCACAAAGTATACTTGTAACTGATTTAAATTGTTACATCAGGTACTGCATGCTTGCTACAAATCAACGCAAGTCTTTCAAACCAGGGAGAATAATTTTACAGCTGTAAAGTGCCATGTGAAGTGGTATACAAATAAACAACACTACCGGAATTTACACAGCGCTGCAGCTGCACAGGACAATTTACTACAAGACAGAGATACTAAGCACATGCAATCGACAAACTATATCTCTGTGCATAGACTCAAGTCATTAACTGATACACAGTACAGATATCAACACCCAGAGTTGGATTGCGATTGCTTCATGAAACAGTTAGATTTCAAGGAAGTCTGGGAGGGTACATAGGATACCATAGATCAGGGAAATATTCCAATATAGGGGGAGACATGACAGAAAGCTGTACGTGTATCAACCAGTCTTTTTAAAAATGAATAGCCCACAGCAATAGTCATAGTCCCTAGTTTCGCTTATCCGGGCAGGAAATAGCTCCCTGTTCACGATTAAATCTGCTGCTCTTCTTTAAAGTGACTGTCCCAGTAGCTTATTTTAAAAACAGCAAAGTTTGTTTCATATGGGAATTGTGCAAGACAAGGTGGTAGAGAGACGAGCATGGGGAAGATATTCATTGATATGCTCAGCCCGATGCTGGCGACAAAAGGCAGCATAAACCCGGTCTAACTGGTTACTTATAATCAAGTTTACTGCTGCTTTGCTTTGCCAGTAATGTTAAGCAGCTGGCTCATATGGGTCAGTCTGGCCAGTGGCTTACACTGTGATTTAGGTCTACAGAAGCTTCCTTCCTCCAAGGCTTGATTCAGAGGATTACATTTCGGAACCTAGCACAATGAGGCCCCAGCCTGATTAAATGTAAATAGTACAGATAACAACAACCTGGACCTATTTTGTTTGTCTGTTTTTTTTTTCTTTCTTATCTGAAAAGCTATGGCAATTGATTTAAAAATATGTTCTTAAAACAGAAGGTGCCATCATAATAGTGGTAAAACAGTACACGAGTAGAAGGTGGCAGGTGCACATTATGGGGGTCTCAGCTGAGCAACTCTCTTTTAAAATCAACAGATTTTACAAAGGCAAAATCCTATCCAATTTTGTCACTTGATCCTTAGGAAACAAGAGCATCATTCAGTATAGGTATTTTCATATACATTTTCTACTTTAATTTGTTGCATTTTACTTGAGCTATTTAATCATATGTAGAATTATGTTGGTCCCAACAGAAATAAGAACTAAGTTTTTAAATACAGTAGGAAGAAAATGAGCACTGTTAAAAGAAAAGCCAGCGGCCACTCCTCTCCAGAGTATAATAGCATCAAGGCAGGTAAAATTATGGATATAAACTATACAACAACACTTCACTTTGCTACATAATTATTTACATGCCGGCAACACACACTACATTGTATGAGGCCAAATGAGAATATCAAAAGGAATTGATAAAATGTCTATTACTTCTAAATAGTATTAGAGAACTGCTGCAACACCAATTTAAGTATCAGTTCAAAGGAAATAACCCCCTTTTTATTGCCGATAACCAAATTTGTGCTAACAAGTCTTGGAAGGATACTTCACTTCCTCCTGCTGCCACTTTACCACATAATGTACACCTGACACCTTCTACTCATTCACTGTTTTACCTCTTCTATGCTGGCTCATTCTGTTTTAAGACCATATTTTTTAAATAAATTGCCAGAGTCCTAATGCGTTTCAAAACAGAAAGGAAAAAAATCAGACAAATTCTGCCCAGGTTATTGTTATCTGTACTATTTACATTTAATCAGGATTGGAGTCTTATTGTGCTAGGATCTATACAAGCTTAGAGGTAAACACAGCCTTTTCCCCAGAGAGTTTATAATCTAAGGTAGGGCTAACTCACATGATTAACTCAAAATAATTAATCACGATTAAAAAATTAATCATGATTAATCACACTTTTAAACAATAGAATACCAATTGAAATTTATTAAATATTTTTGGATGTTTTTCTACATTTTCAAATATAATTGATTTCAATTACAACACAGAATACAAAGCGTACAGTACTCACTTTGTATTATTTTTTATTATCATTTTTACAGTGCAAATATTTGAAAAAAAAAAAGAAATAGCATTTTTCAATTCACCTCGAACCATTACTGTAGTGCAATCTCTATCATGAAAGTGCAACTTACAAATGTAGGTTTTTTTGGTTACATAACTGCACTCAAAAACAAAATGTAAATCTTTACAGTCTACAAGTCACTCAGTCCTACTGCTTGTTCAGCCAATTGCTAAGACAAACAAGTTTGTTTACATTTATGGGAGATAATGCTGCTCACTTCCTAATTACAATGCACCGAAAGTGAGAACAGGTGTTCGCATGGCACTGTTGTAGCTGGTGTCGCAAGATATTTATGTGCTAGATGCACTAAAGATTCATATGCCTTTTCATGCTTTGGCCATCCTTCCAGAGGACATGCTTCCATGCTGATGATGCTCATAAAAAAATAATGCATTAATTAAATTTGTGACTGAACATCTTGGGGGAGAACTGTATGTCTCCTGTTGTGTTTTACCCACATCCTGCCATATATTTCATGTTATAGCCATCTTGAATGTTGAGCCAGCATGTTGTTCGTTTTAAGAACACTTTCACTGCAAATTTGACAAAATGCAAAAAAGATACCAATGTGAGATTTCGAAAGATAGCTACAGCACTTGACCCAAGATTTAAGAATCTGAAGTGCCTTCCAAAATCTGAGAGGGATGAGGTGTGGAGCATGCTTTCAGAAGTCTTAAAAGAGCAACACTCTAATGCGGAAACTACAGAACTGAAACCACCAAAAAAGAAAATCAGCCTTCTGCTGGTGGCATCTGACTCAGATGATGAAAATGAACATGCGTTGGCCCACACTGCTTTGTACTGTTATCGAGCAGAACCCATCATCAGCATGGACACATGTCCTCTGGAATGGTGGTTGAAGCATAAAGAGACATATGAATCTTTAGTGCATCCGGCATGTAAATATCTTGCGACGCCAGCTACAACAGTGCCATGCAAACACATGTTCTCACTTTCAGGTGACCTCATAAACAAGAAACAGGCATCATTATCTTCTGGAAATGTAAACAAACTTGTTAGTCTGAGTGATTGGCTGAACAAGAAATAGGACTGATTAGACTTGTAGGCTCTAAAGTTTTACTTTGTTTTATTTTTGAATGCAGGTTTTTTTGTACATAATTCTACATTTGTAAATTCAACTTTCATGATAAAGAGATTGCACTACAGTACTTGTATTAGGTGAACTGTAAAATACTATTTCTTTTGTTTTTTTAACATGCAAATATTTGCAATCAAAAATAAATATAAAGTGAGCACTGTACACTGTATTCTGTGTTGTAATTGAAATCAATATATTTGAAAATGTAGGAAACATCCAAAATATTTAAATAAACAGTATTCTATTATTAACAGCATGATTAATCACGATTCATTATTTAAATCGCTTGATAGCCCTAATCTCAGGCTCTGATTTTGCAAGCACTTGCTCAATGGCTTCCCTGGGATGGTTCACATGAGTAACGTTATGCTCACATCTCTTTACAGGAGCAGGACCTAACTTCTATTGATATTACAGGGCTGCCCCAAATCAGGGGCACCAAGTCTCAATTTTTTGTGAGTTTCTGCAATTTTCCATCATTATTATTAGCTGCTGTCACACCCAGAAATTCTCGGGAAAGGCACAGGACAATATTAATTAGAGAGCAGCACAGGGAACGGGCAGCTGAGCCTAGAGAGGGGAGCAAGGAATGGAGCTGGGGAGAAATGCCTAATGCAATGCTTGTGGAACTGCCAGATGAAGGGAACTGGGGACCATCTCTATTATCAGTGAAGAGAATGAAGGGCCGGATTCTGCAGTTTTACACGTATGCGTTTTTTGGTAGGATTTTGACCCACATACTCAAGGTGAGGCAGGACAGGGGGTGGGTAATGAGTTTTCCTGCCAAGTTTTTCAAAGTCAGATGACAAAGCAGATATATTTTAAATCAGGATTTTAAACCATTCATGATTTTTCAGGTGGGTCTGTTATGACTTCTGAGCTTGGCAACGCTGCAAAATGTGCTAGATACTCATCAAATAGAGAGGAAAACACAATCCCTGGGGCTGACTAAGGACAAAGGGAGCCACCACTTTCAGCCTCAAAACACAAAGAACAAATATCCAGCACCTCTCCTTTGCAGTTTTGCACTGCACCTCTGGTAATGTCTAAAAATACCTCAGCAAAAAATCTTTGGCCTTTCCTAGTACAGGCTGGCAGCTGGGTTTAAATAATTTCGTATCATTACACTTGCGAAGGATTTCACTCCTCAAGATTAATTCAGCCTGTCCTTCTCTTGTGCAAGGCTCTTCATTAATCAGAAGAGGAGGAAGGTAGGGAAATTAATGACATGAAACAGTGCAAGTCTTCTGAAGCCAGATGGGAAAACAGGCTAAATAAATAAATGTTGAAGCTCCCAACTAGGTCAGAGCAACTATAATGCATGCTCTAGTCTCCAATATGTCTTTCCTCATCAGCACTTTAAGATAAACAAGGCAGCATCAGCTCTAAGTCATATTGGGAGAAGGAGAACATTTAGATGGTTAATCTCTTTTGGGCAGGGACTGGCTTTTTCATTATGGGTGTATATATAACAAACCATTCAGCATGTGTTACCCATCCGCCTCGGTGTCCAATCCACAATGAAAGTACGTCTATAACAGCTCCCAGCTACAGGACTTAGTCCTTTAGTATGTTCTCAGCTCTTGAGGTCCCTACTTCAATCCCAGGTCATGACCAAGATGGAACTCCTGACATTATGGGGCCTAGGAAAACAGGGCCTGGATGCTTAATTGAGATGTCTAGGCACTACCTCCATTCAAATAAATCATATTGTTTAAGTGTAGGATGCATTTCAAAAGCAGATGAGTCACCTGAACAAGAGCTGTCCTGTCCCAGCCAATGGTCCAGGTAATGAATGACTGGAATCTACTGGCTCCTGAGATGGGCCACGATAGTCATCATGCTATGGAGCATGTTTGGGACCCAATTTCATACTGAAATGGAGAAACTAATATAAAAAAGGAGACTTAAATAAATCTTATGTACTATTAGCAATTAGCATATGCAGCTACATGAGCTTTAAAGTAAAAGCAGAAGGAGCGTGGCTCTCTGTCTTCTTCAGCATTGGCTCCCCCTCCCTAAGGACGGATGCGATGAACACTCTCCTTCCTGTTTCTATTTACTTTAGCTGCGGCAGACATACATCCTCTAACTCTGTCAGCAGGATGAAGCTGTGTGATGAGATGTGCAGGACAGTCAAATGAGCTAACTCCACCCAGAACTGCTTGGGAATAATATAGATTCATAGATTCCAAGGCCAGAAGGAACCATTATGATCATCTGGTTTGACCCCCTGTATAACACAGGCCATAAGATTTCCCTAATTGACGCCTGTTTGAACTAGAGAAGATCTTTTAGAAAACGATCCAGTCTTGATTTACAAGTTGCCAGAAATGAAGAATATGACATGTTGCCCCCCATTCCGGGGTGCCACCTTATATACTGGGGTACCACTGAGCCTACCTGTTCCACTAGCCTGGGCTCCCTCACCCTGTCCTGCTGAGCGTCTGAACTCTGCTGGCACCACCTCCACCGCTCCTAAGCCAAGGAGCCGCCTCACCTCCTGCTCGAGTAGGCTCTTGTGAGAGGGGTCCCTGAAGAGGGACGGGGATGGAGGGTGGGTGGGTGGATCGGGGAGAAGTAAACTGGAGGATGTAGTCCCGGAAGACAGTGTTGAGGACCCACTGGTCCAAGGTCAGCCGCGACCACTCTGGGAGAAAAGCCCACAACCAGTTGGAGAAGGGAAGCTTTATTGCGGGTGGATCCCTGGTATGAACTGGTAAGTTGCCCCCAGGCGTCCCGCCAAAAGTGGTGCTTAGAGGGCCCAGGCTGAGGCGCAGGCCAGGATTGCGTTTGCAGGTGCTTTTTTTAATCCCTTGACTTTTTATAAGGGGGCTCATATCTGGAGTGGGTGGCCTGACTACAAGCCTGCTGTGGTTTAAACTGAGGCCAATGGTTTTTAATGTTGTGTGGGAGTCCTTCAGACCGTGTAACTTCACATCTGTTTGTTCTGCAAACAGAGCCTTGCCATTGAACGGAAGGTCGTGTAAGGAGCTCTGTGCCTTGCTGGACAATCCAGACAGCAGGAACCATGATGCTCTCCTCATGGACGCTGCGGAGGCCATGGACCTTGCAGCCACATCTGTGGCATCCAAGGCCACCTGAAGGGCTGCCCTGGTGGCAGCCGCACCCTCCACAACCAGAGCCTTGAACTCTTTCTTATCGCACTCCTGGAGGGAGTCCACAAATTTGGGAATGGAGCCCCACAAATTGAAATCATATTTACCCAGCAGGGCTTAGTGATTCGTCACCCTCAGTTGGAAACTTGAGGACAAATAAACCTTTCTACCGAATAGATCTAGTCTCCTTGAGTCCTTATTTTTAGTAGTAGGAGCGGGTTGACCTTGCCAATCCCTATGGTTGACCGACTCGACAACTAGAGAGTTGGGGGCAGGGTGGGTATACAGGTATTCATGCCCCTTGGTGGGCACAAAATACTTCTGTTCTGCCCTCTTAGAGATGGGGGGCATGGAAGCTGGGGTTTGCCACAAGGCATTCGAGATTTTTGCCACTGCTTCATGGAGTGGGAGAGCCACCCTGCCCGGTGCCGAAGATGAGAGGATACTGAACAGGGAGTCGGAGGGTTCCTCTACCTCTTCACTCTGTAGGTTGAGGCCCAATGCCACCCTTTTCAACAGCTCTTGGTGGGCTTTCGTGTCCTCCTGTGGGACCGGCAGAGGAGGGGCTGTGATCGCCTCACTGGGGGAGGATTACTATGGGGGTGCGGTACTCTGCTTCCCCACCAGTGCCGCAGGTCCCACCACTTGGTCCCCTTCTGAGCGTGGGACTGGGGATGAACGCTCCACCGACTCCTTTCTGGGAAGCTGCAAAAGGGAGGCTAACGGTCTTTCCGAGGCTCCGGCCACTGAGCAAGCCACCACCGGGGGCTGCGTCGGGGCCCACGGACCTCACTGGTACCTTTTTATTTTTTTCTTTTTTTCTTAGCCTTTTTTTTTGCGGTGTGTATCCCCAAGTGGGTAAAAAAAACTACCCCCAATAGTCTCCCAGGTGTCATTACTATTCTTCCATATTGTGTGTGTCGGACGGAAGTCCTCCCAGTGAGGTCTGGGAATGAGGTAGGAGCCAGGACACACAACATCAGTTTGACAGTGGGCTGGGATGTGGCTGCAGACCCAGCATTTAGAAATATTAAGTCTGAGGCTATCCACACTTGCTGCTGGATAAAGATATTTTTTTGTTTTTTTTTTTAGGCAGGTTTTACAGGGTTTTTTATTTTTCTACTTTTTTAAGTTATAAAAGTATTATTCCACTGTTTGAAAATGAATCCAGGTGGTGTGGGTTTTTTTCCTTTTCTATATAGCCACCTGTTTTGTGTTTTTTTTTTGTGTTGCTGTTTTAAGTTTTATTCACAGGTATTAGCTGAGAAGCATCATTAGCATCATTACCATGATTTTTTTTTTTTTTTACACACTATAACACGTTGTTGTTTTAGGGGTACTTTACTTATTAACATTAATTTCATTTATTAATAATAACAACAATATATCAAATCATTTCTTAAGATCTATGTATCTTTCTTTTTTTTTTTTTATTTTTTTTTTTTCTTTTTTCTTTTTTTTTTCTTTTCTCAGTTAGGTAATTTGCATCAACACAGGCTTGCTTTTTTTGGATTCAAAGCCATCAGCAGACTCAGAGACTCTGTCTCTAAAGGGACACAATCACTTTCACCAGAGTTTTTTTTTTTTTTCCACTTTCAACTCCTGCTTACAAAACACACAGAGATCTGAAAACATTCTGATTTTGACTGCCTATTGCAGCCATGGACTTGTTTTTTTTAAGAAAAAATTTTAAAATTTTATAAAGAATCAGGGTTAAATGCCACAACAACACTAATTGTCTGTGTCTAAAAAAAGGTGTCTGTTTTTTTTGCAAATTGAATTATGAGTTTTTTTTTTTTTAAAAAAAAAAAAAAAAAAAAAAAAAATTTATTACACCTACTAAAAACACAAACAACACAGTTTTACAAACTAGATTCTTAGAACTTTATTCTTTTTTTTTGAACAAATAGATACATACACATTTTCACAAACACATTGCTCTTAATTCTCTCAGCCTGTAGAGTTAACTTTTCACTCTTTTTTCTTTAAAATCACTTTTTTCTCCCAAAATAAACCTTTTATCACCTCAGATTCATTTCCATTTTTTAAGTATTGTTCCAGGGTTCATGCCTGCACTACTGCTTTCTTCTATCCTTACACTATGCCCTTAGGGGCTTCCAACCTTTTTTTTTTTTTTTATCTGTTGCTTGCTTTTTTTTCTGGGCCCGATCCTGCTTTTTGTCCTTTTACAATGAGATGGGATTTGTCCCCTCCAACCACTGAATGAAAAACCTCTTCTCTCTTTAGCCAATTTAGTTAGGTTAGGGAGTTGTTTTGTCTTTTAAGATGTCCACTGGTCTTTGTTCCAAGATTTAACAGGCCACTGAGTTTTTGTATCCCCTGAGTTAGCTAGACCCATTTTCTAGAAATTTACAGGAGTCCGACCACAGAGGCACCCAGACTCAAACACTCCACAGGAAGACGGGACAGACACAGAGACAGGACGTCCCTCAGTCCAGACAAAACAATAAAATAATTACCTGACCAGATTCCTGATGTCAGATCCGGGATCCTACCAGAACAGGTGGGAACCAACAGGTCATGGCACTAGCCAAGGATCCCAGTGACACTGCACCTGCTGTGGCACTGGCAGAGCAGGCAGTCCAGCCTGACTAGCCTGGCCTATCGATTAATGACTTTGAAGGGAGGCCAAGCTGGCATAAGATCGACTGCTATCCCGGGACTGGGATGAGTAGTGACGTCAGAGCGGTGCCAACGCAAGACCTTGATCCCAACGTGGAGGAGCGGGAGTACTGCCAGTAGCGGCTGCTCCGCAACTGGCTCTGACAGGCGGATTCGCGACAGCGGGGTGCCAGCAATCAATGCCTGGGGCTGTGGGAGCCGTGCCGTGGTGAAGACCTCAAGTGAGACGAAGAACGGGAACGGCATAGATGCCTGTACTGTGAGGGGCTACAGTAGCTTCTCGGAGACAATGACCTTTGGTGCTGTCTGTCCCGGTCTAGACTGGGCACACTCCCCTCACGAGGTCTATGTTCCCTCGAGGTGGAGCAATGCTTGAAACCCCTGCCAGTCGATACCCAGCCAGACAACCTGGCGGGGTTGATGGGGACCGGCATGGACTGCACAAGGACGGTCACTGAGCGGGGAACCTGCCCTCGTTGGGAACCTTCCCTCGACCGTGAGCAGTACTGTCCAGGAAGCGATTGCGGAGGTCTGAGTGGTGGCTTACCTCTGGACTAGGGAGCCGCTAACAGCGGTGCTACTGGTATCGACAGTGACATAATGTCTCAAGCTGCCTGCAGGGCCTCTGGCATGGAGGGCACCCGAATGTGGCCACTGGTGTCCAGGGAGGCTGGCTCAGAGTGGGCCAGGCTACTCCGCTCAACTTGAGTTGGAGGCCACGAGGCCGACGGGGACTGAAAGCTGCCCAACATGGGTCTAGTCTCTCCCCCAGTCTTGCTCCGGTGTCTTGGCTTTTCCTTTAGCGGTACCCATCATCAGAGGCAAATTCATATCAATCACAGCTAATCAGCGAACAGTTAATTCTGAGCAGCTCGAGGTAGGAGACAAGATGAGCACATTTGAAAGCTGCAGAAACATAGCGGGTCTTGGGGCACGCGCACTCAAATATTTTTAAGCGAGGAGCAAATTCAACTGCCTGCTAATTTAAAAGCTGCACCAGGCATTCAGAGCTCACAATCCCAGACTAGCATAGGGTGTGTCTAATGTGAAAGTAGAATGAATTATATTGTAAAAATAAGAATGGATTAAAGAAATGTTGTGTGTATTTTAAAAGAGAAAAAGAAAATGTTGATACACAGGTGCAGAAAAAAGAAACATTAGGCATAAACAATGGTGCTAATGGCAAAACATTAACAGAAGATGGGTAGTAGTTAGTAAGGAAATAAGATATGCATGCCTAGCCCAGGTAAACTTATCTGATTCTGCTCCCTTTGTTATCTTGTTAAATTCTCATCCTTTTATCTGTATAAATAAGATAGTTTGTGTCTTGCAGGGGGCTCACATTATCTGGGTGTTATTAGCAGAGCGCTGTGCTAATAAAACAGAGTGGTCTGACAAACTGTGAGTCCTGAGTCTAACTTTGACACTAACATGGGGGGGGGGTTAAGCCAAAGCTTTTGTATGTACATCAGGTAAATCACAGTACATGAGTCACACCAACAGCATGCACACAGAATGCCTCTTCCATTTTCAATTAATATCCGGTGAACACACAGCGGTAGTTTGCTGCAAAATGAGCATGAGCATGTAGCATTTTCTGGGGGTAGCCCCTGGTCCTTTGCTTCAACTCTGAGTAGCATGCATCCTGGGATTGGTTTTGCAGAGAATTGTGGCAAACCCGGTGAGTTTAAATTAAATTAAAAATTCCCATGTCTCTGTCCCATGTTCTTTTCTGGGCTGGCTTGTGCCATTTTTGGCTTGCTGTTGACCAGCATGGACCAGGATGAGTGGGAGGCTGAAGTGCAGAGACCTGTTCAGAGGCTTGAGCAGCCAGCAAGGCATCGCATAGAGAACACAAACAGCTGCAGGAAAGCTGTAAGGGATGTCTATTATTTGTATGTTGAGTCCCATGGCTGAACATGTTAGCTAGTGCAGGTTAGGTGGGGGTGGCTGAAGTTTAGCATTCCCTATGTGCTTTTGCAAAAGCCATGCATTCTTTTTTTTGTTTCAAGGATTGTCTATATTCGCTGCAATGTGAACAGTTTCTTTTATGAAACCAATGGAAAAATAATCTCTCTGAATTTGGAAATACATTAAATTAACCAATCTACAGTATAAACTACGCACAAACCTTTAACGAATGCAACAGTGCACACAGAACTGAAAATACAACAGTAAAAATATTTCAAATGCAACAATTTTGGGAAGGGGCTAAAGTTACAGGTGAATATAAACCTTGCCTCTAGCTCTTCTTGTCCTCACAGGTTTTGGGGCCGAGTGCTGCAGATCAAAAATCTCAGGGGCATTGCCGGGCTCAAAACAGCTGGACTCCCAGAGGCAAGTATTCTTAGTGCCAAGCTTGGATCTGGGAGGAGAATGGGAGCTGCTGGGGGTACTGCTGCAGGGATGTGGTGGTTAGGAGTTCCTACTGGTCCCAGTAGCCAGCACTGTCCAGGGGATGAAGGACATGCCTGGATCCCAAATTATGGGACTGCAGGGTCTATTGGCCTAGCTAGGGTTTCTTTTGCAGGGCATTCCACTCAGCATAATGTCCATGAGTTGCCTCTACATCTCTCAGGTCTTTTTCCATGTTTTCGTCATCTTGATGCTGTCCTTAACCACAGCCAGTTTTCCTGGCTACTCAGACACTGTCCTTGGCCATTTCTATGATCACCTGGGACAGCTACATTTTTCTCTCTCTCTGGGTCATCAGGTACAGCTGTCACCTGTCAGCCAGCCTGACTTTCCTCTGTGACTCAGCCATGAGTTCTGTAAACATGTCCTCCGGAGTCTTCCTTTCCGCCCCGCCCCCCCTTACCCTCAGGTTGATCAGCCTATCAGCAGTAAATAGAGGCCCTGTCCTTGATGATATGGCTGTTGCGGGTGCTGGGGCTGTGGGAGAAGGGGGAAAAAAAACCTCAGTCACTTATTGTTCATATTCCAGATTAAAACAAACAAAAGCCCTATGAGTTAAGTATGTATGTGTATGTACTTTACTTCCCTGAGACTCTTCCCATTCTTTGGGGGAAGCTCAGAGATGGTAAGAGTTCTGCATATATGGAGGGTGCTGGGTGCATTTGGATTTCAGTGTATTGTATCTGCTTTTATGTTGCTAAAGGGGGGTGTGTGTGCAGTGGCTACACCTATGTTCCGGTTTGCTTTAGCAGTTTGATCGGCAAAGCACTGTGATATAGCCATTGGAGGCATGCAGAAATTGGTGAGCAGCTACTCTGTGCACATGAACAAAAGATCAAACTAATACAACTCAAAACAAACCACCTCCACTTTGCAAGAGGACCCCAGAGTTCCTGATAAATGAGGAGTTAATGCACAGCTATGTGATATGTCACATGTACACAAGTGTTTTCAAATGGGATTAACTCAATTTGATCCGGTTTAACATTCCCATGTACACAAGCCCATAGTGTTGAAAGGAGGAAGGAACGCTGTGCCCAAGTAACACCAGCAGCAACTCTCTTTTGCTGATCCATTGCAGTGGGAACACTTAGGTCTTTCAAGCTTATTTTGGATTGTGTTACTGTGCTAGTTAGACTTTTCTATTACAGTTGTAAAGCAAATCCTTAACACCTACTCCCCTCAGGAGAAGAATCCATTATTTAAATATAAATTGACAAGCCACTTACGTGTCAATTGAGTATACAGCAAGGTGGATAAAACATTCTGCCCCCCTTGAGATCATCACAGTTGCACAGGGAGCGATGCAGCACGAGGCAAATCCTCTCTTCATTCTGCAACAGCTAAGCAAGTCAGAGATACTCTTTTGAAAATAAGTGCAGAGAAGCTGCAGAGGGTTGGAGGGCGATGTTGATGGATTCCTTGCCTTGCTCTGTGGGAGGGAGAGTGGTCAAGCACTTACAACAAGGGGAATGACACCTAGGACTCCTGCGTTGTTTCAAGCACTGTAAGGAAGGATTGTAGACAGCATGCCTGAGTTATCATCCCAGTTAGCGTACAGATGGGGAGCAGGAAAGAAAGTGCCTTTAGAGCAGGGGTTCTCAAACTGGGGGTCAGGACCCCTCAGGGGGTCACGAGGTTATTACATGGGGGGTCACGAGCTGTCAGCCTCCATCCCAAACCCCGCTTTGCCTCCATTTATATATATAAAAAAGTGTTTTTAATTTATGGGGGGGTTCACTCAGAGGCTTGCTGTGTGAAAAGGGGTCACCAGTACAAAACTTTGAGAACCCCTGCTTTAGAGCATAGAAACAATTAGAATTCCTAGGTTCTATCCTTCCTCAACACACAGACTAACCCTCTGCTGCTTTCTCCTCACCCCTGCAAGATGCGGTGCACCCTTAGGTGCACCCTGAAAGAAAGCAAAACCAGCTTGTCACAAATCAGAGCAATTTAAACATCTTTCTGCACTTCTGGAGAAAAATAGAGCAGCCACTTTTGTTTGTTCAACTCATAAATTGGTGAACTGGTAAGTTTTTGGTGATAGCAATATTTTTAGATCTAGAATTGGATTTTATAGGAAACTGCCTTCTACACCTCTTGATACCTATTCATTTATGAGCTGTTAATTTTTTTAGGCATCTGTATTAATTCATGGAGACAGTAGTCACAGATAAAGACAAGGTCATTCCTTTTACAATCCCATATTTTTTGTTAAATTATATTAAAACTCACATCCAGCAGATATATGCATCTGATGAAGTGGGCTGTAACCCACGAAAGCTTATGCTCAAATAAATTTGTTAGTATCTAAGGTGCCGCAAATACTCCTATTCTTTTTGCGGATAGAGACTAACATGGCTGCTACTCTGAAACCTGTCAATATTCTCCCAGGTAACACGGGGGAAGAGATTATAGGAACCCTTTACTCCTCTTCATCCATAATAGGATATCTCTGCCATAAAACATATTGGTTAATTCATTTTAATTAGCCAGCTACCTATACTATATTTCACTTGCTATTGTTGGAGTCAGGTTGCTTAGCTAGAGTATGGTACATTTT
Source organism: Mauremys reevesii (assembly GCF_016161935.1). Lineage (NCBI taxonomy): Eukaryota > Metazoa > Chordata > Testudines > Geoemydidae > Mauremys > Mauremys reevesii. Next base: position 78,813,849 of record NC_052624.1, read on the forward strand.
GGTTGGGTTAGTCTTGAAAACACTCTTTTCACCCTGACTTTTCCATTTATAAACTTAGGTGCTTTTGAAAATCCCACCCTATGAGTTAGATGCTTAACTTGCTTAGACCCTTTTGATAATTCCACCCTATTTATTTATCCTGGTCTTTACTGGCACCTTTGACATCATTGGTCATTAATCACATTTATTATTTAAAATCAAACACATCATCAACACAAACTTTTGTGGTTTCAACCGATCAACAAAACCTCTTCAAACTGACCCTTTCACCCTCAAGTGGTCTACATCTTAAATGCTTTAAATACTCTTAATTCTCCATATAGTTTCTCAGACTTAATCCTTTTCTTTATACAAACCTAATTTCTAATAAGGAAGATTTGAGATGATATGGAATTAATAGGTAGGTATTGTATTAATTATGACAACATTAAGCCATCGCTCCATGTGTCATTGCACACAAGATCAGGAAAAAGAAGTTGTTCCTCCCTTACAAATGCAACAGTTTAGTGGGTTCTCAAACTAACATCTCATTTCCTATGGTATATGGAAGAGTAGCCTATCATCCACTTATATAATAATGAATTCTACAGAGGATGTAGATTTTGAACGTCTATTTGCCCTCAAAATGCAAAAACTAGGGGACCTTCGAAGAAAATGAAAAAAGTGGCAAATAAGATTTTTTCAAACAATGAACAATTAATCTGTGGGACTCAGTTGCACAAGACATCACTGAGGCCAGGAGCCTATTCAGGATTCAAGCACAGGACAAGATAAATTAACAAGAATATCCAGTGTTAGAAAAGTAAATATTAAAAAAAAATCCAAATAAACCTAAGAGCTTTGGAAGGGATATAAACCAATCTAACTATTTTGGGTTTGGAGAAAATTTTCTCTGCATGAAGCATATCCCATAACTATCTACTCAAAGGTTGGGGGGGGGGGGGTTTGGTTTGTTTTTAAACCTTGAAGCAGCTGGTGTTAGCCACTGTCAGAGACCGGATACTGCACTAGATGAAACATGGCAGGTCAGATCAGGTATGAAAATTACTATGTTCCTGGTCAAATTATTAACTGCACAGATGTCACCATCAGACTTTCTATTGATCTAGTTTTTTTTTTTAAACCTTTTTACTTGTACCTGCTTTGACTTGATTCTCAAATCTTCAGTGCCTCTCACAGCATCTATCAGAAAACATTTCCATACTTGACTCAGCTTATGGGCTAGGACCCCGTGGCCCATGTCCTTTTAGGGGAGAACCCAGGGGAGGGGGGGGGGGAATTTCTCTGAATAATTTCTGGAACAGTCCAAGGCAAGATTAAGAACAGAAAGAAAACCATTCAAACAAAAGTAGTGGTTCTGTATGACATAGCTTGTCTTGCACTCTGAAAAGTTAAGCCAGCTAGGTACACTGAAACGGTTCAGTGATAAATGGCACCACTTTTTATTTTATCACAGAGCTTTCTCCTCCCAGCCTGTCATTTTCTCACACAATAGCTCACAAGCACTTTCTTGTTGCTTTGTCCCAGGGTCCTCATGGCCCTTCTTCAGTTCTGTGGTCACTTGTACCTTTCACCTTCCTTTGATATCCCTGAGCTGCTGTAATACTGAGACACTGTTCACAGAACTGTTTCCCCAGATGTCCTATATGTGGATCTAAGCACCACGTCATATGCAAAGTCCATTATATCCTTTAAGTTTTCTTGTGCTTAATTGGCCCAGTTAAACCATTTTTGGGGAGTGGATTTCCCCATTTTCTTAGGCCTGGTCTACACTGGGGGGGGGGGGGGTGGAAGATGCCGAACTAAGGTACGCAAGTTCAGCTACGCGAATAGCGTAGCTGAACTCGAACTACCTTAGTTCGAACTACTCACCCGTCCAGACGCCGCGGGATCGAAGTCCACGGTTCCCCCGTCGACTCCGCCACCGCCGTTCGCGGTGGTGGAGTTCCGGAGTCGAAGGGAGCGTGTTCGGAGTTCGATATATCACGTCTAGCGCGATATATCGAACTCCGAGAAGTCAAACGCTAGCTGCCGACCCGGACAGTAAGTATAGACGTACCCTTACTTTTCAAATGTTTCACTGCAGGGGTACCCACACCATAGGCTGACTTTCAGTCCACAATTGCCTCTGTCCTCCTTGTTCCTCACCCTGATTGCCTTAACTAAACTTGCTAACTTTGAAACCAACTCACTCTCCTGAAGAGATAAGATGCATTTCCCCCCCTACCGTGAACTCCTCTTATAAAAACTTGTACTTCTAGAACTTTTAATTCAGGGAAGTCCCTACGGCCTGCATTATACAGGAGGTCAAACTAGTTGCTCACACTGGTCCCTTCTGACCTTGTAATCTAGGAATCTAGTCTTTATGAAATGTAGATAGAGACATCAGATTCCCCCATTCCACTTACATATCATTTTACACTTTTATTTTACTTTATTATGAAAAGTTTATTAATGTTAAGCTACATTTGATTTGACTGGTTTCTTTATTTTCACTCTATATGTGCAGCTGTACAGTAATAACCACTGCAAATACAGTTGCAAAAAAAGACACAAAGGAGTATCTGTAAGAGAAGAGTCATTCAATTTACATTATATTCAGAGAGCAATACAAATAAAATTAAAATGTTATAATAACTTGAGGTTCATCATGTCAAACGCTGAAGGGTTTATCCTCAGGAAACAATATTGTTGCCAGCAGGAGGCTAAATTGCACGTATTAGTAGGACCATTCAGTGCATCAGATTATGACATTCCACTTTCTCATGGACACTTAAAAAAACCCAATTGGAATACATGATTTATAATGGAAAGGGCTAGTGCTAACTTCTTAGCAATGTACTTCTAAGGTTTATGACAGGAGTCGGCAACCTTTGACACGTGGCTCGCCAGGGTAAGCACCCTGGCGGGCCGCGCCAGTTTGTTTACCTGACGCATCCGCATGTTCAACTGATCGCGGCTCCCACTGGCAATGGTTCGCCATCCCAGGCCAATGGGATCTGCGGGAAGCGGCACGGGCCGAGGGATGTGCTGGCGGCCGCTTCCCGCCGCCCCACTGGCCTGGAGTGGTGCTTACCCTGGCAGCCGTGTGCCAAAGGTTGCCGACCCTTGGTTTATGATATATGAGCATTGGTGACTGGCCTGATTTTATTTTTGAAGGGGTAAAGGGAGAGTGTTATACAGTATCCCTATTTGCTTATAATAAGAGATACTTGTTGAGATTAAATCAAGCTATGTGGCAATAACATAGACATTACCAGTTCACAGTTCTGTATTTAGTGCACTAAATATATCAACAATTACCCCTCCCAAATTACTATGTCCCCTGTGAATATCCAACGTGTATAAAAGATGTTCTAATCTCTTGGATACAGTATAACAAATTCAAAATACCTTCAGTAAACTTCAGGGATAAACTGAGATAACTCCATGAATATTGCTTTTAAATGGGATGGGACCTCAGCTCTGGGATGGGTATACATACTTGTTCTCAAGGTTTCGGTAAATCATTTAGTAAAATATAAAATACATTTTAAAGTACATCAACTTCTGTAGTGAAGCTGCACAAAATTAATGGATGGATTTCCTGACAACCATTACATGAAGTGTAGACATAAAACGGGACTTTGCCTAGGGATGCCCTCCTCCCCAACATTACATGTGAATGCAAATCTTGTACTGTGCAAAGCACGTGGTAGGCAATTAGATGCCAATTCAGCAAACAGATAGGCACATATTTCATTTATGCTTGCGATTAGTCCTATGGACTTCAAAGGAAAAGTTCATGCACGTAAAGTAATGGTTTAAAGGATCAGGCCTTTAAACAGTAAATAACTTATGGAAGGTGGAGAAAGCCAAACGGAGAGTACTTGCACTCTGACCATTATAAAAGAATGCCTGGGTGGGAGATGGGAGTGATAGGGAGAAATTAATTGTACAATAGACCCTTCACACTTGGCTCATTTTTGTTAAATGACGAAGACGACTAGGGCAGGCCCAAAGCTCTTCCATAACAATATAAAATCTCAGCTATGAAGGGGACATATTTCTCTAGATACCTTATGCAAGGGACATTTTCATAAAGTTATCAGAACAAGGAGCTGTTGCAAAGTTCCTCCTCTCCTCTAGTAGGTCCTGCGTTTATTGGCGGATTTCTTCCCCTCAGTACTTTTCCCCTTGGATGAAACCCATAGTCTGGATCAACTACTCCTATGTCTGATTAGGGGTAGCGGGGCTCAGGGGGAACCCGGGCCCGCCCTCTACTCCGGGTTCCAGCCCAGGGCCCTGTGAATTGCAGCAGTCTCTATAGTGCTACTTGTAACTGCTGCTTGACCGCTACAGCTCCCTGGGCTACTTCCCCATAGCCTCCTTCAAACACCTTCTTTATCCTCACCACAGGATCCTCCTGGTGTCTGATGCTGCTTGATTGTATGGTGTTTTCCTCAATCCTCCAGTAGTACCCCCTCTCAGTTCTTAGTTCCTTGTGTCTCTTGCTCCCAGCTCCTCATGCGCACTTCTTTCCTCTGGCTCCTCCTCTGGACTGGAGTGAGCTCCCCTTTTTATACCAGGTGCCTTGATTAGCCTGTCCTGATTGGCTGCAGGTGCTCCAATCAATGTAGCTCTCTCTAGAAAGTTCTTAATTGGCCCCAGGTGCCTTGATTAGCCTGGAGCAACTGCCATTTGGTTCCCATGGTACTAGGGATTTGCTTAGCCTGGAGCTAACATACCTGCTCCTCAGTACTTTCCTGTAGCCATCCGGCCTTGCTCCATCACAGAGCCTATGAAGGGGACAAACAGGCAGCTACTATAGTCTCTGTGTCTAGCCTTTCTAAGCCAGCGAGCACTGCCACAACTCTTACCAGACAGACATTGCTAGTCTCATTCTGTCCTCTAGGAAATGTATATTGTGTAACTGTTGCTCTAAACTCAGAGCACTAAAATAAAGAGGAAAGGAGCTTTGATGAGGAAAGGGAAATGAAAGGTAGAACAGATTATAGCCCCAAAGGCACTATGGGGCAATTGCCTATGGTGTTCGGCCTGGAAAAGAGAGAACTAGAATTCTTCCCCCCTCTCCTGCCCCCTTCTACTCGACATTTTCAAGTTCATTGTTTGTAAAGTCCTAGAATCTCCATTTATGTCCCCAGATGGCAAAATGGGATATTTAATAAACCTTTTATTTTCTGGTTAGTCAAAGTTAATCAGTACATATCCCTCAGGGGAAAAAACAACTATACATTTTGTTCTGTTAATAGTCTCAACTTCATCAATCACGTAACTGATGCACGCAATTCCAAGACAATGGAGTTAAAGAAATCTTGGCAGTCTGTGAGAGGGAAAAAGTTACAAGAAGCAATTTTTTAAATGTAAAAAATCAGCAATATACCCATTACTTTGAAACCCTTCCCTCAGACACATCAACTTACCACCACCCACTGTTTTAATACGGTTTTGGAACAGATTGTGGTAAATCTTGCTACCTGAAACCCCCCCCCACAATGTTTGATGCGTTCAGGTCATTCAACTAGAGTGCAGTTTCTGGGTTTGTAATTGTTCAGCTTTGCAAAGTTCACAGAAATAATGTGAAAGCTGCACGTTGTTAAAGATGTCAATAACACTAAACATATGTGACTGAGGGATCAGTGAACTGGAAAACTTCCTGATCGTACAAGTCTTCTGGTAGCTCTTCTTCTCCATCAGCAAAAAATGTGGGGAATGGAGGATTTTTATTGCAGTCTCGGTAAGTAGGTAAATTTGTATCTCTGACCTAGAATGAAAAAAGGTTTAATAAATCAAACAGATGATTCACAGACAGTAATATATTTAAACCCCAGGAAATCACTCTTTTCCTATGCACGAGGAAAACAGCATTCAAGTTATTTATTTTTTTAAAGAATTCCATGTCTGGACATTAGTTAAATTAATGACAGTATCAGCTCATGAATCTAATATTTTGTGCTTGAGCCATTAGACTTTAAAAACTTATAATTCAACCTTTGTACTGTGCTATGGGATGAATCAAAGTCAACCACTAAGAAATCAGAGTTAAAATTAAATTAAGTTGACTGTCTGCATATTTTTAACTACTATTAATGTAAGTAAAATCTAAGATTAATCTAACAAAGAGTAGAGAACTATGTCCGTTCAGATCCGAACCTGGTAGCATTTTGTGTACAGGGATTTTCATGTTTTTCCTTCAGTTAGAAAATTTCCCCATTGCACCTGTGAATTTTTTGACTCAGCAACAGAGAAAAACATTTTTTTTTAAAAATGGGAAGATGCAATTGTAAATGTACAAAAGGATGAGAGAGGGATGAAACTACTTAATTCATTTTTTTTAAACTGACTAGATTTTAAGTTGATTGTGTCCCTAGAAGTGAAGTACGACTGTACTTACAATTCAGAAACTCAAGTGCTAGACATGGAGTTTAACATTTTTCTACTTATCTAAACATATTTCTTTATACAAATAATAGAAAGTCACAAGAATTTTTGGAATTGGGTTTAATATGGATCACCAGTTTGCATTCCTCATTAACTTTTGTACAACCAAAATACTAGTCTGAAACAGTATTTACCAAAAGCTGATAAAATTTTAATATTATTTAGATTTTTATATTGGATACACAAAATGCTTGCTATAAGAAGATATTAAAACTTAATTAAAATCTATCACCATCAATTCTTCCTGACTTAGAAAAATCTTAATATCTGTTGTATTTAAAATACAGTAGCTTAATAACAAAGAAAGTACAAACAGAGCTGCTATTTCACATAAGAATTTATGGTAAATACCTATATACGCAAAAGAACACAAGAAGCTATGTCTTTTTGACTGTTGCTCTTCAGTATCTAAGAAGTATTTTGTTACTTTATATCCCCCACGCCACACACTCTCTCTCTCTCACAATGTTGGCAACTCATATGAATTGCATGCTCATATGCAAATGCCCAGCTAAACACAACTGCCCATTTGCATGTGCAAATCTGATCATTATGCATGAATTCACAATACTTCTCTGAGCAAACTAGGAAGACACTTGCGCACAGCGGGATCCAGGTAGTGTTACCTCAACCCCCTGGCTAACTTAGAAGGCCACCCACTTGTTTGGGCTGAAGAACATATAACTTTAAGAAACTGTACATTTTCAAGAAATCTATTGCTACAGTGAAAGTACTTTTTATACTGACCTTTCTACATGTGAAATGTTTTAAATCTAGCCTTGCAAATCCAATCTTTGAGGAAAATAAGTAGGTAGAGTTATCAGTAGAAAAATATTTTCCTCATGTCCATAGCTTGTATGAGGTAGATGATAAAGCCCTGGTATCTCTGCAGAAAAAGGAACTATCCATTGAAGGGCAATGAAATCTCATTTAAAACTAACCTCACCATTTCTATATGACTACATATGGAGTTCTTTCTGAAAGCTGTAATAATCCCCTTCATCTACCGAATTTAACTGTATTCAGAAGAAATATATTACAACAGAGATAAATATGCCCAGCAGAAACAGG